>NC_022016.1:37798448-37818792 GCF_000317375.1 Microtus ochrogaster
TTTTTTTTTTTTTTTTGTCAAGACAGGGTTTCTCTGTGTAGCTTTGGCTTTCCTGGAACTCACTCTGTAGACCAAACTGACCTCAAAGTCACAAAGATCTTCCTGTCTCTGCCTCCCAAGTACTGGGATTAAAGGCATGTATCACCACCGTCCAGCAGAGGCTCTTCCTTATACAGAATACTAGCCAATAAGGAGAAGAAACACCAGGCTTAGACAATCACTGTTTTCTAGCAATCAGCGATATGAACTCAGGCAAGAATCCTGCGTGGATGACCAGAACAACTGGTTGAGTTAACCAGGGGCCCTGATACACATAGCCTCAGAGCAGCCCCTCACAATTATTAGTTATGGGAGTGAAAAAGACAGTGCCATTGCTGTGGCCAACGCTTCTTTAAAAAGCAGTCAAGGGTGACACCAGCAATGAGCAAAGTGACCTCACGCACCCACTGAAGGCTTTCGCAGAGAAGCCTCTGTTAGATGGCCCTCAGCCTGAACACAACTGTGAGGAAACCATGGGCAGGCCAACCTCGAAGGACAGCCTACAAAACGGCAATCTAAGCTTCTTCAAAACTATTGTGGAAGCTGAAGAAACGCCTAGACTTGTCCTGGAACAAATCAAACGGAAGAGTAGGATAACTCAATGCAGTGTTAGTTCCGGAATTGTATTTGGGTTCAGGAACAACCATAAAAACGCTTTTAAAGATGCGACATCGTACAGGGCATGGTGGCACATGCCTTTAATCCCAGCACTCTGGTGGCAGAGGCAGGCAGGTGGATTTCTGTGAGTTCAAGGCCAGTCTGGTCTACAAGGGAGTTAGTTCCAGGACAGCCAGGACTGTGACACAGAAAGACCCTGTCTCATAAAACAAAAACAAAATTACAAGACAAATATGAAAAGCAAAAACAACAGCAACAAAAACATGGGACATCATGGGACAAATGGCTCATTTTACATATGGACTTCAACATAAGCAACATTGCATGAAAGGTAGAGCTTCTGACTGCGGCATGACCCTGGGGCTTTAGGGGGAAAGCTGCTTCTTTGTAAGAAATGTGTACTGAAGAATTTAGGACAGAACATACTGATATCTGCAGCTCACTCTCGTCATGACCACTTCTGTGCTGGCACATATGTGTACTTATGATGTGCATATGTATGCTGTATGCATAGGATGTGCATACGCATGCTGTATGCATAGGATGATTAAGACTAAATATTGGTCTTTGGTCTATTCAGGCAAATAATATGTGGAATTTCATTCAAACAAAGTTTCCTTTTGTTTGGTTAGTTTTCTTCTAAAAACAAAGGCATACACTCACATAAACATGCACACACACACACACACACACTTGAAAGCTTCTCATTAAGCAATGCAGGGTGTCACCCCTCGAAGGCAAGCAATGACCTACTAACAACCTATATCTGCCCTGACCAATCAGCAAACCACATTTGTGATGAGATCTAAGCTGAAATGAATTAAAATTGCATGTGATTTACGATTCACTTCCTTGAGGTCTCCGGCCACCCCCACAGGAAGATCTGTTGGCCAAAGCTGCCAGTGGAAGAGCAGACTCTGCCTCTGCCATTTAGAGATGACCTTGAGCAGGCTGCTCCATGTCCCTCAGCTTCCTCTTCCATAGCTCTAGGATGAGGATAATCACAGCTGCCTCACAGTGATTCCGTGGGAGTGCGAGCTTAGAGAGAGCGTGGGGGAGGGGAGGAGATGCCGAAGACATCTGTGCCCTACTCCTCCTGTGAAGGCAGTGCCTGGCTCCTCTATGCTCAGTGTGGAGATGGGATACAGCCTGGCACTTGACATGACTACTGCCCTCTTAGTGGTAACCGTCTTCTCGTCCAACAGGTGACCCAAGTGTGTGTCTCCCACCCTCTAGAATGAACAAAGTTGTTAAACAGCGAGACGGGCATGATGTGACAGCAATTGGTGTCCAGACTTTCTTCACTGATGTTATGCATTTCAAGAATGTTTAGAAAGGCAAGGTTCGATGTCCTCCATTGCCCAGGTTAGTGTTCATAGCCCTTCGCCCTCCTTCACAACACCAGGATCCTCCTGAGATATGCGTCTGTCCACACGCTCCCAATAAAATGCACCCAGTTCAGTCTTACTCTGTCTGGCACATTCTTGGGTTTCATGGCACCTTCTGCCTTGGGTGGCCTGTTCTATATGGGAGCCAGTTTTCCTAAGGTGCTAACGAGCTCTTCCAGTTTTCAAGTGAAGCAGGTTCCTTTCTCGGTTTCTTGTCATCTGCTGCAGCCATATTGTTCTTAAAGACCTTGCTCAGGACAGAGTCCCCAGTCCCATTTTGTCCATTTTTGCCATCTGGCTTGTGGGTTCTGTTAGTAAAATCCAGCCCCAGTCCTCAGCTTCTTGCTGCTATTGCATCCATCAAGCTTCTGTCTTTTCCAACTCAGCTCCTAGGTAACTCAGTTCCCCTTCACCCCAACCCATGAAGTTCCATTAGAGTCAAGGAAACTTAGGACAACTTAGCACAGCAGAAAGGTCAGTATGTATCCCTATGGCAGCTCAGTTCCTACCCCTCCCCTCTGCCCTGCCTACATATGGCACTGTGCATTGCTCAAAGACACCTGTGCTACTCCACTGGCTTCTGCTCGGTTTTCTCTCTTGCAGGGGGAAGTTCACACTCGCTCTTCTAGAAACATGTGTACACTGTCCCCTTGCTCTCGGCAGTTCGATGATCATGGTAGAAGTGATGCTGTATGGCTTCTGAGGTCATTAAACAAAAAGCAGGACAAGGTGACACCTGATCCTATGGGCTGTTCATGTTTGTAACCTAGCTGCCATGTCCTAACGTAGCCCAGGCCACCTGGGAGAGTCACATGGAGGGGTGACGGTTCCCACTGTGCCACACCCGACAGCCACCATCAACTGGCAGGCATGCGATTAAACGAGACTTCAGATTATTTCAGTCCCAAGCCTTCAAGCTGCCCCAGCTGATGCTTTGTAGAACAGAGAAAAGCTGTCCCCACTGAGCTCAGCTCAGATGGCTGGCTTGTGAGCAAAATTAGTGCTGTCATTACTTTACACCACTACAAACACTGCCTAATCAGACTGCACGGCCGTTGCCACGTCGCTGCTAGATACATGTCAGGATCACGACACTGCCAAGTGACCCTGCCTGGCAGTCTCCACACTTAAGTATCGTGTAGGCCACAGGAGTCTCCTTGTCAGGTATGGTTCTCTCAAACTCCGGGGCTTCAGTTTCAAGGGCTGTAGCAAGACTATGACTCTGCTTTGCCTATTGGGAAGTTGTTTCTCATCTTGTTGGGAAGGAATTTCCCCTATATGAGCCCTATCCCTTCCCAAGAAGGCACATGCCTTGGCCCTTCATCAGGGCCTCATTGTCAGCTGGGAGGCTGGGTGAGACACTAACATGCACCTGACAAAGGTCCCAAAGCATTTAACCTGACACATAGACCCTAACAAGATATACACTTGATTATAGAATCCCATTGTAGAGGGCATCCTCCGAAAAGAATGGCATGCCATGAAGGCAGAGAGAGATCACAGCTGCATGCCTACGTGGGCAGAGGATTCTAGATGCTTTTCTTCTCGGTATTGTGGATGGAAGCGAGGGTCTCTCGCATGCAAGATAGGCATTCTGCATTGAATCACATTCCCGGCCTTTTATAAATTCTTTATTCCTAAGTTCTTTATGTCACTAAGTCACCCAGGCTGCTATGGAACTCATCCTGTAACCCAGGCATACCTTGGACTTGCATTTCTCCTGTCTCGGTCTCTCAAGTAGTTGGGATTATTAACCTACAACACTGTCCCTAGCTTCTAGATGTTTCAGAACACTATATAATAGACAAGTGAAGATGAAGAAGCCCAGCTTCATTTCCTGGCTAAAATCTATAGATCTGAATGTCTTGTTACAGACCTGTTCTTTCCACAGGCAGAAAGAATATTTGCCTCCCCTCTCCCTCCCTCTCCATATGTTTTACTCACCTGCAAGAAACCCATATCTGTGAAGGCTCCTCCTTTAAAGGAAAGCTGCAGTAATTGTTTCATGTCTGGCAACAAGTCCATCCCATAGTGAGCTGGACTTATCCAAATCAGCTCCAGTGAAGTAGTCTCTTTCCTATTCTTTGTCATGGAGATTGTTTGTGATGCTATGATTGACTTACAGTTGGCAGAAGGTCTTCACGTTGCTGTGTCTATCTATCTAGCCTCTAGTCTCCAAAGCTTGCTCAAGTCACACACAGGATGTGCTTCAAACACATGACTCCACGTTCCTTCCAATAGCCAAGTTGCTCAGAGACAAACACAAAAAGCTGAGCAAGAGTCTCTCTTCAAACATGAGTAAAGCAGGAGTGGTGGCCTGCATCTGTAACCCAGGTCCTTGAGAGCCTGGGGGAAAGGATCTGAAATTTGAAGCTGATTTAGGTTGAATAGTGAGGCTCTATCTCAACAACAGCACACACATGCACACACACATACAGAACACATGAACAAAAATGAGTGGAGCCATCTATTAATTTGGTCAGTTGTTGAATTGCATTAATGATAGGGCTCAGCATGGGAAGTTTTATGCTAGAAGAGACAGCTCTAATATCCTGGTCATTTCTGAGGGCCACAATACAGCCCTCAGTAGCTATTCAACAAGTTGATACAAATTTTTCTCTCTCATGATGAAGAGTGAGAGTAGATACGACCAGCAAGCCCAGAGCTTGATAAATGATCTGTCTAACTTAGTTCGGATTCTTCAAAAGCACATCCTGAGACAGGGCTTTGAGGGTAAGTGGTTTATTTTAAAAAGATCTATATGGAATGAGATGTGAGTTGGGGTTCTCCAGAGACATAGAACCAATCAGATGTGTGTTGTTGACAGAGAAAGCATAGATGGAGGTGAACATGTGGGTGGACATGGAAATGAAGATGGAATTAGAGACTGGAAATGGAAGGAAAGCTAAGAATTGAGATTGAAGTGACGATGGGGACAGAGATGATGGAGATAATGTGTGATGAGGATAGAGATGTAGATGGAGGGAAAGACAGAGATGGAAGCCAGGCAGTGGTCACACACGCCTCTAATCCCCACACTTGGGAGGCAAAAGCAAGCATAACTCTATGAGTTCAAGGCCAGCCTGGTCTATGTAGTAAATTCCAGGAATCCAGAACTATTTATTACACAGAAGGAGTCCTGTCTCAAAACAAAACAAAAGATAGAAATGAAAAACAGATATGGAGCTGAAGATAGATTTTCTTTTAATGAATTGGCTCATACATTTCTTTGTCATCTCAGACACAAAACATCCAGGACTACAGGAAGAGTTGACATTATAATCTCAAGTCTGAAGGCAGTCTACAGCCATTATTTCTTCCTCCTGGGACCTTAGTCTCTTTAGGGCCTTCAAAGGATTAAAAGACTCTCAGACCTAGTCCAGAGGACAGGATGCTTCCTTCACCCCAGTCTACTGATCAACATTTTAATCTCGTCCAAAATTGGAAAAAAAAAAAAGAAAAACCTTCACAGAAACATCTAGGATTGTGTTTGACCCAAACTGTACTAGCCAAACTGCTGTAGAAAATTAACTGTCACCAGAAGGGAAAAGGGGGAGAGGGGCAGCCATGAATTGACTACTTGTTAAGTGAGTTCTCTAAGACTCTGGGTGGAATGTCACTAGGGAAATCTGGAGACAGCATGAAGGGTGTCTTAGTCCTCTCTGCCTGAAAAGCAGGGAGCAAGAGACAGTGTTCCCTTGTCTATTAAAAGGGAGCACATCTCCCCCATAGAGTTGTTGTAGCAGGGTAGAAGCAATGGATATAAGTTAAATGGGTTTCCCTAAAAAGAGCAAGAACTTGGTTATAGACTATTTGCAGGGACTGAGCACCAAGAACAGGAAGAGAGAACCAGGCTGGAAGAGAAGTTGTGGGCAGCAGGAATCCCTGAGGTCTGGAAGAGAAGTTGTGGGCACCAGGAATCCCTGAGGTCTTTGAGGTAGGCAATGTGAGCTTGATTCCTCCAGGACTCCTAGGCAACAAGCGAACGCTTTCCAGCATAACACTGCCTGTGGCTTTTAACTTCCATTCGTTGAGCTGAGTGTTCCCCTGGTATGGTTATGTCTATCACATTGCTAGACTTTGTTTCTGGGCTCCATTGATTCTTAGGCCATGATGAAGGCCACAAGGGAGAAACAGATGTAGGGATATATGTTGCAAGTTTGGTATAGAACAGTTTCAATGTGTCCCTGAACATGCATGGTTCTGTTACTATTGGGGCACATACCAGTGGTACTCCTAGGGACCCCAAACATTCACTGCAGTGTGTAAGGTGCCTGACTCTGACACCCATCGACAGGGACAGAATTGCAGAGGACAGCCCCCCACGTTTTGATGAGGATGTGGAGAGAATGGAGTCCTTGTGCTCCGTGGGTGGGAGGTAAGCTGGCCCAACTTTTCAAGAAAGCAATCTGATTTGGCTCAGTGAGATTTTGTGAGAACATGTCCTAGTATCTAGTGACCACCCCATCCTAGTGCAGGAGTCAGAGAAAATATCTCATGCACAAGTCTGTGGAGGTATTGTTATTTTAAGGATTCTCACCACAGACCTGTTGATAGCAACAACCTCCAGGACAGCTAGCCTCAATTTGGGCTTAATCCTTAGGAAAGAGGATGGAAAAAAATATAGCGGGTATGTACATCTTCTAGCTTCATTTATATTGTAGTGGTAAGATAGCAGATAAAAAACAACATCGTTCAGGAAAGGGTCTACATAGCTAACAATTCTTATATACTACATCACGCTGGAGAAATAAAGACAGGAAGCTAAGCACCCAATCACATCATATCGATAGACTAGAGCAGAGAGACATGAATGCACCCATGCTGTCTGCTGGCTTTCTTCGCTCTTGTGTACTTCGGGACCCAGGCTAGAGAATGATGTCACCCAAGCTGGATGGGTCTTCTCATACCCATCATCAATCAAGACTATCGCCACAGATGTGCCCATAGGCCAATCTGATCTAGAAAGTTCCCCAATTACTACTCTCTTTCCAGGCTATTCTGGACTGGAGCAAATTGCCATTTCAAAGTCGCCGTCAGAGTGCACTTGATGGACTCTCCAGGCATAGGAAGGCACACACAGCCCATCTGATGGCAGCCAGCACCTTTTCACAATGCTGTGACAATAAGAAAAGGTAGGAAATTTAATGAGATACACAGCAAGATACTGGATATAAAAAATAAGAATTCCACCCACAACGTGGTATTGAATTACAAAGATGTGTACATGTCTTAGGCCACATGTTAGGATGACTGTGGGGGAGGGGAACAAGAGCAAACACTGAGGATGACTAGGGCGGTGGCTCTCTGAGAGGAAATAAAGGCAAGCAAGCCTTTCCGTGGAGCAAGTTTCATCATGTGCTAACAGCTGGGGAGTATGATCACCCCACCACCAAAGCCCTAGATAGATGGTTTATTGTTTGGGTTTCTTGAGAAACGATCTTGCTACTTAGACAAGGCTAGCCTCAAACTCATGACAATCTTCATGCCTTTTTCCTTCCAAATGCCTAGATTACAGGTAGGCACCAACATACCAGGTGTAAATGGATGTTTTTGAAGTAAATGAAGTGCCTGGGACACAGCAGGAATTCGCGAATAGCTGCTAAGAATGTGCCTGACTGGACAGTCGAGCAATTGTTAGCAACCATGCCCAGCTGATCACACTCTCACCCTGGAAAACAGAAGGCAGATGAGCTAGTTTCTCCACCCTGGTATCTAGAGAAATAGGTCCTAGCGGGTGGACTCTATTTTTTGGAATAGGACAAATCCATAATTTATTTTTATTAACCTCTGCTTGCAACTGAGCACGTCCACAGTTGTTAGTGTATCTGGAAGTTGATCACCAAGAAAAAATGTGGGTATTTCTGCAGCACTTTATAATTGTTGTAGGTATCATGAAATATGCTTAGCAGCACTTGGAAATCATAATAGTTATTAGAGCTGCCACTGGATCATATTTAAGGCATTAATAATTGTGTATTTATCATATTTCTGGTTTTTAATATTTTTATAAGCATATTTTAATATCTTCGGCTTCCTTTGTGACTGTATTTTTTGTACATGTTGAAACCATTATTTTCTGAGGAAACATCCATGAGCTTTCCCAGCTCCTAAAGACAGCACAACACAGCAAAGGTGAAGACCTTCCCACCTCGAACAGGCTTTCTCTCTTCTTCCTTGGGACAAGACTTGAAAAACACAAGCAGGTCTTCTATCGTGCCATCTTCAGTGACCAAGAATGAGTTCAAAGGTGACCCCAGGACTGGTGCTATCCAGGGGTGCCAGAGCCAGAATGACACCCTCTGAAGCGACAAGAAGAAAGAAACAAAGAAAAGGAATGGAGAGGAAAGAGGAGAAGGGGAAGAAATAAAAAGAACGAACATTCGCCTGTTTTTTCACATCACTGAATTGAACTTTACTTTTAATAAAAGTATTATTAGTTGAAATGGCATGCTCATTATTTTGCATTTCCAGGATACTCAGAGGCATGGTCCCAGTAATTATTTGAGATGGGCCAAGGCGGCATGTTCTCTACTACTGAATATGCTTGAAAAAGCATCCCCCATTTCCGTGGTAGCTTTTCCCCAGGCTATACAACCACACAGTCTCTGCTGTCTTTTTCCTCATGTCTCTTTGTAGCCAGCCTCAGTGCTAACAAGCGCTCCTGCACTGAGACATGGGTACGAGACTCTGGTGAGGAGAAAGATTTGACTCCGGCAGGTGCCAGGTCTGCACTAACCGACCATCCCACAGACAAGGCTTTTTCTCCTCACATGCAGTCTGAGAGCTCTGCTTATTGATGGTGCTCCCTGAGGGGGACTCTCGCCTGCTGCAGGGCTTCACTATAGTACCTTTATTTGGAAAATGCAAGGACGACCTTAAGAGCATGGTGGGACCCAGAGACAGGGAGAGGAGGGCAGCCCTGCTTGTATATTGAGAGTGGGGAGTCAAGGCTTCTAGCTCACACAGGCAAACTGAGTCTTCTGAGGTTCTGAAACACCCCCTGGATATAGAGATGCAGACTCTCATTGCTGAGGAAGAGGGAAGGAACCAACAGAATCCAGAAGGTAGGGAAGGGTTTGGGACCCTGCTGTTCATCTAACACCAAGAAGCCATCTGCTATTGAGCCTCAACTGTATGATCTTATCTCTGTCCCCTTCGCTGGAAGTGGTTGGGGTTTTCCCAGGGTTGCAAAGTAAAGGTCCATGACCCAAATTCAGTTCTTGAGTATATTTTGTTTGGCTCAAATGTCTTTGAAAGACATGTCACTATGGATGCTCCTATGTGTGTACATGCGTGTGGAGGAGGGCGGAGGTCAAGGTTGGGTATCTTCCAAAACACCTTATTTTTCAACACGGGGCCTCTCACTGGCCCTGGAACTCACCAACTTGGCTAGGCTAGCTAGACAGTGGATTCTAGGGATCCATGTGTCTCCACATGCCCAGACTGTGATTACAGGCATAAACCACCATGCCCACCCAGTTTGGGAGTGCCAGGAACCCGAACTCAGGTCCTTGGGTTTCAGCCAGAGAAATGTCACCAACTAATCAATCTCCCCAGCATCCCCCAACTGGCTTGTAAAAGATTGTCTCGTGGAACCAATGTCTCCGAATCACATGATTCCATGTGAAAATGTGCCATTTACAATTTTTCCTTGGGCTTGGAGAGATGGTTCAGTAGTTAAGAGCACTGGCTTCTCTTCCAGAGGACTGGGACTTAATGGCAGCTCACACCTGTCTGCAACTCCAGTTCCTGAGGATCCAACACCCTCACACAGACATGCATGCAGGTCAACACCAATGCACATAAAATGAAAATAAATAGATCATTTTGAAAAGGGGACCCTTTCCCATTAAAATTTTTTTCTCTAGAAAGATCTGTTTGGAAACACTGGACCCCAAACAAGGCAATCCCTAATACCATATGTTTCTGGGAATCTAGAACTTTCCCCTTTTCTGCCAAAGTAAAATGGCCTAAGGAGGACACCATTTATAGCTCCTTGGCAGACTCTCTCCCTCCCCTATTTTTGAAAAGTTGGGGGGGGGAGTTAAATGTTGCTCTGAGAAGGGGATATTCCATTTTGTTTGGTTTTATAGAGAATAGGACACTGGCCTATCTCTTCCCATAGCTGGGGAATAAGGGACCTAGGGAGTCTCTAACTGTCGTGCCAAGGTGACAGAGCCAGGATGTTTTCGCGTCAGCTGGCAGGCCACCTGCTTACAAAGGAAGACCTAGAAATCTGTTTCCTGGTGACAGCGAGGGAACATCTTTCTCCTGGCACACCTACCTCCAGACTCAAGCCCAGAGACATTTTGTAAGCTAAGAACAGCTCTTGCCTGTACCATACACAGAACTGCCAGATTCCTCCACTCCCTCCATCAACTCCTTGCTGATGGTGACCCAGCATGAGATGAATTGGCTGGCTACCTTCAGCTTAAAGAATTGCTCAGGCTCCTGGGTTCCAGCCAACTCCCTGGAGGCCACTGACTGTGCCCATCAAGCAAAGTGGGACTTGAGAGCTCTCAGCCCATTGCTGAGCTGGCCTGGGAGCTGGCAGCTGATGACCCAGGCTGGGCCCTGATTGCCAATCTAGACTGCATGGCGAAATATCCCTTCCTCAGAGATCCCCTCAGACACAGCTGTGATTAGTCTAGTCGACCAGACCTTCCAGAAAAAAAAAAAAAAAAAACCTCACTGATTTCGAATCGTAATGAGAAAGTCCAACAGGGTGGAACATGAATCTAGGGTCTAAGTGAACTTTTTTTAAACCAATGCATGAAATACAGAGCAACGAGATAGACAAGAAGTAACCCTGGCTAAATGAATGGGGAAGAGTTGGCCAGGATACTTACCTTCTTTTTTTTCGAAGAATAGAAGTGGGTACTTTTTTTTCTTCCATTTATTTATTTATTTATTTTTAATTAAAAATTTCTACCTCCTCCCCTCCTCCCATTTCCCTCCCTCATCCCCCCATCCCCTCCCCCTCCCTCTCCAGTCCAAAGAGCAGTCAGCATTCTCTGCCCTGTGGGAAGTCCAAGGTCCTCCCCCTCCATCCAGGTCTAGGAAGGTGAGCATCCAAACAGGGTAGGCTCCCACAAAGCCAGTACTTGCAGTAGGATCAAAACCCAGTGCCATTGTCCTTGGCTTCTCAGTCAGCCTTCATTGTCCTCCATGTTCAGAAAGTCCGTTGTGATCACATGCTGATTCTTAACAACTTGAATTCTTAGCTGGGAGTGGCCTTACCAAAAAAAAATGAGGATGCTGCTCTGCTAATTAGCTTTCTGCGAACCTGAATCCAGGGTCTCTCACTCTCTAGCTGTGTGACCTCGGGCAGAGCTTGCCCTCTCTGTGTCTTGAAATCATCACCTCTTAAATAGAGAGAATACCAAAACTGCCCTCGCAGAATTGCTTTGAAGACTGAGTGAGATATGTATGTAACGGACTCCAGACAGTACCACGCTGAGAGTGGGAACTCACTAAATATTAGATATTATGGCAAGATTGTTCTGTCTGTTTTGTTTTGCTTTGCTTTTCCTTTCAACGATTAGTGCCCCGTGTTGACGTAGCTCTGGTTCTTTATAACAAAAAATAAATCCCAATTTGTGAACACTGAACTCTGAATGAATGTGTTCTTACTAGCCAGCCTCTAGCCTTTCCCACAGAAAATCTGATAAGAAATTCTGGGGTGTGCTCGCACAGACAAAAGCTCCCCCCCTCCAGTAGCAAGCCCAAGGTAGAGAGCAGGGCAAGGAGCCCACATGAGTGGAGCCTAGCCCAAGGACTTTGTGTATTTAGCTGGCCTGCTCGCATCTCCCTGCACCTTCATAGGTGAAGGTGAAGCAGCAGAATCCAATTTTTTGTCACCTTGTGAAATTATGAGACTCCATTCTGCTTGCATTTGTATCATCAGAGCACGACGGACACGTGGGGTAATTGCTGTTGCTGGGTTACTCCTTGTAAGTTCAAACAACTTCACACACTGAATGCCAATGGGTCTGCCGTGACCCGCGTGAATTAAAGCAATGCTTCCTGACTGGGTAGGCTTTGCCGCGCTTCAGTCCAGCTGCTTCTGATGCAGGTAACATAACAGGAAAGGGGGAAATGAAAACACCGTGCGGGGAGCCACGCTGAAGCGGCTTTCCTTCCTCTCCTCACTTCTCTGCTTCCATTTTCTGCCTTCCTCCACCTCCCCTTCATCTCCCATTCCTCCTGTCCCTCTTCCTCTCCTACCTTCCTTCCTCCTTGTTCTCACGCCTCACTCCTCCCTGCCGTCCCCTCTTTTTCCATCCCTCTTTCCCCTTCATCTCCTCTTTTCTCTCACTCAGGTTCTTTGTTCATTTCCTCTTTCCCTCTCGTGGCTTCTTCCCTCTTTCCTTTCCTCGCTCCTTCTCCCTCCTTCCTTCCCTCCCTCCCTTCTTTCCTTTCTTCTCTCCACCACTTCCTTCTCCTTCCTTTCTTCTCCTCCTTTTCTTGCTCCTCCTCTGTCTCCTGTCTTTTTCCCTCTCCTGGTTTTTTTCTCTTCTCCCTTTCCTGTCATCCTCGCTCAGAGGAGAGGCCTGGCTCAGGGCCTCTCCATGGTCCTGGACGCACTTTCCATATGTACACAAGGCCGAGAGTCCTGTGTCCAAACACCAGGAAGCCAGGTGATTTGGGCTAGCTGAAAGAAGGGATGTGTCAAATCTGCCACGGGTCAACTCTCTAAGATGCCAACGGAAAGTAAGCCTCTTTCTTTAAAGGTTAACTTGCCCATTTTAACTGCCTCTTATGGAAGATGCCTCCACATCCCTCTCAGCTCACTAATGCCCCATGTCTCCCACGGCCATTTTCTTCCTCTAGCTGCAGAAACGTGGGGTACTGAGACACCCAATACTCTTGCTCTGTACAAATGTGAGTCCACAGTGACACAAGACCCAGGAAGAACTTGGAGCCTTTTACACAGGTACCAAGCATGCCAGGTGCTTGTTGTCACTCACCACCACTAAGTAGCAGACTACCCTGACCCTGCAAACAAGTATTACTATGTCTTGGGACTGAGAATCGAGAGGACTCAGGAATGCAGTTGTCACTCGGGATGAGTGGTGGCAGGGCTTGGGATCCCCTAGAGGCTCAACTGGATGGGCCAGCCAAGGTGGCTCCTGCATGGTGATGGTCACCATTGCTGACTGATGGCCAGAAGGTTGACAGAGACTCTCCCTGGAGCACCTCTACAGGGTCTCTGGTGTGTCTCAGGCTTCTCGGCACGGTGACTGAGCTCTGAGAGTATCCTGCGACAAAAACATGGAGAGCCTGGACCCCCGAAGGACAGGTGCACGAAGAGAGTCCCAGGAGAAACAGACAGAAGCTGCCTGGCCTTTCAGGAGCCAGCTCAGACACCACGGTGTCATTTTCTCCATACACAGTTGGTCAAAACAGTAGCAAGCCTGGCACATTCCAGGGGAGCAGGCATAGATGCTACCCCTCAATGGAAGAGTGCCAGAGAATTTAAAAACTGCTACAGTGTTGTTTGAAAACAAGAAATTAATTTTATTTAACTTGAAAGTCCTGATTATGCCAAAACACCAGCCTGTGTGGTTAGCAGGAGAGAGGCAGGGAAGGGAGGGGAGAGTGGAGGAAGTAAAGAGAACAGCGAGCGAGACCATTTCATACTTTTCAATTATCCTCTTAAGGGTCAAGTAACAAATGATAAACACTCAACCTAATTTAATTTTAAAAACTGAAAAAAAGCAAACTAATAAAAGCGCTTGTCACACAAGCCTGACGATCTAAATTTGGTCCCCAGAACCCAAGATGGAAGGAAAGACATGACGCTCAAACGTTGACCTCTGACCTCCGCACATGTGTTCACACTCTCTTGCCCTCTTTATCACACAATAATAATAATAATGATAAATTACAATTTTTAAAAACTTATTTGGCATTTTATAGTTGGAGACATACCATAAAATTGAATCTTTATTATCTCTCTCAAAGTCATGTCTAGGAATACAGTTTCTACATCCCCCAAAGGCAACCACAGGCTGGTAGCACTGTACCATTTCAATAGGACTGCCGTACACCTACTCACTACCACCCCTCCCATCCCTATTGCCTCCTGTGGTGGTTTAAAGGAACGTGGCCGCAGAGGCTCATGGGGAATGAATGGCACTCTGGGGAGGTGTGGCCTTGTTAGAGTAGGAGTGGCCTTGCTGGAGAAAGTATATCATGGGAGGTGACTTTGAGTTCTCAGATGCCCAAGCCATGCTCATTGTCACTGTCACTTCCTGCTGCCTTGGATCCAGAGGTAGAACTCTCAGCTCCCTCTCCAGCACCATGTCTGCCTGCATGCTGCCATGCTCGCTGCCATGACAATAGTGAACTAACCCTCTGAACTGTAAGCCAGCCCCAATTAAATACTTTCCTTATGAGAGTTGTCATGGTCACGGTCTTCACAGCGATAGAAACCATAACTCTGACCCCTCCAGATCAGGAGGGTATATATCAGTAGCCATATATCTACATAGCTAGATAACTTACTAGGTGATTTTTCCCCACCCCTGGGGTTTGACTTAGTTTCAGTCAGAACAAAATACTGTTCTTGGCGTCGTGTCTTTGTCAGAAGTGGGAGAATATAACACTGGGCTACTTATCAACACGAATAGAAAAGGGCATTTTGTGGGCATAGAACCTTCCTGTGCTGTTCTGGGTACACATGAAACAGGGTCTGTGTTGACTATTCTCACACGCCTGCCTCTCGTTCCTGCTTCCTATGCTCTGTTCTCTCCCTCCTCCATTCCTTTTAGTTCCCTCTCCGTTTTCTTCTTCCTTTCCACAGGAAGAAGAGCTGATGGGTCCTTGCCAGTAAAATTGGACTGATTTCACCTTCTCTCCGATACTGTTAGAGGTGGTAAGTCAGTGTTTTCCTCTCCTGACATCTGTCTTTTTACACAATAGCCAACAAGATTAAGCCTTTGGAGCTCTAACTGCTGCATTTGGTCCATCAGATGTCTTGGAAGTTCTCTGGGACCGGTCTTCACTGCTTTCCCAAATGTGTGAGTAGGTGATTTGTCCAGGGTGATCTCTTTTGCCAGACCAGTCCTGGGCCTCCGCAACCCTGTTTATCTTGCAGGCCATACGAAGATCTCCCCTTTCAACTGGTTCATGAGGAACAAGGGGCCATCAACTTCTTCTCACTGGGAATTCTCCCATGTTCATTTTGCGGGGTGTGTGGGGGTGGGGGCAGACTGGCATTTGGCTACAGAGTCCAGTCTTGTTGCTGAAGAGAGGCCAGGCACATGTTTGTGACTGACTTTTTCTGTCCCACATGGCCAGCCTGTCCATTTCCTCTAATGGCCATGTGGCCTTGATTCACCTAGCGTGGTGACCATGAAAATTGCCCATGTCCTTCATGGCACAGCTTTCCGCATGTGAAAGGAGTCTCTGCATGTGCCAGCTCTCGCAGCCCTGGGGAAAACAAGCCTGGGATTCTGCCTCAGTGGCGCAGGCCTCTAGCAGTGAGACAGCCAGCCACACTGGCTCACGCTGGAGCATATGAAAGGTCTCAGGTAAAAGGGCCCTGAGCTATGCCACACATAGAAGAGCCAACGTTGTGAGGAGTGAGTCTTGAGTAGGCTGCTGCACCCGCTCCCATCAAGAAACCAGATATTTTAACAGGGAATTTTGCTTGAAGAATGTTCTGGATGGACACGATGGCACATGACTGTACTCCCAGCACTCGAAAGGAAACTTCTGTGAGATCCTTCTTGTTTCGATGTGTTTACCTTTGTTTTCTGGTTGTGCGTGTCTTGACTAAGTGCGAACACCTGTGAACCACCTGTACTGTGCCTACAAAGATCAGCGTGGGCATCAGTTCCCCAGAGACTGGACTTACAGGTGGGTGTGAGCTGCCATGTGGGTACTGGGGATCAAAGCTAGATTTGATCCTGCGAGAGGAGTGTCTTAACACCGAGATACCTCCCCAGCTCCTGAAAGTTTTTGAAGGAGACATTTTCCTGACACAGTTCCTCAGGGAAACGGCTCATAGCTCTTAGGAAAACGACACTTCATCTCTCTTGGTGCTACTTTGACTCAGAGAGATGAGCCCATGGAGCAATGAAACTGGTGTTTACTTTCCCATGAGAATCAGTGTGTGTGTGTGTGTGTGTGTGTGTGTGCGCGCGCGCGCGTGCACATAAATGTACATGCGTATATCAGGACATGTGGATCTGTATCTGCAAAGGGTATATACAAGAATTTCCTAATTTCCTGTTTGCATGTGGATATGTATTTCTTTCATATTTGTGCATGCATGTGTCTGAGTACTGGCATTGTTTTCATGCATCATAACAAATCTAACAGGGAAGTAGGAAAGTCAAGGATGTCGTGAATTCAACATGGAGCCTTCCCTACTTAGGCCTCTCTACCATTAAATACCCACTGGTGTAGGCCAACATGAAAAGCAAAGGGAATGTCATGCAAGTGTCGTGTTGTGTGACTTTTCCTGGAGAGAGATAAACAAAAGTCTGTTCACTCTAGACAGGACACCAAGGAAAGGTCTAAGAAAGAGTTCCATAGAGTCTAGCTTAGTGAACTGGCGAGTCTACTGGGGTTATAGGAGTCTAAAGTTAGGTGATGGAAACACTGCTGCCTTACTGAAAAGGCCACCCCAGCGTGGGCAATGAAAGCTGCATCCCAGGAGGTTGCTGCAGAAATCTCCAGGCATATGGGCCAGCCAGAGCATCTCTTCCTCACAGCTTAGATAACCTTGTTAAGTGGCCTTGGGGATCTTCCAACTTTGAGGAACTTCACTCGTCAGTCCTGTAAATTTCATGCACTTCCTAAGTCCTGCAGTTCCCTTCCTCCCTCCAGGAAGAAAGACCCAGAAACTGCTGAGGAGAGGGCCATGGGAATGCCACATTGAGCAGTAAGTGGGCAAATTGTTTTCTCTGTTGCCAGGTCCTCTACCCTCGGGGTAGCCCAGATACTTGGGATCAGACCAGGCCACTGAATCCGTGAAGGCTTCTAGAAGGTACAGCAGCTGGGCAAGGGGTGCTCTAAGGGCAGCTGCTGGAAAAGTCTCTGCCTCCTTTCACTACCCTGCCCATTCCAGTGCATGGAATAGGCTGCCCTTAGAGCTGTAGCAGCCCCAGCAGTTTCTGGGTCTTTCTTCCTTGCTTACTTCTCTGACATCCCGGAGTGTGGGAGGAAAATAGAGTACAGGCCTTCTCCACTCGGCCCCATGATGTCATCATTGGCTTGCTCGGGGAGGATGCTCTTTCATGTGGGCTATTTCTAGATGCTTTGGAGACTTCCAGTGCTGAACTGCTTCCCACAAAAGTACCCTGAGACATTTCCCCATTGGATTGCTTTGAGGGTTCACTGCGTTACTTTCAGACTGTATAACACCATGACAACCCTGAGCTCCTGGCCACTGTGCTCAGCCGTAGCCTGCACTGCAGTTGCCAAGGCTCTCTTTAGACTGGCTTTTAGTGTCCTGGGATGCACAGGACAAGTCTGTGACTCAGGGTCATGCCTCTCAAGGGCACTTCCAATATGCCCTCTAGAAGCTCTCAGGATGCAGAGGAAAGGGTTGCCCCTAGCCAACCCTGGCTTACTGGCAGCAGGCTGAGATAGCAGCTGGAGCCAGGGAAAGGCCTAAGAAATGCCCTTGGCTTTCTTACAATCCACTTGTGTGGCTCGCTCATATTTCCAGGCTGCTACTTCCATAAGGGAGCAGGGCTTACTTAGCAGGAGATGCTTATGTGGCGATTTCTCATTCACTGCCCTGTCTAGAGAGCTAACGTGTCAAGAACAGGTCTAAGGCTGAGAGTGCAGCCCGAGGACAGGGCATCCGTTTCAGTTCTGAACCCTGACACATCTCAGTTGTGTGTCTGTGGCAAAATTACAATCTCTGTGTCTCCACTTTCCACAGAATGAGATGTCCCACGGCCTTCCCTTCCAGACTGCAGTGAGCGCTACATGAGTTATTATAGCAACGGGGCCTCATGGCAGCGGGCACACATTAGATGCTCCTGCGTGTGATTCCTCCATCTCTGTTGCTATACAGTAAGTGTTTGGTATCCAATTACCTTTAGCCACAAGGAAGAGATCAGACATCAGGGACCTGAAAGTGGGACTCTTGCAGCTCAGCTCCAGGTAGAAATTCTAACTCCCAGTCAAGAAGGTTCCTGATTCTCCTTTTGTCTTTCCATCTTTCTGAGGCCTAATAGCATGTACAGTCTATAAGATATTTTGTTCTCTGAGTATCTGATGAGCTAGTTAACTAATCCATTGTCTCATGTGCTTCCCTCTTGTGCGTGTGTGAGAATAACGAAGGAAGATCGAGTCTCTGAGCCAAGGTTAAATCTACAGCCATTATTGGAACTGCAGTCACCTGACATAACTGAATGCTCTCATTCTCTAATGAGTATCTCCCCAAGTCCCCAGTCCCCAGCCTCTGGAAGCCACCATTCTGATCAATGTTTCTATGTATCCCACAGCTTTAAATTCACACATGAGATCCTGGGTATCTGCCTTTCTGTCTTGTTGCACTCAGCAAGAAACTGTTGAACTCATGTTCTCCATGTTCATTTGTCACAAATGATAAGCTTTCTTTCTTACTAGAACCAAATAATTTTCTATTTTGTGTGTGTGTGTGTGTGTGTGTGCATGTGCTTTTTTGCATGTAATAATCTTATGGTCAGTTTGATTTTTTGAGGAGCCCCTAGGAGGTTGAGAAAAGCATATTTCTGGGTATGCCTACGGGGTGTTTCTAGACAGGATTATTCCTAAGGGAGGAGAACATACCCTGAATATGGATGTACCACTGAATAAGCTATTGATCGAGATAGAGACAAAGGAGAGTCTGCTAGCAAAGACATACCTCCCCGACCTGCTGACCACCATCACGTGAGCTGTTCAGGCATCATGGACTGAAACCTCTCAAACTGTGAGCCAAAAACAAAAACAAATCTCTTCTCTCTTAAGTTCTTTCACTCATGTATTTTGTCACATACTGAAAGCTTGGGCAACTGCTCTGTGTGTGTGTGTGTGTGTGTGTGTGTGTGTGTGTGTGTGTGTGTGTGTGTGCTCGCGCATCTGGTTTTCTTTATCATTTGTCCAGTTCAGTTGATTCTACTTCTCGGCTATTATAAACAGTGCTGCAATGACCATAGGAAAACAGATATCTCTTCAACACTCCGATACTGTTTCTTTTGGATACACAGTGGGATTATTGAATATACACCATTTGTCTGTATTTTCCTTGCTTTTGATGCTTATCCTATATTGCTAGGGTCATCTCCTCAATCACTACCAAGAGACGCCTTCCCCGAGTCACTGCTGGATGACAGTTGTTCTCTTAGGCTTACCTGTAGTGATTTCTATGATTCTGTGTTTATATTAGGTATTTTATTCATTGTCAGTTGGTTTTGCATGTGGTTTGAGACAAGGATTCAGTTCCCTTCTTCTGCATGTGGACATCTAGTCTTCAAAATGGAGTTCATTGAAGAAATCGCCAGCTTTCTATTATGCGGACTTTTGCTATCTTCATGCTATAAATGTCTTTCTCTGCCTTCTCCATCAAGGTAAGCTTCATTTAACATGGCAGCCATGACAGAACGCTGACCAGACTTCCCCTTTTTGGAAACTATTTTGTACATCTGACATCTGACAGTGTCTAAGACCACACTCTTCCCAGGCAGTTCTCAGTTAGTGATATTTGGTAGCCTAGAGGTGGCCTAGAGTCTGACTCACGACTTCTCTGGTGGGCAGTTTGTCCTGCGCTCTGCTGGCCTGAAAAGACTTTCGAAACCGTTGCCTTTCAGCTGAGGCCTTTCTCATCGTCCCTCTGCCTTCACGGAGACTGGGCATTCCCCCACCTCCACCCCCAGCTTCCTCCATTTGTCTTTTATAGGTTTCTAGCTCCATCTTCCTGTCTGCTTCTGTGAGGAAAAAAAAACTGGCGCACTTAACTACGAAGTCTTGGCTTGAGTATCCCTGTAGGTGTTCCCTGATCACTTCTCCTGAGGTCTTTCCAACCAAATGAGGGACCCCTGAGGTCATGCCATTGCCGTGCTCCCCAACTACTGTGCAACCTCAACCACAGCACTTCCTTTCTGCTACATTCATTAATTTCCTCTCTCTAATGAGTTCCCTGAAGGTAAGAACAGGAACTAGCCAATCTCTAAGCCAGGTGTTGATTGGCAGGTGATTGATCTCAGTGTCTAGCAAACATGATAGCCTGGATCCGTCCCCAGTCTCTCTTTTCTCTCTCTCTCTCTCTCTCTCTCTCTCTCTCTCTCTCTCTCTCTCTCTCTCTCTCT
>NC_022016.1:37818892-37834322 GCF_000317375.1 Microtus ochrogaster
ACATGATAGCCTGGATCCGTCCCCAGTCTCTCTTCTCTCTCTCTCTCTCTCTCTCTCTCTCTCTTTCTCTCTCTCTCCCTCTCTCTCTCTTCATCTATCTATCTCTCTCCCACTCTCTCCCATCCCCCTCCCCTCCCTGTTTGCAAAATCCAATAGCAAATGTTTTGTGTGCACTCACGGTTTGTTGAATAAACGAATGTCTTAGAATGTGGCTTGCTGCTGGAGCTCCTGCGTCACAAGTCCAGGACCTTGCGTTCAGTCCTCAGCATCACAAAAAAAAAAAAAAAAAAAAAAAAAAAAAAAAAAAAAAAAAAACAGAAAAAAAACCTCTTGGGTTGGGAATGTAGAGCAATTCTTAAAGTGTTTGTCTAGCAAGTACCAAACCAGGGGTTACATCCCCTACACCAAATAAACTGATCATGGCAGTACATGCCTATAATTCCAGCATGCTTCAGAGGGAGGGAGAGAGATCAGGAATTCCGGGTTATTTTCAGGAACACAGTAAGTTTAAGTTCAGTGTGTGCTTCATGAGACATTGTCTCAAAGGAAGGAAGGAAGGACAGAAGGAAGGAAAAGAAAGAAAGAAGGAGAGAGAGAGAGAGGGAGAGAGAGAGAGAGAGAGAGAGAGAGAGAGAGAGAGAGAGAGAACAGGCAGGAAGCTAGGCACAGAACTGAAAATGTAGAGCAAAGGGACCATAAGCACTGGAGAGAATCAAGAAAAGAAAGCAAAGGAGGAAAGGGTTAAAGGGCAATTTCCACATTGTTCTTGGGTTTCCAAAGCCTGGGTTCTGTGGCCTGACCACAATTCTTGAGTTTCCTGAACCAAAACACATGCAACTCAGTCTTTTGAAAAATCCTTTTCTGGTTTTAATGAAAACCTATCTTTGCGAATGAAAGATGCCGGGAAAATGGAATCTGCTTTAGGGCAAGTTAGCTCCCAACCGTCCTGGACCACCTTACTTAATCAAATATTGCATGGTTTCAGAAAACCAAAGCCTCCAGAGCCAGCGAAAGAAAAAGGGTATCAAGTCAGGAGCAGGGGGAGTTCGGAGACCCCAGGGGCACACAAAGCCCGAGCAGATCTCCAGAGAAACAGCAGCCCAAGTCTTCTAGGTTAAGAACTGCCATAAGGGCCTCCTAACCTACTTAGGCACACGTTCTAGCCCATGCTTCCGCAAGGCTCACACTCCTTGTACAAAATTCTATCTTTTCCTCACACGCAACAAACTGCATCGCCTCCCTGAATCCCCAGTAACAAAATGTGGAGGCCCCTGTTTGGGATGACTGTCCATGCCTCTTGGCTCTTAGCTATGGCCAGAAGGTGTGGTCACAGAACTCCTAGGAGAAGATGGGTGGGCTGATGTGCAATGTGTCCACACCTACCATAGCCTCGTAGCCAGGTAGTGACTGCCCAGTCAGACCCGGGGCTTGCTCCACCCCCCTAGCCATTATGAAGACTAGATAGCCCAGCCCCCACAAGCTTGTCTGCACTACTTGTTCCTCACATCTGAATGTAGTAAGTGGGAGCTGAGCTTTTCTTCCCTTTCAGAGCCTGCTGAGTCCATCACTCCCCTCCCCCACCCCTCTAGGTACTTTAAAGCAGCCCTCAGCAGCACTTTCTGCCTTGTATTTAGCAACACCAAGAGCTTTTTTTTTAAAAAAAAAAAGACAAGACATTTAACATTTTAAGGCAAATTCTTCTTTAATTCCCTAATAATAACAAAAATCATTCAAAGCCACTTTACTGCAGGAAAATAAATAACTACACACACACTTAGATCATTTAAGCTAAATGCCTTTTTAACAACATTTCTCAATTAAATGTTCAGCGGAGATAATATTGACTCTGAAGCATTTCATCCAGTTTTGTTTTTGAAAAAAAAAAGCAGTGGAATATCAGAAATTAGACCGAAAGTTACCACCGCATGAGACGCTTGCCCGAAAGGGCAGACTATGGGTCAAAGCCACATCTCGCTGGATTTGCTGGCATTTAACGAGATGCAAAATGTCAGCACGGATAATGGCCTGTTCAACGCAAATATGAACAAGAGAAGACAATGTCGGTGTGCAACTGGAGTTTCTGCCAGAGAAGGCCTTTCTGGCTGCAGCCGGGGAACTTGTCTTCTTGTTCATGTGAACCCTGTTCCCTGGGGGTGAGCATAGAGCGCTCATTCTTAATGGAAGAGAAGGCTGACCTGGGGGCCAGGAAGCAAGACTGCACTGTCCTAAGGCATGAGCTCAGCCTATTCTGGCCCAGGCTATCCTCGCCCTACTCTTTGGAAGCCTAAGGAGTCTTCCATATATAATCAGAGACCACTGGCACGTAGCAATATTATTTTTTGGTAAGGCAGAAAAATAAGCCAATATTTTATATCTTTCTTTTCCCCCTCCCTTCCTCCATGCTAACTAGTTGTTTGTAATAACTTAAATCCTCACGTTTACTGTCCGTGTTCTTACTCTTCTTGGACAGTGTCTATTCAGACAGATTTTTCTGCTGGTCTCTTCCCTGACTTTACCACAGTCCCTGATATTGCCCTGGTATTGGAAGCTCACCCATGAGTGACTTTGTCAAGGTAACAGATTGATACTCTCTTCGATTTTCATAGCCTTGACTCCTGGGGTCCCCGAAGGACGACTTTTGTGGAAATCCTGGTGTTCCACAATCCCAAACATGTGCCCCTGTCCTCCGAGGTGGCACTTCGGTGAATCCACAGCAGCATCCATGTCTCAGTCAGGTGGCCTCAGAAACCTGATGTTCTGGGGACCCTGAGAAAGGACTGACTGGATCAGCTAGTTCAATAGGATTTCCCTCCACCAGTGCGGAAGACAGAACTTTTGAAGCTTGCATTCTCTGCCTAGGAGCCAATGAAATCAGTAGCTACATTCCCTGCTGGGGCTTAAGTTTTAGAATAAAGTCTTTCTTCCCTCAAGAAATCCTTGGAGTGATGGTTGGTGACTCCTCAAGTTGCAGTCCGAATGCTAATCTATGGAAAGCTGGTAGGATCCAAGGGCTGCTGGGAAGCTGACCCCACCAGTGAGAGCATTGGCTGGTACCATCACTTTCATATTTAAACAGAGACATTAACAAGGTTAACAAAGGTACTTAACAAGGTTAATTCTGTCAAGACCAGGAAGAAGATAGAAAAAGGAAATATTTTCAATAAGACAGACCCTTGGTTCTCTTGTTACTGGTATCAGGATGTTCCCATCTTTATGGTGCCTCTAAAGAGAACTTTTTGTTCCTTTAACTATGGTTAAATCTACGGCAATGGCTGTCTGGGCCTAAGTCACATACATATAGTCTGACCACTAACTAGGCCATGGAAATGTTTGGATTCCTGGTGGGGAGTAGGGGAGCCTGAGACACAGATTTAAGTACAATTAATTTATACAGGAAGTGATTTCAGAAGATGTCAGTAGGAAGTGAGGACATCAAGCCAGGAAAGGGGTACACAAATCAAAGAGAGGCCACAGAGTTGCGAACATGCCATAATTGTAGATATATGTCTACATCCCAGCATGTCCTCCCTTCACTATCCAGAGGCGGTACATACATATGCACATTGACATGTTCAGGGTGGTGAATGCCAGGCATTTACAGGTTGGGCATAACAGCATGCTACCATAAATGTTTGGTATTTCACCTACTCAAAGTGGCAGGTAATAACTAGCTCATATATAGTACAGTGCTCAGATACTGGTGAAACAAAGTATAAGACAAATGGGTGCTGATGGTGGAACTTACAAAATAATCCCACACTTGTTCAAGAATTACGTATAATAAAGGGTTATTTATTTATTTCGGGGAGACTTACAGATGACTGTCCTAGATCACAGTCCTCTGCACAAACAGGGAACAGGAACAGAGTCTAGCAGTCAGAAGTGAGAGGCAGAAGCAAGAGGGGACCTGGTGGAACAGAAACCTTGGTCAACAAATGCCACCTACATGGACAACTGCATCCACATAAAGCCTGAGAAAGTTTGGGAAGTAATTCTAGACAGAAAAGAACAGAGTTAAGCATGGCTTATTGATAGCAGCACTTTCTTGGGTGGGCCATATCATTTAGTAAATTAAAGACTCATATGGTCAGAAAAAGAGAACTATATAGCAAAGATAGATTCAGACAAAAGAAATCTCTAAATGGTTTACAGTGTATATAAAAATATATGTAGGCTTGAAAGAGAAAAGAAAAAGGATAAAGTCCTTAAAGTAAAGAAGAGAGTAGTTGGGTGTGGTGGCACACACCTTTAATCCCAGTACTTAGGAGGTAAAGGCAGGCAGATCTCTGTCAGTTCAAGGACAGCATGGTCTACAGAGTGAGATCCAGGACAGCCAAAGATACACAGAGAAATCCTGTCTCAAAAAGTCAAAAATTAAAAGTAAAAAAATTTAGAGTTTAAAATAAAGCCATGTAAAGATGAAAAATATACAGAGAGTCTGTATACTATATGTTATTATGTCTTTGAATTGTTTGATGGCTGAGGAAGGATAAAAAGCTGCTAAAAGGTATTTTATTATAAATGCTGCTGGATTAATCTAACATATATATTTTGAAAATGTCTTGACTTCAAAATTTAGGCCAAAGGGTATGTTACTTTAGAGAAGAGATTTTGGTTTTGTTTCCACAGGAAATTAAAGGCTGTGGATTCATTCTGGGCTAAGAAAAATCAGGTTTGATCAAGGAAGACCCTCAAAGAATCTCCAATAGGAGCAGAAGGTCCAGATGATCCAACATTTCAGAGAACCTCTGTTGGAGTTTCCTCTGAGTTCTGCATCCAAAACAGTTTTAAGACTGCTGGCTGGGATGATCAAGCCTCACAGAATTTTCCAGTCAGGACTTGACCATAATCTTAAATTTTCTTTAGGTCCCCATAAAATTGTCAGTGCTCCCAGTCAGCAGGAAGTATCCTGAAAAACTATGCCCACATTCCCAAAAACATAGATTATGGATGTTTGCCTTTCTTTAAAATGTTGGTTACAAGTTGTTATGGATAATGGTCAGGAGAAAAGCTAACCAAAGGAGATTAGATTGAGAGTTCTTGTTTTCAAAAAAAAAAAAAGGAATGTGTGTGTGCTGAGGGGCTATGGTCTGTACCCTGACAATTATATTTTAATAAAACGCTGATTGGCCAGTAGCCAGGCAGGAAGTATAGGTGGGGCAACCAGGCAGGAAGTAAAGGTGGGGCAATGAGAACAGGAGAATTCTGGGAAGAGCAAAGACTCAGTCTGCAGTCGTCACCCAGACACAGAGGAAGCAAGACGTGACTGATTCGCTAAAAAAGGTACCAAGCCACATGGCTAGTAGGGACAGAATTATGGGCTAATATAAGTTATAAGAGTTAAGAAGAAGCCTGAGCTAATAGGCCAACCAATTTATGATTAATGTAGACTACTGTGCATTTCTTTGGGACTGAATAACTATGGGACCTGGTGGGACAGATACCTTTTTCATTATTTGCCAAACCCTTCTGTTTCTTCCTCTGCAATCTCCCCAGGGAGACATCTTCACTCTTTACCTTTGTGAACTGGCTCTTACTAATTGACCCAGGATGGCACATGACCCACACTGGGCCTATCCAAATTCTCTCTCCAGAGTACCTGAAAGCTAGAAATGAATTGAGTTTTCTCAAGTGACCTAGAATTTAAGATGTAAGGTTGGGGAGCTCTAGATGGTTTATCCCTGTAGCATAATTAATAAAAACCCAGAGACAGATACTGGGGTTCAACCTGGAGGTCAGAAAAGCAAAACAGCCAGCCACTGGCTCTTACCTCTACTTCAGTCCAAAATGGTGATCCTGCCTTTAGGAATCTCAGAATGAGACTGTGTGAGAGCTGTCTTCTCCTATCTTATATTCCTCTTTAGGGCTAGGATTAAAGGCATGTACCACTGCCACCCAGTTTCTATGGCAAACTAATGTGGTTACTGGGATTAAAGGTGTGTGCCACCACTGCCTGGTCTGTAAGGCTGACCAGTGGGGCTGTTTTACTCTCTGATCTTCAGGCAAGCGTTATTTATTAAAAACACAAAGGAAATGCCACTACAAATCCCACCACATGGGAGGATGCCTGAGTGAAAAGACAGGAAATGAGAGAAGCCCAGTAATCTCTCTGCTCACCCCACTGCCCCGCTTTCCAAGGATCTCACCATCTAAGGGCTTGTTCTCACCAAAGTTTACAACCCAGAGGATCTTGATTAATACAGGAAGTGGGAGAGGGAGTGGGCTGATTAGCTCAGCATGAGGCCTTCAGCAGTGGGATCCCTGCCCCCACGATGAGTTGACAGGTCACATGCAGGAAGCATGCAGAAGTAGTCTGTCAAGAAACAAGGGGGGGGGGGGCTGGAGAGATGGCTCAGCGGTTAAGAGCACTGCCTGCTCTTCCAAAGGTCCTGAGTTCAATTCCCAGCAACCACATGGTGGCTCTTAACCATCTGTAATGAGGTCTGGTGTCCTCTTCTGGCCTGCAGACATACACAGAGACAGAATATTGTATACATAATAAATAAATAGATAAATAAATAAATATTTTAAAAAAGGAAACAAGGGGGGCAGATATGGATAGAGGAGTAATTCTGGCCATGCCTCCCTTCTGAGATGAGATAGTCCTTCTGAGTTCCCCAAGTTGAAGCAAAACGCAAGGCCTTTGTGTCCATAGTTGTCCAGTCTTTGGATTCAGGCTGACACAGGAAGACAGCAGATTTCCACTAGGCAGCTGTTCTCAGTGGAGACATGCAGCAGCTTTGGCCTTTCTGCAAGTACCCTCTCCGCAGCCGAGAATCCCAGTCCTCTGGTGTTACAAGGAAACCTTGCGCGTCACAGCACCTGCCGCACTGCCCTTAAGGATTCTCTCACGGATATGCCACCTCACCTTGCTCATAGCAGCCTTTGACTTAGCCAGGAATGGAGACAGATGTCTGTAATCTTGGCACTTAGGAGGCTGAGACGGAGGACCAAGAGTTTTAGGACAGCCTAGGCTACACCATCAGACCTTGTTTCAAAATAATAGTAGCTATCAAGGCAACAGTGACAGGAGGGCCAGTGATTTGTGTTCTATTTGTATTATCTTTATTCGTTCCTCCTTGAGACTAAAATTGCATCTCATTTCACAGACAAAAGATGGAGTTTAGCAAGTTAAGGAACCAGCTCAAAATTACCAAGCTAGTAAGTGGCAGAGTCAAGATGCAAAAGCTTAACTTCCAAGCACAGGGAGAGTGGCTAGAGCCTCTGCTAGAACTGGACCTGGTGAAGCCATGAGCCACCCAGGGAGAAAGATTTAGGGTAGCAATCACGCTTAAGAACCTACCTCTGAATGGTCCAGGCCTGATATGAGTACATCCTTAACATTGTGTCCTGGGTACCTGCTCGCCTGACCAAAGCCCTATAGCCATGCTCGGCTATGGAATCAATGGCATTGGTAAGGTCAAGGATCCTTAGCAGAGGAGCACTGGCCTGGAGAGATGTTCAGTAAGCCTCACCAGGTTCTGCCCCTAAGTCTCATTTCTAGATTTTTCCATGGCTGACTAGCCTCTTTCATTTTACTGTCTGTTATGGTTTGTACCAGAAATGTCCCCTAAAGGTCCGTGTGTTGAACACACTTGATCCCCATCTGGTGGCACTAATTTGGAAGGTACTAGGAACTTTTACGAGGTGATCTGTGCTGGAGGAAGAGAGTCACTGGGGATGTGACTTTGGAAGTTATCCCTGGCCACCAGGTTCATTTCTTTCATATCTCTTTCTTTTCTTCCCCATCTGTCCTCCCATCCCATCCCATCTCCACCTTTTCTTTCCCCATTCCTTCCTTCCCTCTTCCTCTACCCTGTTATCTTCCTCTTCCTCTCCCTCTCTCCTGTCTACCATGAAGTAAAGATACCATTCCCTCACGCCCTGCTCTGACCAAATGTTCAGGGCCAAGCAAGCATGCACCGAGCCTGTTGAAATTGTGTGACACAAGAAGTTTTTCCCCTTTTAAGTTCTTCCCTGAAGTATTTTGGTCACAGCTAAGCAAAAGTAACTAGTACAAATACAGCGCGAAACAAAAGATTTGATTTGTTAATTAAGCATTTCTTAACTTTCAATCATGTTCCAGGCCTGAATTCCAGGGCACACAGCCATTCAGTTTAGAGTTGCATTTTGGAGCTCCTTCACTCGTAGACTGACCAAACTCATCACTGGGTGGAATTCGGCCCTGGATATAAGCAATCAAGTCCATTTTGTTTCTACTGGGCCTGGTCGACTGTGAGGACAGTCCTTAGTAACAGTTTGCTGGGGCAGGGACCTACACAATTGCTTCTTGTTGTTTCCTCTGGGCTTAACATGACCACCTCAAAGCCATTTTGGAGTAGAGATGTTTTGGACTAGTAACCATGGCAACTAATTGAGCAAAACAATACAGAAGTAGCTAGGTCTGTGGCACAGGTAATGAAGCTATTGGTATTCCAGGCATTGCTCCCTCCTGTTTCCCCCAGCTGTAAGCGAGATATACGAGAAGATTTAGGAAGTGCAAGATTAAGTGGGAGGGAGACTCCCTGATGCAGCTTCAATGAGGTTGTCGTCTGTGAAGGGATGGGGCTTGGCAGTGGTGCTGCTGTCTTGGGGTCACTCACACTTCTGTAAGTGACCCTTGCCTGTATTCTGCAACTAAGTGCAATAAACTCATTGACTGACCAAGTTGGGCTTTGGTGTAGTGGTTATTTCGCTGTTCTCTGTGCTCTATCTGTGGTGAAAAGACATCTGTACACAGCTCCTCAGAAAAACATCACAAAGACCTCTACAGATGGACAGCTCTGACAGGTCCTTCACAGCCGGGGAAGAACTGGTAGATTTCTTCAGTTCTCCTGACATACATAACCCACTGAGTCCTCCCTGGCAGGCCTGTCTGCTGAGGCGCGACCGGCTCCAGACACAACACGGTGGCCTGCTCCAGCTCTCAGTGGCCTAGGGCACTCAAGACTCATTTCTTGAATGAAGATTAACCCGCTGTCTCTGAAGTTTAGCTCAGGTGAATCCATAGGCCCAGCTGGGGTGAACACCCTGCCAGGTTTCCATCTACTTTCAACAGATGGAAGGGCATGCCTGCTCTTTGGGGAGAAGCTGCAAGGATTTAATGAAATGTTGCTGTAGTTGGAGGCTGTCTAATGTCTTTCTGTACCATCAATTCTGCACGTTGTACCAACTCAGCAAGCTGGTATGAGTTTAGGCTACTGACATGGACCCTGGAAAAAGAAAGTGGGCTTAGCAAGGAAGGAATGTCAAAGAGTCCCAGCAGAGTCATAACCTTGGCATCAGTACCTCCATGGACGTGACTGGGATGAAGGACAGCTAAGGTATATGTTTCTCGCCTCCAGTGTCTGTGTCACAGGGTTGAATGGCATCCTGGAGCTACCCAACGCTCTCCTGTGCCATCTTGTGTTTCTCCTTGACATCAGACATCCCTCAAAGCACAGTTGGCATAGAGAAACCAAAAGGATTCAGAATTGGAAAATGGGAGCGTGAATTCAGCTTGACTATTTCTGACAGTGACTCAGTGTTTCTCATAGAACTTTCCATCGAGTTTTATGATTTCATGACATTGAAAGGAGGGTTGATAAGATGGCTCGGTGTGTAAAAGCACCCACTGCACAGCCTTGATGGCTTGAGTTTGGACCTGAGAGAACCCACACAAAACAGCCAGATGTGCTGGTGTGTAGCTTTAATACCAACACTGATACCGAAAGGTGACAACTGGAGACAGAATTGTCTGCAGGCTTGAAGGCCAGCTAGTCTGAAGACGGCAGCATGTTAGAAACAAGATAGCCTGCCTCAGAAGATGGAAAGAGAGAAACAATTCCTGAACTTGACCTCTGATCTTCACATGCTGTGGCAACGTGCATGCAAACACACACACACACACACACACACACACACTAATAATAAAACTAAAGATAGTGACAGTTAATTGTTACCACTAATAACTATGCTGTGCAACAAACAAACCCCAAACTCAGTAGCACACAATGACGGGCATTTCCTCACTCCTCCATCTGCAAACTGAACAGGCTGCTTCTGTGCTCTGCGTCGTATTCTAGGGCCTAACACAGAGACAAAGCAGCCCCTGATGTGGGCTCTTCTTGTTGAGGATGGAAAAGCACAAAGGAGCAAATGATATTATGTAGTGTCTGGTTGGTCTAGATTTGAAACGGACACACTGTTATCTGCGCACAGTTCATCAGTTTCGGAAACCTGTCCCATGGTCAATGGAACAAAGAAGTTTACCCTTCCCATGGAGCTTTAGAATGAGGAAGCAGATTTGTTGTGTGGTAATTTAATCTGTTGCATGGGGAAGCTGTTCTATAGTTAGAATAGTTGAGGAAATGCTTGGTGGAGGGAAGGTGAAGAGCTGGGGGTACTTCTCAGTGGTAGAGCACTGCTTAGCAGGTCTGAGCTCTAGGTTCCACCCCTAACATGGAAAAAGAAATTAAAAATTTAAAACGTCAAAAAGGGTTGAGGTACTCGAGATTGGAGACAGCTGCCAATTTTATGACTGAACCAGGACCCGGAGGTTTTTTGCTCACATGTCCATTCTGAATCTCACGCTGAGTGTTCTGCATATGACGTGTGCTGGCATTCTTTCTACTGTGTCAGTGGTGTTCTATAGAACCCACTTCAAGATCATTTGCTGTTGATCATAAGCAAGTGCCCTAACCTCTCTGAGCGCCGGAGGTCTGGATCATGCGAACAGAAACAATGAGAATGAATCTCCAAGGGTTGTTTGTCACAGAAGTAGGGCGCACACAATGGAATATTGTAGGTGAATAGAGACACCCAGGCATCCCCACTAGTCAGAAAGAGAGTTCCCTCAGCGGGAAGCAAGCCAGACCCAGGCTACTAGGGAACCACATTGTGGACCGACCAGGCAATGAAACAGATGTAAGTAAGAAAGGGAAAGCTCCCTTCACTCAGAGTATTGCCACAAAGTGCAGATCTCAGACTCTAAGAAATCTCAACGGATTGCAATGCTAGGATGCATTTCTCTGCTAGAACATGTTGGCACTCAAGCAGAAATTGGAATGGCTGGAGATTGGCAGTGGTGTTTTGAAGAAGGCTCATGCAGGACGGCTGTCTGGACTGGCCCCTCACACGAACAACTGCTTGGCTTTTAGGACAGAGAGTAGTGGCTCCTAGCAATCCAAGAGCAGAAGGCTTTGGGGGCAGGAAGCCATGAGTTCTTTAGAGCCAGGAACCTGGAGAGACCGCCTGTTTTGTGCTCAGAACCTTGCCTTTCGCTGGCACTTTCCAGCAGTCCATTTGTTTCTGTCTTGCCCTACACAAACCAATGGGAGGCCTGGTCCTCTTTGCCTTTGTCTTGCCAGAAAACAGGATCATTCCCTCCCTGGGCCTCCACAATGAAACACCACACCGGAGTCATTAGCATAAGGACATAGAGGCCAGAGCAAAGTTCAGGGAGATCTTGATTCTTCTCAGGTGTGTGCGCGGAGGCCCTATTCCCTGGAGCCATCTGCTTCCTCTTAGTCGCACACGTGGTTTTTATTTCTGAGGGAAAAAAGAGTCCAGGTGCTGTCCTCTGAATTTCGCTCCACTCTGCCTGGGCAAGATCCTAATTACCTAGGTCTGTAGGAGTTGCCAGGAAAGGGACAACAACTTCCAGCATCCTCTGCAGCCATAGCAACAAATACAAAGGGCTTGTTATTACACAGTGGTTCCTCTTCTGTCCCAAACATGGCAACTTCTGTCCTCTGTGCTCCTCCAGCTTGTGTCTCCTTTCTTTCCTACACTGGGTGCATCTCCAAGTTGATTATTTTCAAAACACCCCCATTCCTATACCTTCAGATAGAAGGATCCTATGTTAGTTACTTTTTCCTGTTGTTGAGACAAAATGCCTACCATAAGTGACTTAAAGAAGGGTTTGCTGGGCCTCCCAGTTTGAGAGTACAGTCCATCATGGTGGGAAAGGCATGGTGGTGGCAGGAGCACGAGACAGCTGCTCACGGTGCATTTACAGTCAGGAAACAGAGTTGAATGCTGGGGTTCAGCTTGCTCTCTCCTTCTTACCCTGTCCTGGCCCCCAGCCCACAAAATGGTGACAACTGCACTTGGAGTTAGTCAGCCCACATCAATTGGTCAAATCTAGAAAGTTCCTCATGCAGAGGCCTGCCTCCTAGAGGAGTCTAGATCCTGTTGAGTTGACACCCAGTGTTAACTGCCAAGTATCCTCACCCTGAATCCTCAAGAACTTTTCTCTGATATTTAAAATGGTGTGCCCTAGGAAGAGAGGTCTCTAGGCAACAAAGACAGCCAAATATATTGTCCTTGGGTTTTGTTTTGAGACATTTTTAGGACTTGTAGACACTACATCTATTCCTTTGGGGCAAATCTTGGAGGGAAGTAAAATGCTGGGAATGTATGAGTGTATCCTCCAAATGAAAAGATCTCATTATGAAAAAAAAATGTTACAATAATGTATGTATCTAGTGGAAGGAAATATTGAGTAATAGGTAACTTATTCAGGCTATTTTGGTCTTCCAGTGATGGTAAAGTAGTAGCCTGTTCTTCTATATTCTAGCGAAGTCACCACAGCCTTAGCAAAGACATTTAGGACTTAAGGTCCCAGCTCTGCTGCTTTTTGCCCAGTAACCTTGAGCAAGCTATTTAATCCCTTATCCCTCAATTTCCTCCTGCATCTTGTGTTAAAATCCAATAGGCTCGTGTGATGTCGGAAGGTCATCTGTCTATGTGTTACTTTCATTGGTTAATAAAGAAACTGCCCTGGCCTTTTGATAGGCTAGCCCTTAGGTGGGTGGAAGAGACCAAACAGAATTCTGGGAGGAAGAAAGCCGAGTCAGGCAGACGCCATGCTTCTCCTACCCAAGATGGACGGTGGTTAGACTCATGCTGGTAAGCCACAATCAAGTGGCAATACACATTAATAGAAATGGGTTAATCAAGATGTGAGAGTTAGCCAGTAAGAGGCTAGAGCTAATGGGCCAGGCAGTGTTTAAATGAATTCAATTTGTGTGTTGTTCTTTCAGGTGTAAAGCTAACCATGCAGGAGCCGGGTGGGACAAAAAGCAGGCCTGCTGGATTTCTCACTACACTCATGTGTGATAGTCAGCTCTCCATTGCATGACAAAACACCTGAAGTAATGGATTTAAAAATTAGAAAGGCTTGTTTTGCCTCCCAGTTTTATAGGTTTCTATCTTTGGTCTGGTGTGGGAGGTCCTTCTGTCTATGTGCTGCTTTTATTGGTTAATGAATAAAGAAACTGACTTGGCCCATAGCAAGGTAGAACTTAGTTAGGCAGGGAAAACTAATCTGAATGCTGGGAGGAAGAAGGCGGAGTCAGAGAGAAGCCATAGAGCCACCACTGGAGACAGACACACTGAAACTTTACTGATAGGCCACGACCTCATGGTGATGCACAGATTAATGGAGATGGGTTAAATTAAGATGTAAGAGTTAGCTAATAAGAAGCTAGAGCTAATGGGCCAAGCAGTGATTTAAATAATATAGTTTCTGTGTGGTTATTTCAGGGCTGAGCAGTCAGGAACAAACAAATGGCTCCCCTTACAACAGTGGTCACTTGCCCCTGTTGCCATGGAGTCTGCATTGAGGCAGCATCATGGCGGTAGCATGTAGCAGAGGCAGTTCATTTATGTCTTTATCATTCCGGAAGTGAAAAAACAAAAGAAAGAGGCCAGGGTCCATATATCCTCTGAGTGCACTTTCCAAATGACCCAAATACCTCCTACAAGGTCCTACCCTTCAGAGGTTCCGTCACTGTCCAGTAGTTCTTCAGACTGGGGACCGAGCCTTTGACACACAGGCCTTTGGGGGACCATTAGGGTAGAAACTATAGCACGCACCACTTTGTGCTGTGGTTGTGACACTTGAATGAGACAGGATTTGACCAGCTCTTGCAGCAGTGCCTCCTGGTACAGGTAAGCACCAAGCGTCTGGGAAATTAAGCTTTCAAGAGGAAAGCTACCAGGGTTATGGTGATGACTCAGTCCGAAAACTGCCTGCTTCATAAACGTAATGACCTAAGTTTGGGTCTCCAGCACCCATGTAAAAAGCTAGGGATGCTGGCATATAGCTAATTCAGTGCTGATGGGGTAAAAACAATTTGATTCCAGGATCTTCTTGGCCAGCCAGCCTGGATGAATCGGTGCACTTCAGGTTCAGGGAGAGACCCTGTCTTGAAAAATAATGTGGAGAATGACCAAGGAAGACATCCAGCATTAACTGATAGCACCTGGACACACGTGCACATGTGTGAATGCATACCACACACACATATGCACATGAACATACACACACACATGGGTGTCCTGAGAAAATGTGTCTGCACTCAGGGAGGCAAAGGAAGCACTCACCTGCCCTGATGTTTTTTGGTGTTCATGGACCCCACCCACCTCCCTCTTCTCTCTTCTCTACGTGTTTACTGACATAAAAATGCCTTTTCATGGGGCCTTTTACATATTCCACTCCCTTCTTCTAAAAGGGAAAAGAAAAACAAAGCAAAATACACACAGTTCCACAAAAGACAGCAGGAGCTTTGCCTAACAACAGAAAATGTAATGCCCAAAGACTGAATCTCTAAGTGTAGAATTTGTCACTCCTAGTGAGAGGACTGCGTGGCGGGACAGAGTTGACAGGCTGGTCAAGAGAGGAGAGGAGAGAGGACCAATCAAAAATCTAAAAGTTACCTAATGGACCTACCTGAAATGCCTACCCCACAGAACACAAGAAAATGTGCTTCCCCAGAGCAAACGCACTCTGAATGGAAACCCACGCATGCCCTGGACTGATTCTTCCAATTATGGAAAAGGCCCCCAAACCTCCTCTGATTGGCACACCACAAAAGCTGCATCCCCGCAATAATGATGATGATAATGGCATCGGTAATGGCCGCGATGCAGCTGTTACTCAGCCTCCTGCATCCTCAGAGCCTCCCGGGGATTGGTGGTGTGCTAAGAATAGTCCTAGCACCAGAATGAACTGCACAAGGTGGGACCCTGCCTGCCAAGCAGACTGCTAAGGGTAGGGGGTGAGAGGGAAGAGGCACGAAACCAGGCCCTTGGGGGATGGGGTGTCTGAGAATCCTGGTGTTTGGGCTGTCAAGCCCTGGAATATGGACCAGGCAGAAACTGTGGTCCTCTGACCAAGACTATTATCCAAGCTTGCCTGGGTCTTGACTCCTCGTGCCCATTACCACTCAGATCTGAGAGAGAAATCAGCCACATAGCAGGGAAAGTGTTACACTGTCAAGGTGGGATCAGCAAAGAACGATGGAAAATATCACAGAAGCCTGGTTGAAGATGATCTCAGATAGATAGATGATAGATAGATAGATGATAGATAGATGATAGATAGATAGATAGATAGATAGATGATAGATAGATAGATGATAGATAGATAGATAGATGATAGATA
>NC_022016.1:37834422-37848241 GCF_000317375.1 Microtus ochrogaster
GATAGATAGATAGATAGATAGATAGATAGATAGATAGATAGATAGATAGATAGATAGATAGATAGATAGATAGATAGATAGATAGACAGACTGACTAGAGGTTGATGATGGCTCAGGGCTGAAGGGTGGGAGCTTTACAGAATCAACAGGCATCATGGCTTTGACCATTGTCAGGATCATTGACATCCCTCCTGGGTGACTTGCAAAAAGCAGAAACACACAGGATGTCTTGTGTTTTAACAACGGGGTGCACCAAAATCTAAGGCATTTCCATTACCTCAAAAAATGTCCTTTGAGCTCCTTTACAGGTGAGCACCCTTGAAAGGCAGTCAAGACTCTGCCTGCTGTCAGCGCACAATGGTGTGGTTTGGCCCACTTTCAAACAACATGCAAATGACCTTTCACCCAGCATAAGCCCTCAGGGAGCCACGACTGTGATTTGTACCAGTTTGCTTTCCCACTACTGTGCAGCCTTGCACTCTGTGAATACAGCACAGGTTACTTATTCAACAAATGTGGTAGCCAGCTTCCTGTCGCTGTGGCACAACACCGAGGACGACAAACAACTTGAAGACTGAAAGGCTACTTTGGCTCCCCATTTCAGAGGGTTCAGCTCCACTGCTTTTAGGCTCTGGTGAGGCTGGCTATCATGACAGAAGAGCATGGTGACCTTACCTCATCACATAAAGGAGGAGGGAGGGAGGGAAGAAAGGAGGAAGGGAGGGAAAGAGGGAGGGAGAGAGAGTGGGAGAGAGAAAGAGAGAGAGAATACACCCCTTGAAGGCACATTCCTGGTAACACTTCCACTAGGTCCAGCTTCAAAGTGTTTTCCACCTCACACACCTTCCAATAGTGCTATCAGCTAGGGAACATTCCAGATCCAAAGTATACCACCGGTTGATGGGCATTCACTTAGGGTGGTTGACAATTTGGAGCCAAGATGAAAAAGGCTGTTAGGAACATTTGATGAATACGGTTTTTCCTTTCTCTTGAGTAACTCCTTTGGCATGCTAGTGCTGGGTGCAGCCTAGTTGTGTGCTTAATTTCCAAAGTACTTCTATACTTTCAGCCTCTTTTCCGTCTGGCTCATCTGCCATCTTGTAAATATGAATTCTACCTTATGGTTTTCTGTAGCTTCTTGACATCCAGCCATCACGTCCAAATTCTAATACTCACTCAGGAGGACGGAGGAAATGGTGTACTTCTTTCCCTTTGCTAACAGCTTTTAGAAGCTTCTAGACAATACTCCTTCTAATACACCATTAGTGAGCACTTGTGTCATAGTAGCACACCTAGCAGCAAGGATAACCAACCACCTTGATTTTAGAGATGCTTGTGCCTAAGTGAGATTGGAGGTACCCTACTGAGGACAGTGGAGGTTGACAGCAGCTGGCCAGAACTGTGCTTGGCTCATAGAGCTCTCTCTAGAGCATCTCTTGGGCCTCAGCTCGGTGCATGCTTAGTAAATATTAACTCTTACAGGATGTAGAGGGGGGAGCAAAGCATGAGAAACCGCCGATGCTCATTTCAGAAAGTCTTCTGGGGTGATTAGGGTCACTGACAGAGGTGTCCCTCAAGCAACTATCACCAATCCATGGCTTCTTACATTGTTTCAAAACATGTCTCAGATGCAGATAAACGTGGGTTTTTGAATGGCGGAGGGAGTCCAGTGGTGCCATGGGGGAGACCTTCTGGCTTTCTTCTATGATAGACAGAATCTGGGAATTTGGGTCTTGGTTGGAGAAGAGGATGCGTGTGTACACACAGGAAGTAGTCAGAGACCCCTTTCCTGTTAAAAATGTGCAACTAGTGTAGTGAGAAACATCATGTTATCAAAGGATAGTCCCCTAGACCCAGGTACTTGAGGGGAGAGGGAAGGCAGGAGCGATCAGAGTGTGCTGGCTGGGAATTTTGGCGCCAGGCCTGGGTCTGTGCTGCCACTCACCCCTTCAGCAAATGAGGGCTCATCCGGCTAGGTTATTTTATAGTACAAAAGCAGATACGGTCCGCTGCCTCAGCGCTGCCCTGATAATTTTGTTTTCGTGGTGAGTTTGCCATCAGGCTATGACATGCCATTAGGTTTTTATCTATTCTGCCAAGGAGGGGCAGGCAGGCCTGGTGAGCGAGGATCTGCTTTTCATTAGCCTGTGGCCTGCGGGTGCTGGAAGCTGAGACAGCCAGTCAGGGAGCCGACACTCCTTTGAACCTGGCTAGCACAGTTCACATCCAGGTCAGCGGAGGTGGGAAGACCCCAGTCAGCATCTCCTTCAACCTCCTTCCCTGCCTGTGAAGAATCCGCAGTCACAGCCAATAGCAGCTTCAGATTTTGCCCTCACTTGCCAACCACCAGGGAATAGAACAACCAAGAAATGCATTTCAGGGCTGGAGACATGCCTCTGCTGATAGGATGTTTACCTAGTACGCAAGAAGTCTGGTGTTCATCCTCCCTGGCAAGACATAAGGCAGGTGTGGAAGTCTGGAACCCCAGCACCTGCGAAGCAAGAGGATTAGAAGAACAAAGTCATCCTTGGCTATATAGTGAGCTTGAAGCCAGTCTGGATTAGATGAGACCCATCTTAATGAAGGGAGGAAGGGAGAGAAGGAGGGACAGAAGGAGGGTGATGGAAAAGGAGGAATGGAGGAAGGAAAGGGAGGGATGGAGAAAGGAAGGCAGGCCTACCAACCGGGTCAGCCCATCCTGCCAGCTTCCAAGGACTTGAGGCAGGTTTCTGTCCTCAGTGGAAGGAGTGGGGAGGGTGGAGTGGGTAGCAAGGAGTTCTGAGGAAGGAACTGTTGTCTGCGGGGTAGGAGGATCAGCCCAGAACCCCTGGTACATTTTAAATCATTCTGCCAAATTTTTCATGAACCAGAAAGAATCAAGCAAGCATGCAAGCAGCAAAGCTGTAGGGAGTATGAGTTCTGCAGCAGGGTCCACCCCACCCCACCCCCACGTTTTTAACAATGCAGTAGCTAACTGTTGGTGTCAGGAAGAGCCCCAGCTGTTTGTGGTTCTGGCCTAGGCCTCTCTGTCAAGGATTGTCTCAGCCAACTCAAGTAGTCCTGGCCAGATTTCCATGTTGCCTCTAACAGACACAGGTCCTTTACTCAGAGCGGCCTGTGGGCCTGAGGGAAAGGCTGGGGATGGAGGGTCTGGGGACAGGAACTGAGTTTCTGTGCCTTCCCTCCAGCCTCCCACACCCCCCTCCATGCTCAAGATCCAGCCATCACTGGGTACGATTTATAAGCACGGAAATCCCCTTAATCCCTGAGATATGTGGTGTATTTCACCCATGAATTCTAAGAGCCGCGTCCTCCCTCTCCACACCAACTGAATCCTAACACGAGCATAGAATATTGATTGCAGGCCTGGGGAATTTGAAACCCCACATTCCTGTGAAATACTTCCAACCATGGTGAATCGGCAACACCACCTTAGCATGTCCCAACAGCTAGGCTACATGAGCCTCTCCAACCACCTCAGGAGACTGCTAAACACTCAGATCTCCCTTATGTGACTGTCCGTCCCCCTCAAGAGCTGAGTGCCCTTCTGTCTTGTATTGCATTGGATCCCGGTGTCTGCCTGACTTCTTAAAATCCCTCTGCTGCTGGCAAAACCACAGCCAGGCAGCTGTCTTCCAAAGACCACCAGCCATTAGCTGGGAGCAGGGTGAACTACGTTTGCCTCTAGCACCAGGTGCATTGAGTACAGAGACTTGCAGAAGTAGGTTGCCTCATATTGGGGGAGTTCCGACTCCAAACTCTGCCCAGGGCCATCTCAGGACCACCAGGTTCAGCCTCAAGAGATGCTGTGACAGCCCTGCACCCAGTTTCACAGCCCCAGTAGCTGCTGCATTTCCTCCGTAGAGACGGGAGCGAAGCCCAGAGCTATTGGATATATTATATGGGATCACACAGCTTTTGAGTTATGGTAGCATACTTGTGTTCCGGCTTTGTCTGCTTTCTGTTACATCACATTGGAGAAGTTGCAGTCTGGTGCCTGCATAGTCCGAATTGCAAGGCACAATAGTCTCACCAGGGATAGGTACTCAACTTTTAACCATGATACAAGTGTCACTTAGCTATGTCAAATCACCTGGACAAGGACACACAGCCACAGCAATAGGAGACTGGCCTCTGAACTCCAGAGTGCCGTGGGGATTTAATGAGACCTCATAACCCGCCATGTTGATGCTAAGCTTTGCGGACACCCAGTTGACTAAGATACAGTCACTACCATCAAAAAACCTGGCTGTCATATGGGACAGATCGCAGGACATGTGACTAAGTATAATCCAGAGTATATGATACAAACTTCCTTGTGTGGCAGGTGTCATGAGAGCCCAGGAATGGAGTGAGTCACTCCTGGAGGAGCTGACATTTAGGTTTTTATTACTCACTTGTGCTTTATTGTAATAACACCCGACACAGGCTTCTTATGGGATGAATGAAGGTTGATTTGGGTTCTCAGTTGGAGAGATTCAAGTTCACTGGGTTTGGGCATCTGACAAGGGTGGCACATCATGCCAGGAGTGTGTGTTGGAGCGAAGGCGCACAACATCATCCAGAAAGCAAGGAGCGAGGAAGTGGTTAGGGTCTATCCAGGCCTTTGAGTGTACACGTCACTGACCTAAGGACCTCGCAGCAGGCTCTACCTCATAAAAAGTCCACAGTGGCTCCCAATACCACAGCCCTGGAGACAGAGCTCTTCCATCTGGGGACACCACCCATGCTCGAGCCATAGCAAAGCTGGTTCTCGGTGATGAGGAGAAAGGGAGAGGCCGGCATCAAGCAGACTTCCCAGAGATCCCTGCCCGGGCTACGTGCCTCATAGCAGGGGCACTCTACTAAAGTCCCACCAACTTCAGTGGTGCTGTGTTGCAGCCTGTCTTCAATCGTAGTCCTTTCTCGTGGTCATGGAGTTGGCATCTGTAGGAGTGCACGTGTATATACAAGTGCCTGTATACACATGCACATGCAGATGTGGAGGTCAAAGGTCAACTTTGGGTGCCATTCCTCAGGTACTAACACCTTGTTTTGAGACACAGTCTCTCATTCGAACTTGGAGCTCACCAAGTAGGTAACACTGGCTGACCAACTAGTTCCAGAAACCCTTCTATCTCCAACACTCCAGTCCTGGGATTAGAAGCCTGCACCAGTGCATCTGGCTTTAGATGTGCGTACATGCTTGCATAGCAAGAACTTTGCTGACTGATTTAGTTCCACAGACCATGTTCTACAGAACAGTCTGTAACCATGAAAACACCCCAGAGCTGCCCAGCCAGTAGAGTGGCTGCAGGTGCCTGGCCTTGCTGAGCGTTTGGAATGTGACCCATGAGATCTGAGGAGTTTGTCATTCAGACAATTCTTAATTTGTGCTTCCATTTTCAAATGGGCTTCCATATAGGCTAAGATAGGACTGTACCATTACCCTAGCCAAGGACTGGCAGAGCAGCAGGGGAATGGGCTGTGCCAGAAACGTCCCCAGCATCAATAAGCAGAAGACCGGAAGCACCTACGCAGTCTTCCCAGGGTACCCTCATACTCGTTCTGCTAGCTTAAAAATGGTTTGGCAGCTTCCAGCTTCATGGGAACCCACAGGACCAGGCCCTAATTGCTTCCCCGTCTCCCCCTGGCCCTATGATCCCATCTTAAGAGGCCTACAGATATATTTTACAGGATCCCTAATCCCCATTGCCCACTCTTTTCAAAGGTGTCTCTCTCCTGCAAGCTTGTCACCATGGAAATGAGTCTGTGCCACTGAAGATGAGCATTTCTCTCAGCTCTGGAGTGCGGAGATGGGGCGCACAGCTGCTTCAGGTACCCCAGGATGAGGACTCTGGGACAGCATTGTCTCTGTGGATTCCTTCTTTTTTTTAAACTTTATCAACATATATTAATCACGCATACTAATGGCTTTCATGGTGGCATTTTATACACGTACATAATGGATTTTGAACCTGTGTTCTCACTCTTGTTCCCATCCCTCCCTGTCGATCTCCTGCCTTTTCCTAACTGCGCCCCTTTCTACTTTCATGTATTTCTGACCCAATTAATTTGATTAATGCTGTTTACAAGAACATGGGCGAGGAGCTGTTTTCTGGAGGCACAGACATATTACCAATGGTTAACTCACTGATGAAAGTTTCTCCCCTCCGCCAGCCTTCATTACCTATCTGTAGGTACTTAGGGAGGAGTAGTTGAGAGTTCTGCCCCCTTAGCTGCTGGTACCTGTTCATACATCTACAGGGAAAGCTGGAGAATTGTGATCCCCTCCTACCCGCTCCCATGGATTATTGATGGGAGTATATAATGCTTGGAGCAAGAATGTCCTTCATAGGCTCCTGTGTTTGAATATTCGGTCCTCTGTTGATGGGACTGTTTGGGAAGGATTAGGAGTTGTGGCTTTGTTGGAGGAGGTGTGTCATTGGTGAGAACATTGAGGTTACAAAAGACACCCCATTCTCAATTTCTCTCTACCTTACGGTTGTGTTGGAAGATGTAAGCTCTCAGCTACTGCTCCAGCACCATGCCTCCCCACCTGCTACCATGCCCCCCACCATGGTGATCACGTACTTTAACTCTCTGAGACTATGCCTCAAATAAACGTTCCTCTGTAAAGGTCTGTGCTCAGGGTGTCACAGCACAGCAATAGAAAAACCCCTCCCACCTCCACGATGGAATGTTGATAGGCTCTTAAGATTTCACCCCCTTATTGGTCATAGTAGGGGCCTTAAAACAACCAGTTGCAACAGCTGTGACTTTTCTTTATCCCTACGTGTTCACAGGGGGAGCCAGAGAACAAGAAGAAGTACGAAGGAAGGGAGGGCTACAGAACCATTGCCACCCTGGTCAAGCTACCAGGTGTCCCCTCGGGTCTCTGTCCAGTCATTGCCTATTGGACATCCACTCACATTTTAATGGACATAAACAATGATTGCCTGCATTGTGATATCTTTACTTGTATTTATCGTGTATTTGTTCATGTTTACCCTGTTACTCTTGCCCCCTATGACCCTCGCATTAATTGTCTCTCTATTACTGTAGAATCACCCACCAACTTTCATGTCGTATGGGTTTTAAAGTCTAAATTCATTATAGAAGGGAAAACATGGCCTTTGTCTTTCATTGACATCATCACTGAGATATAATAGGTGACATTAAGAATATTCTAAAGGCCAGGTGAAGTGACATGTGCTTTAAATGCAAGGACTCAGGAGGAAGAGGCAAGTGGATCTCTGTGAGTTCAAGGCCAGGCTGATCTACATTGTAAGTTCCAGGCCAGCCTGGGATGAATCCTTTTGTTAAAAAAATAATTTTACAAAAGCATTCTGAGAATGATTCTGTGTAGCTCAGTATGAAAATGCCTAAGATCTAGTGCTGACATGAGTTTAGTCATCACTCGGGGGACCTGGAGCAAGTGGGAGCAGCCATCCATACTACCATGAAAAGAAGCCAGGTCTCTGGTACCATCAATTGTACCACTGGAGCAGCCTTTGCCTGCAGCCCACATTTCTACTCAATTGTTTTTTCAGTTGCCTGAATCACAAAATCTACAGTAGCGTAAGTTGGTTTTCTGTCATTTAGCATCAGAAACATTCCCAACAAATGTATCTTGCAAACATGCATCATAGTGCAGAGAACTAAATGGATTTCAGCGCCTTCTTAGATATATTGAAACTGACATAGTCTAACAATCTTTTCTTTTGGACTCTACAAAGACTGACTCCTTTCTATTGAGAGTCCTATCTTGGTTGTTTCATAATTCAGTGGATTCATTTATAACCTCCATGCAGATGCAAATTTGGTCTGTTTTGCTCATTTCGGTTTCCCTTGGCATTTAAAACAGTACCTAATCCTTCAGTAGTCTATAAATATTTAGTGGCTACCTGCTTGCTCATTACATGAATGAATAAATGAATGAACAAAAAACAAATGAATGAATGAATGAATCTGAACACAGATACAGTGACCTTCCCCAAAGGGGAAGAAAGATGGATGAATGGATGATGGATGGATGGACAGATGAGTGGGTAGATAGATAGATAGATAGATAGATAGATAGATAGATAGATAGATAGATAGATAGGAGATAACACCACCCCTAGGAAAATGCCTGTAATATTCTTAACTTATGAGAAGCGGGAAAGAGCCAGCGTTCCATATGACCCTTGTCTGAGCTGGACACAGCTCACATTATTTATTGCAATCCTACCTTTTTACACATGAATACCTTACAACGCCTACCCCACACACAGGATGCCTAGAAGTGGGAATAATTGCTGTCTGTTTCCAGATGAGAAAACTGAAGTACAGAGATTTAAACAACTTCTTGAAGGTGACAAGAGTTGTGTGACAGAAAACAGCTCTGTTGAAGGAGCCCTATGATGGGGACTCTTGCTCACTTGCCAGCATTGAGAGCAATAATCTAAGAGGTTAAGAGAGGGTGGCTCTGGATATATCCATGGAGACATTTCCAGGCCGGATCGACTTGGGGAAAAGGGCCCACCTAAATGAAGGTGGCAGCATCAGTGACATGGGGTCCCTGGGTGGCCGGATGGACTTGGGGAGCAGGGCCCCTCCTAAATGAAGGTGGCAGCATCATTGACATGGGGTCCCTGGGTGGAATAAAAGGGTGAAAAGGGAAAAAGCAGAAGACTGTCATTTTCTCTCTGCTTCTTGTTTGCCATGATGTGAACTGCTCCCTGCCCTCCTCACACAATAGCCTGAGCCCTCTGCAACCATAAGCCAAATAAATCCCTCCTGAAGTTGTTCCTGTCCAATATTTTTGTCACATCCATGCAATGGCTAACTAGTACGAACACTGACACAGAAACCACCTCCAAGGGGTCTTAGAGCGGTCAGTCTCTGAAAATTCTAGAGACAGCTAAAGCTGTGCATGCCATATGTTTTTATTCCACTCCACTTTAGACACTGACATTTTGTGACCTTGTCCTGCAAAACTAGAGGAGAACATCTTTCCCCATGCAAATCAGACTTTGTATGGCTTGTTGGGAAGCGAGTGAGCCACAGTAGCTGTAGCTGTGGTGTCACGGTCCTTGGAAACTCTGTGTTGGCATCGTGTACTCAAAGGGTTATTATGCACATCTGCGTCTTCCACATAGATGGCCTCAGAAGTTCAAGATTATTTTTAGGGGCCCCGGTCCTGATGCAATGTAGGCATAAGAATAAAGCAAATGAGAGAACTTTATGGTCAATCCCAACTTCCAGCTGTGCCCTGAGCATGGTCAGAATTTCAGCAGAGCCTATGGCATTTCTCCTGTGAATGGTGACAGCAAAACCCTAGGTATGGGTGCCTGTGGAAGCTGACCACACACAGCACGCATCAGCCTACACTCTAGAAAGGGCTCGCGTGCTGGGGAAAATCTTTTTGTACACTGTGAATATGTATCACTCTCATTGGCTAATAAAAAATCTGCTTTGCCTATAGCAAGGCAGGATAAAGTTAGGCGGGAAAGCCAAGCAGAGGACTGGGATGAAGAAGGGTGGAATTGGAAGAGATGTAAGCCAGTTGCTAGGGAAGCAAGATGCTAGAGGACAGGTAAAGCCATGAGTCAAATGGCAATACATAAATTAATAGATGGGTTAATTTAAATGAAAAGATCTGGTTAGTGATAAGCCTGAGCTATTTGCTGAGCACTTATATTCATATATTCATATATATATATATATATATATATATATATATATATATATGCCTCTGCATGTTTATTTGAGACATAACAGTCAGAACAGGGTAATGTCCATTGACATTCATGTAAGCTTCCTGGCCAACCAAGTTTCCTCCCATTGCTCCCTGTTAGTCAGCTTCGTGGCACTGGAATAAAATCCTGAGATAGTCAAAGGGAAAGGAGGTTTCTTTTAGCTCATGGCTTCAGAGTCTTTAGTACAAGATGTTTTTGTGCCTGTGAAAACATTCAGGAGTGCATGAGAGAGAAAGCTTTTTCATTTTATAACTAGTAAGAGATAAAGAGAAGAAGGAGGAGGGATGGGAGTCCCAGTATTCCCTTCAAGGGCATTAGCCTCAGTGACCAAACTTTCTTCTTCCGGGCCCCACCTTCTAAGAGTTCTCCTGCCTCCCAGTAGTACCAGGACTGGCTGGTACTACTGTCAACACATGCACATTTGGACTTTTAAGATTTAAAAATAGCTGGGTAGTGGTGGTGCATGCCTTTAATCCTGGCACTCAGGAGGCAGAGGCAGGTGGATCTCTGTGAGTTTGAGGCCAGCCTGGTCTATAGAGAGAGTTCCAGGACAGGCTCTAAAGATACAGAGAAACCCCGTCTAGAAAAACCAAAGAAAAAAAAGATCCAAAAATATAGTAACTTGGAAGGGCCCCAAAAATGACACAAAGACTTGCAGGGGTCAAAATGACACACTGTGACACGGTCATGCTTGGTGACTTCACAAGTGTTTCAACTTTCCAGATCTTAGCATCCACTCTGCAGTGTTGGGAGGTACTGATTTCAGACAGCCTAGACTTCCCCATTCTCCCACTCTAAAGCAGACTCTCCTAGACACAGAAAGGAGGAAGTGTTGTGACTGGGGGTTGTCAAATCCAAGGGCCTGGGATCTGACTGGAATGATCTGGTGAAGGGTACCACAGTTTGTGTGGGTCTTTCCAGGCCTCATTGAGGCCTGGTGTTTCTGCTGCTGTTTGAGTGTGCTGAAAAGAATTTGGGAAGATGGTAGACGGTGGCAAGCTTACTAGAGTGGGTTGGACAGGTTTCCCAGACAGACTCCTGTAGGCAGAGATGGTGGCTTGGTCCTCCCCACTTCGCAGAGAAAACGAGGGGGGTAGTTTTAACTTGCCATGGGGGCGGGGTGGGGAGGGAGAAAGTAAGCATCTGAGAGAAAGGAAAGATCTCTAGCCGTTGTGTTCTCCCTTCTGCTGAGCCCAGTGCCCTAGAATGTCCCGCAAAGGGCGGAACCAGGGCTGCCTTGGAAGTTGACATGTGGGCTCTCTGTGAACAGGGATGACTTCTGATTTCTCATGGCCTCTAAAAATAATCTGAGTGTGGGTGCTCTAAATCAGAACAAAAAAGACGCGAAGGCTTAATGGGAGGACACCTTTTGATGTCACTGTGCCCGAGCACAGACTATAGTCACCAGAGGCTGTCTTCTAATCTATATTCTATGCTTGGTAATCTCCCACATTCACAGAGGATAGCTCAGCCCTTGCTGGGGTGGGAGCTGACTTCCTCAGGATGTGTGGCTCAGCATGAAGTCTGGTATGGCAGTGAGCAGACCTCTCTTCAAGTTCATTAACTTCAGAGCACAACAGCCATCTCCTTTGGAGAGGTGGCTCCTTTGAGAGTCACAGGGAACAAGAGCTGGACCGGGTCAGCTCTACATCTATACTTCTGCTCATAGGTTCTAAAAAATGCCTTACTTCTTACATCTTCTGTCTGGAAATACGAGGAGTAGAGAGTTAAGTATTTGGGTCCTGAGGTCTCAATTTGCTGCGGGTTTGAACCTCTGGTTCACTGGGTCAGGGGTATATGGGTGAATGAATATAATATTTGGTCCTCCTTTCTGTCATGTGAGTGTGTTCAAAGGCTTTAATGTCATAAAACAATAGCAAAATTTATAAACAGCAGAGAGCAAGAGATCTGTCATACTTCAAGATCACAAAAAAAGGAATCTTAAAAAGCATTGTTTAGTTTTCTTTTTAGATCTGTACTAAACACCATGGGTCACATGTTGGAGGGGACTTGTTTCAGCTTACAGCTTCTGTAGGGCATGACGGGAAGTTAAGGCAGGAGCTCAAAGCAGCAACTGAAGCAGAGACCAGAGAGGAGTGCTGCTTGCCGGCTTGCTCCTCCTGGCTTGCCTAGCTGCCTGTCTAATACCGCCCAGGGCCACCTGCTCAGGGGTGGCAACGCTCACAGTGAACTGTGTCCTCTCACAGCAATCATCCATCGAGAAAAATATCCCCACAGACTTGCCCACAAGCCAATCTGATGGACACATTTTTTTCAATTGAAGTTTCTCTCCCTAGATAATTCTAGCTTGTGTCAGGTTGACATAAAAAAGAAAGAAAGAAAGAAAGAAAGAAAGAAAGAAAGAAAGAAAGAAAGAAAGAAAGAAAGAAAGAAAGAAAAGACAATTGCCTTAAGACATCATTAGTTCCTGAACCAGCCTTTTCTTTTCCCAGATGTGCAAATTGGAGACTGCTCAAATCAAACCATTTGGCCAAGTTTCCCCCAGATGCCTCCGGAACTCCCAGGTTTCTCATCTTCTAGCTTCTACCAGGTTTCCTCTCCCTCAGCTAGACTGTCATTCTAGACAGGCACGGAGACTCAGAGACGAGGCCCCATCTCCAGGCTGCAGAGAGCACAGCCCACTGTGGAATTGCTGGGTTTTACTTGCTGGGGGAAAATCTATCTTGGCGCCATCCATTATGGATTCTGAGTTACACAATGAGTTTGTCTTGAGACATATTTATGCCCAAGAATATTATGTATTCTCTTTATATACCACGCAAGGTTAAATTTTTTGAAAATTTATATTTGCTTTTTATCATCCAGACATGTAAGTGATTTATAACCAGACCTGATGGACTGGAATCAGATGGCAAACCCCAGATTAACCCCATAGAGCCTGCGGCCATTGGTCAGTCCTTGCTAGCAATGATATTTTCACCTAAGCAAATACATTCAAGACTTTTCTTTTCAGATAAATCTGCAGGTGGGGATCGTTTTTGCAATGCAGGGACTTCCTCTTTCTGCTTTAAGTTCATCCAGCAATTTTTTAAAAAAAGACAGACATATTGAGACAGTCATATACTGAATAATTCATGTGGAAAAATTGGGGGGGGGGACTAAATAGAGGTGACTTGAGGTATATCCGTGCTCACTGGTGTTACAAGATCGAGACATTCCATATTACATAATTGTTATTCACCAGAAATGTCCCCTTCATGAGACCCCTTGTGCCTCATCCCTTCAGTCACTCAGCCAGCCAGCCAGCCATGGGTCCTCTTTCAGAAGGACAAGTGCTCAGGAACTGGGTGCCATGGCATGCATTTGTAATCCCAGGACTCTGGAGACTGAGGCAGTGGGATGGCAGGGGAATGGCAAGTGGCCAACCTGGGCTATAAGAGAAGAGAGTATCTTTAAAGTAAATAGATGAACAGCTAGCTCAGGGCTGGCAAGATGGCTTTGCAGTTAAAGGCACTCATGATGCATGCCAGAGGATTTGAATGTAATTCCTAGAACTCATCTTAAGTTGGATACAGACAATTGACTCCACAATTGATGTAGGAGTGTCATATCAATCTGTTGCTTTCATTAGTTAATTAATAAAGAAACTGCTTGGCCTGATAGGTTAGAACATAGGTGGGTGGAGTAAACAGAACAGAATGCTGGGAGGAAAAGGAAGTGAGGCAGATGCCATGCCTCTCCTCTCCAGGGCAGACACGATGAAGCGGCCGCTATGAATGCTGAATCTTTCCCGGTAAGACTGGTGCAACACAGATTACTAAATATGGGTTAGGCAAGATATGAGAGTTAGCCAGAAGAGGCTAGAGCTAATGGGCCAAGCAGTGTTTAAAAGAATACAATTTGTGTGTTGTTATTTCGGGGCATAAGCTAGCCAGGCGGCTGGGAGCTGGGTGACAGGAAAGCAGGCCCACAGCTCCCACTTCACACAAAGTTGTCCTCTGATTTCCACATCATGTGCTGTCACATGGTCTCTCTCTGTCTCTCTGTCTCTCTGTCTCTCTCTGTCTCTCTCTGTCTCTGTCTCTCTCTCTTTCTCTCTCTCTCTCTCTCTCTCTCTCTCTCTCTCTCTCTCTCTC
>NC_022016.1:37848341-37859178 GCF_000317375.1 Microtus ochrogaster
TCTCTCTCTCTCTCTCTCTCTCTCTCTCTCTCTCTCTCTCTCTCTCTCTCTCTCCATGTGTGTGTTGTAATTAATTCAGCCACAGATAAGACTGCACTTCTGGGTTCTAAAGGCAGGCACATGTGGGCGGAACCTTGGAAACAAAGGGCCCTGCGTGACCCACATGCGCACATACGTGGTTACCTCCATGTGTGACTCAACTAAAACCCTTGCACACGTGCATGGGTCGCCCGTCATCTGCGTCATCAGTGTGTGATGTAGCCAAGCCAATCCCCTGTGTGCACATGCTAGGCAGCTTTTAAAAGCTGGACCCACCATGTTTGCTCTCTCTCTGTACACCGTTTCCCAGGCCTGTGTGCACTTCCCCTCTAATAAACTCCTAAGTGGGTTTGTTCACGTCTCGTGTTTTTTTTTCACTCGCCTCCGATCATTTCATGTGTGTCATACACACAATAATAATAATATAAAATTTCTTTGAAAAATGTCTTCATGTTGACAGGTGCATTTGAAGGTTGTCGTGTGAACCGAGCTGGCCCGAGAGGTAGTAGCACACCTCACACACATCCACAGGCTTGGGTGTAAGCACCCATACCAGCCATGGGTGTGATCTGTCACCCTCGATTGTCTGCTAGACCCAAAGAGGGTCTTTATGTGCAAATTCCCGGCCAAGGGTGGTCCTGCGCACGGCTCAGCATTCACCCAGGTGCAAAAGGCAGCCAGAGGATGAATCATTATTATTTTTTTAATCAAGTAACAGGCCCAGGTGTAGCAGCAGCCCAGCTTTCTAATATCACTGTGGCTTTGATAAATATGTCCCGCTCCTTGATAACTTTTCCAAATCCTTTAATATCCTGCAGCTCAGTCCCTGATGTCTGGCTGTCGCAAAAATGTGTGAAGGGAGACCAAATGTCAATAAAATCTCCCCGCCTGCCTCAACCCGGTACATAATCAGCTCCAAGGTAAATAAATGGTAAGTTAGTTATCTGCGGCAGGGAGGAAGGTAGGCAGGCAGACAGGAAGGGAGGGAGGGAGGGCCCTTTTGCTTATCAGGCTCTCCTTTTGGACTTCCTACCCTGCTGACCAAACCATCTTCCTGCTTCAGGCTCCTCTGAGGGAGGCGCCAGCCTCTCCCCTCTACCACCATGTTTCTTTTCTTCCTTGGTCCTTGCCCTCAGAGGGACAGCCAGCTCTGCTTTTCTGAAATGTTATCCGCTTTCTGCTCTGTTCTCCTCAACTCCATTAAATCACCTTTCATCACATTAAATACAGGTCTTCAGGGTGGTCAGAGAGCTGCGCTCTGAGGGATGATGTTATAATGAGGGAGACGGGTATGAAAAATCACTTTTCAGCTCAATCCCAGGCAGGCCAGGAGGAGGGGGAGGTGCTGAGCAGGTCTTGCTAGAGACAGGAGGCAGGATCTCGAGGAGGGAATTCATTCATTCGTTCAGCAGATGCCTATGTGTGGCCTACTTCTTGTCAGTCTCTGAGAATACACCCACAGACCAAACCCTCTATTGCCTCACGAAGCTTCCACGAGTAGAAAGGCATGGATGTCTGATGGAGAACATGCTGAAGAGACCACTGTCCTCAAGAGTCCAGGAGCATCTATGAACGGCTCCTGCTCTGCGGTCAAAGCAGAGCCATCGTCCAAGAGAGTCTTTGGAGTGAAATTGTAAACACCTCTCCTCTCTCCATTCCACCAGTGCAACTGCCCTTGCAAGGAATTGTTATCCCGTCCTCAACACCTGAGTGTGAACTGGTTTCTATTGGGTCTGCCTGCATAGCTAGGAGAACCTGGGGGAGGAGCAACTCACAAAGGACAGAAAAGTCCTGGGAAAGTTAGCAATAAGGAAGACAGAACAATTTGGGGCCAACAGAGTGCCCAAATTGTCCCCAATAAGTCTCTGACCTGGACCTCTGAATCAGGATTCTATTCCAACACCAGAACGCCCCTGAGGAGCAGTTTCCCACTAAACAGCCCAGACATATCAAAGAAATGGTTTAGGGAAGAAGCCAAAGGTGGTTGAGTTTCTCCAAGCTCAGGGGGAGGAGGGAGCAGCCCGTTACTTAACCTTAGCTGTCATTGGTTGTTGGTTGGGACCTGTAAGCAGTCTCATTATTAATGACCCTCTTAGACTGGGCCATCCATTTATGGCAGGACTGATTCAAACTGGGGGAAAAAGCAGAAAGATCAGTTTTAGGACTAGAATATGGGGCCAAGTGGAAAGAGTGGATGCTTCCAGAGCTGTGTGTAAGTCGGTATTCTAACATTGAGGGCATGGTATTCTCACATTGAGGGCATACTGAAGTCTGTAAGATGCAAGACCCTCTAAATCACCCTGAGGACTTGATTGGTCTTATCTGCCTCCTCTGGATGTGTATTTTTAAGAAGTACCAAAAAATGGTGCTGAAATAGTCAGGCTGTGGTATTAGTTCAGTCTGTGTCATAATGATAAAAGACCCAAGAACGGGAACGGCATGAGCTTCACAAGCTATACAAGGTTGGGTTCCACCTCCAGAACTCATGCAAATGATCAAGCAGATGGGGTGGCATGCATCTACAAGCCAAGCACTCCTGCAGGGAGGCAGAAAGCAGGGACAAGGTGCATTCCCCAGAAGCTGGAGGGTCAGGTAGTCTAGAGTACACAGCATGGCAGAAGTAGCCACAGACCCTGACTCAACAAAGTGAAAGGAGCAAACTAAGTCTAGAAAGTTCTCTGACCTCCCAATATATGGCACAGCATGAATGTACACACACACACACACACACACACACACACACACACACATACACACACACACCAAACAAAAAACCCTGAAGAACTGTGGCAGGGAGCCTCATTAATAGGTTGGTGGAGTTCACAGATTTGGAGGTTAAAAGCCCCCTATCGTCAGTCCCGTCTATTTCTTCCCGCTGAGAGTTTCCTGGTGGATGGAATCAACATGGCAGAAGCACATGCAAAAGAGATCACGCAGTGACACGGGGAACCAGAGGAACTGAGGAGTGTATTAGCTACTTTTCTCATTGTTACAACAAATTACCTAAGAAATGCAACTTAAAGAAGGGGGTTCTCAGACCCAGAAAGACAAATATCATATGCACTCACTCATAAGTGGTTTTTAAACATAAAGCAAAGAAAACCAGCCTACAATTCTCACAATCCCAGAGAACCTAGACAACAATGAGGACCCTAAGAGAGACATACATGGATCTAATCTACATAAGAGGTAAAAAAGGGCAAGAGCTTCTGAGTAAATTGGGAGCATGAGGACTATGGGAGAGGGTTGGAGGGGAAGGGAGAGGTAGGGAGGGGAGCAGAGAAAAATGTAGAGCTCGATAAAATCAATAATTTAAAAAAAGGGGGGTTCTTCTGGCTCACTGTTTAAGGTGATACAGTCTATGGTGGTTTGATGGAGCGTGACTCCCATAGGCTCATTTTTTTTATTGCTTGGTTCCTAGCTGGTGGAACTATCTGGAAAGGATTAAGAGGTGTGGCCTTGTTCAAGGAGGTGTGTCACTGGGCGGTGTATTTTGAGGTTTCAAAAGTCCAGACCATTCCTGTTCTCTTTATCTTTCTCTGCTTCATGCTTGTAGATCAGGATGGAAGTGCTCAGTTGCTGTTTTGTGCCACGCCTGTCTGCCTGCTACCGTGGTACCTGCTATTGATGGATCATGGGTTCTAAGCTTCTGAAAGCCCCAATAATTCTTTATATGTTGACTTGGTCATGGTAAGTCTTCACGGCAATAGAAAAGTACCTGAGACACATTCTATCATGGAAAGTAAGGTATGACAACAAGAGTTCCCCTAGCCATGGCGACAGGAGCAAAAGGTTGTTAGGCACACTGCATCCACAGTCTGGAAGCAGAGGAGAGGCGAATGCCAGAGCTCAGCTCACTTTCTCCTTTGTATTCAGTGTGGAACCCCACCCTGCAGAATACTGCACCCACAGTCGAGCTTCGGCGACTCCTGTCTGAAAACACCCTCGTGCACATGTCTAGAGGTGCATTTCCTAGGTGTTTCTCAACTCAGTCATGTTAACAATCAAGATTAATCATCACAAGTGACTAGGCTTTCTTCAGAACAACCCCATTCTCATAAAACTAACCAGTATCTTGAAAGAACCGTATCAATGCCATGGGGAGGAGGGCACATCTTCAACCACCTTATCTCCCACTGGGTCCTACATCTTAAATGTTATATGGCTTCTTATCACCATCACCCTTGGGAACAACACCCTGCAACACATGAATGTTTAGAGAGCATGGTCGAATCAAGTCCAAATATTCCCATTTAATACATACTGTATATTTCCATTTGATATACACTAATCTGATAGGAGCAAACTGAGCATGTTGTTTTATTTCTGCTTTATCATAAATCTCTACCATCACAGCCACCAACAATTTAAAGAACAGACAAACATCAACAAAGTAAGTCCAGAAGAACCAAGAAGAGCAAAAGCACTGCTTCATTTTCAAGAAGAATTTAGATGAATTCTAAAGGAGCCAGAACTCTTTGTCATCAGATATAAAGTATTTTCCATCTGTGCTCTTTCTAAATAAGATTCTCAAATTAATACATGGCCTCTGAGTTTCCAGTAAAGAGTGGTCTCAGAATAGGAGCAGATGGAGGAGACAGCCTTAAGAGCCTTGGACTTCAGGGCCTTGTGGACCACTGGGTATGCATATTTTCAAAGGATCTAAAGGTTTCTATTGATGTAGGGGGGTCTTCCATCTATCTGTTGCTTTCATTGATTAATTAATAAAGAAAACTGCTTGTCCTGATAGGTCAGAACATAGGTAGGTGGGAAAGACAGAACAGAATTGTGGGAGAAAGAAAGCAGAGTCAGGCAGATGCCATGATTCTCCAACCCGATACGGATGTAGGTTAGGATCTTTCCCAGTAAGCCACCACCTCATGGTGCTACACACATTAATAGAAATGGGTTAATCAAGATGTGAGAATTAGCCAGTAAGAGGCTAGAGCTAATGGGCCAGGCAGTGTTTAAATGAATGCAATTTGTGTGTTGTTATTTCGGGTGTAAAGCTAGCTGTGCAGGAGCCGGGTGGAACTGGGTAAGGGACTGCCAGATAGATACCTCTACAGGAGAAGGACCAAGCAGCCTGAGCATACTCTCCACATGGTAGCCTCAGAAGAGGTAGGCTTTGGCATGCTTTGAATATAAGGTGCCTTCCCCGAAGGCCCATGTATTGAAGCTTTGGTTACCCCAGATGATACTGTTTTATGAAATGCTAAAATCTTTAGGTGATGTGGCTTAGCTTCAGAAAGTAGGTCACTTGAGACATGTCCAAAAGGATATCCTTGTTTGTTTTGTTTAAGACAGATTCTTACTATGCAGCCCTGGCTGGCCTGGAACTTGCTGTGTAGACCAGGCTAGCCTCTAACTCAGAGATAGTCCCTGCCTGCTTCCCGAGTGCTGGAATTAAAGGCTTGTGCTACCATATGTGGCTCCTTGAAGGCTATCTTACCCCTGTTTTCATACTCCCTTCCTCTCCTTCACCCCCCCATCATCTCACTGTCTTTCCTGGACATCATAAAGTAAACAGCCTTTACTGCGTGTTCCAATCCTCATGCCGTTCTCCCTCAGCTCAGGCCCAAGGCAATGGATACAGCCAACCTTGGACTGAAATCTCTGAAACCCTGAGCCCAAATAACCCTTTCTCTTCATTTAGATTGTTTCTCTCACACATTTGTCAGAGTAGCAAAGCTCTTACTAATGCAAGTGATTTGTATAGTGACTGCAGGCTTTCACAGGCCTCTAGTTACATGGGTACACAACTGACGAGTTCAGCCTGGGCCCAAACAACAGCCTAGTATTTACAAAATGGGAGAGGGAAGAATTAAAGAACCCTTCTCTCCCCCACCTTGAGTAGGGCAGGTACCAGATTCAGAGACCTGGCCACCAACTGGTATGTCTAAACGTGTCACAAGATGAGAAAGGAAATATTGGATTTCAAGATGGACTGACTTAGCTAAGAGAGGGGGAGAAGGTAAGTGAGTGAGAGATAGGGAGGAGAGAGAAAGAAATGATGACTCAGAGGTGGTGGGGCCTGCTTCAGACTGAGCGGGCAACAGCAAACTACCGAAAATAAAGAGGGTGGTTCTGGAAAGAACAAGCAAGCAAGTGGTGTGCAGAGCAAAGCCTACCACTGGAGTCAGAGGGTCCAGGAGCCACGTGGAAATGATTGCCAGCAGAACGCAGCACACTTGTGGGCTTGAGGTCTGAACAAGAGCATTCTGTGTGCACAGAAAAGTGGTGTCCAAAAATGCAGGTTTGTCTGGTTTCCTTCACTGGCCTGTAAATGAAGGCTTTAAACTATTCATTACCTTGGAGCTTCGATATCCCTGTTAGAGACCTTCTTGGAGGCAGTATAGGGACTGCTCAATATTAGCCAGAATACTGGCAAGTCTCAGCTGCCTGCTGCCTAAAAGTGAGTCTGTCATCAGCTCTGGCCAGTCTGTATGACTCTAATGAAGCAAAGGGCGTGGAGGGTAGTGACTTCCTGACCTTAAACCATGGAAACAACAATAAAATCATGCAGAGGGGACAGATGACTCTATCATCTTTAATGGGCTACTCAATTCCTGGTGGCAAAATCGAAGAGCTCCCAGTGCCATGCCCCAGGCAGCAGATGGCATCATGGACAGCTTCATGCAGGGGAAAGAGTCTGAATCCAAACAGCCCTGACGGCCAACCAGAAACAAAGAAATGAGTGCATTCATGCTTCTCTAGGACATTGAAAAACAAAAATAAAAATCAGTAGAGGAGTGGGAAAATGAGACCAGGACAGGAAGACACCCAATAGAGGGCATGCCATCGAGCCAGCTGTCACTGTATGCAGCAAGGACATATTCCCAGCAAGAATAGTGCTCCACCATGCCTCAGGGGGAAGGACCCGCTTGGCTGGTGGCATCATCAATCCACCACAAATGGGTCCTTTCACACAGATAAAGCTAAGATGTCACAGTGATGTAAAATTGCTAGGAAAGTTCTCACATGCTAACTTTCCTCTGTGTACTAATCTTGAGATGTTCAAGTTATCAATATGCCATAGCATGTGCCAGGTCGGAGGACCTTGCTTTGAGTAGCACTGGCACAGAGAACACATTCCGAGTTCTCACTCGCACAGAACCGGGTCCTCTATACACCAGTGTGTACAGGGTATTGATTGAGCGTATGATCCTCTCTTCTACATGGACAGGGTTTCTAGAAAATCATCAAATAAATGCAAACACTGGCCGTCTGGAGTCGGCCTGAACATGCCAAGGGGAAAGGCGCAATTCCAACAGCATCAGCTGCCGAGGGACCAGACCTGTCCTTTTCCTTATGCCTTCCCCCAATTAGCAATGCTCAAGGACTTGAAGGAGGAACAAGTGGAGAGCAGATGCGAGTACCCGGATGTGGAGGCTCTCAGATAGTCAGAACTTCACTCTGGATACCTGTAGCAGGAAGCCATACTGAATAATGGTCCTTTCTCTGCCTTTCCTGACACTCCAAGTCTACTCTCATGGAAAAGCACCCAGGCATTGTTTAAAGAAATGCACAGCCCCCCGGCCCTGCTGTCAGCTCTGACAAGACACTGACTGGCTCTACTGACCATGGTTCATAGTGCTGTTAGGTTTGCTCCCACCTGTAGCTTCCAGGGTTTGCCTTCTTGCCTCTTCCACAGGCTTGTTTGGTATTGGTGCCAAGCATCTCTTCCAAGCTGTGTGATAAACTCTGGGCCTACTTAACTAGAGGCAGTTCTGAGTAGAATCACATGAAGAGAGGGGATGATTAAAGAGTCTGGGGGACAACTGGGAGGAGTGTGTCCCCAGGAGAAGCAAGACCCACCTGGCCCCTCCACAACCTTCCTTCCAGGCTGGCTTCTTTTAGTGCATAGGGAAAGAGGAGGCCCCGAGTGTCCAAATTACAATAGCAAGAATGGATTACCTGCAGGCACTAGCTGCACAGTGACCTTGAGCTGTGTCCTTTTAAATCAATATTTCATGGCTCTAGGATTGTTTTGTTTCCTGTACTTAGAAGCAGTGTTGCAGTCCTGGAGAACAGTCCTGAGGCCTGTGTTACAGGAACTGAGATCAGCCACCCCCACGTCACACTACCTGGCTCTGGATGCTAGACTTTCCACATCTGGGGTAAGTGGCGGTGTATCTCAATTTCCTAATCTGGAAAATGGGGTTCTAGCTACCTGATGGGGAGCTTTGTAGATTCAGTGCATGACGATCTGTGATGTTCCCAGAGAAAGGGGGGCACAGAAGCAGCAGCCAGCACTCATACTCCTGGATCTGCCTCAGCCAGCAAAGCCCCCTGGACCTCTGGGGAAGTGACCAGAATGAAGTTCGCTGGGCTGCCCACAAAGCCCAGTTTTACCCTTGTCATACAGATGGCAGCTGAAGAAAGCAGTGTGACTAAACTTTTCCATTTTCAGCTAGTGACTCTGATGACACGTAGTCCCCAAGCCAAGGGCTTTTATCAGCCATGCCATTGCTGTCACCAACATTGCTGCTGCTCCTTCTGTGACCAGTAGGGTTTCCACCTCGGGGGGACAGACCCTTAAATCACTCTCATCCCCCTTAGAACCCTCAGGTCATATTTCTCTCGCATCACCCAGAACACACTCGGGTTGTATAGCATGCTCAAAAGGATGGGGATGGGGATGAGGAGTCAGGAGGCAAACCAGTCCCAGATTAGGAATGTTAAAGGTTAAAGGGTCACAGATCTGCCTTAGCCTACCCAGGCCTCTATAATCATTTCCAGTTCCCTAATTAGTGAACCCTTGTTTATAGCCTTGGTTCAGGTTGCCAGAAAAATGTGAACTGCAGGAAAACAACAAATCCCTTTAGTAGAAGTATACTCCAAATATTGTGTAGAACATACACCAAAACATGTCTTTATCTAAAATTCGAATGTCAACGGGCATCTTGTATGTACGTATAAAATTTGGAAACCTTGTTCGGGGTCGCAGAAGGGTCTCTAGAGCCTGGAGCTCTGTTTTTCCAATTTAGGGACTCTTGGAAGACAATTTGAGAAAAGACTTTGCCCAGTGGTTTCATTGCGAGGTGTTTGCAGAGGCACAGCCGTGAGTCGGGGAAGGGAGGGGGAGAAAGTAGAAAAGCCAGCTACAGGCACAGGACTTAGGGGACTGCACCTGTGGGCAACTGGGCCTTGATCCCTGCAGGGAGCTGCCCAGAGATCATGCGGAACATACCTTAGAATTGGGCTCAGCCTCTTTTTCCTTTGTAGAACATCATCTGCTCGCCATGGAAAGGCCTGGGCTCCAAAACCCATGACATTAGGAGCGAGAGCCTCAAAGAGAAGAAATCAGGTGGAGGCTGACAGCTAACTCATCAAGTGTGAGTCAGATCTCCAGAACCCACATGAGAGGAGGGCAGATTGATTCTTCCAACTCATTTCCTGTTCTCCATCCACATGCTAGAGCGAATACACACACACACACACACACACACACACACACACACGCACACACGCACACACACATGCATGCACACGAGACAGTAAATAAATGTAAAAAGGAGAAACCAATTTCGGAGGGACATAGACAATGCATTTGCCCATTTTATATAATTCAAGGTTGTCCCAAGGTCATGAACTCTCCTGTGCTTCCCCCAGTGCTTCACCGAGCATGCCCCGGCAGTGCTAGGAGTAAAACACTAGCAGCAGTTGGACTGGAAAGCATGGACCACAGCTGCAGGTAAGCAGTTGAGCATCTGAGCCCAAAGAGTCCACTGTGGCTCATCTAGAACACCTGCTTCATTTTCTTTTCCCTCGGACTGGCCCCTGAATTATAAGAGGATGGAAAAGACTTGCTCACTTGGCATCCGAGGGCTGCTGCCAAATCAGATGAGACCGTGTGTGGGAAATGATATTTAAACCTATGAGACACTACAGAAATTGAAGGCACAATCAACATTATTTAATTAAGAAACAAAGGAAAGAGGAGGGGAAAGGAATAGGTAAAAGACAAGGAAGAAGAAAAGAGGAGAGAGAAAAACATACTTGTACTAAGGGCATAGGATAGTAGCTAAGGACAAAAATAAATTAGCTGTATTCACATTGTTACAAGGCATCTCACTTTGATCCAAGCCCTCTTCTTGGTATGAAGATTCAGTATTGGATTAAATATGCCAATTTCTTGCTTTCATGGAACTTACATTTTAGTGGGGGAGAAAACACACAGCAACTTTGCAAAATGCTAGAGACAACAATCACCCAAGCAAGTGGGCCAGGATCGTTTGGGGAGTGTGACAGAGGCACAGATTTTATGGGTCAGAGAGGATGTCACACGAGGTGACTTTGGAGTCAAGCTCAAAAGAAGAGGAGAAGGGGAAGAGCCTGGGCAAAGGGCTCCTAGGTGAGCCCCTCTTCTAGGGTCAAAGGCTTGACCTATTGTGAAAAGAACAGGGGAGCTGTAATGACTGGTACCCAAGAGGTTGATAGACAAGACTGGTACAGGGGCAGTGTGGGTGTGGATGTGTGGATCACCGTGATGGCTTTAGCTGTCTTTGGGATGAGTTCAGCCACTGAATCACTTCAAAGAGTGCAGTGATGTTGTGTGACTCATGGTTGCCTGTTAAGACCAAGCTCCCTGGGGCTGGCAAGCAGGTCTGTCATACCGTCTACTTGGCAGGCTAAGGACAGAAGACTGCAAGTTCAAAAGCTGCCTAGGATACAGAGTAGGTTCAATGCCAGCCTCGGCAAGTTAGTGAGTCCCTGTCTCAAATAAATTTAAGAGGGGGAGAAAGATCGAGTGGAAAGAAGGAAGGAAGGAAGGAAGGAAGGAAGGAAGGAAGGA
>NC_022016.1:37859292-37889702 GCF_000317375.1 Microtus ochrogaster
GGAGGGAGGGAGGGAGGGAGGGAGGGAGGGCAGTCTAATGCGCAGTACATGGATGTGCACATAAGCAATCCCAGCACTCTACAAGCTATTACAGGATTGTGGGTCTTGGGTCAGGCTGAGCTTCTGAGTGAAATCCTATCTCCAAAAAATAAAGAATTTTTTTTTAAAAAGACTATATTATTGAACAGTCACCTGGGACACTTGGACACAGAGCTAGAGCCACAATGTGATGGGTGGAAAGTGACCAGATTCTGAATATGTGTTTTTAAGTATTGCCAGCAGGCTTTGCTGCCAGGGTAGATGAGAGGAAAAAAAAAGTGGAGGAGGATGAATTTTGGGTTTTGGACTTGAGAAACAGAAAAATGGAGCTGCCAAAAGCGAGATTCAGAAGGTTGTGGGTGGAACAAGCTGGACCAAGGAGACGCTGGAAGTGTGAGACTGTGTATGTCTAAGTAGAGAGGTCAACTAGCCCTAGGATATTGCAGGCTAGGGTTTAGAAATGGCATTCAATACCACGACAATGAGTGAGACTACCTAGAGGTGAGGCAAACAGAAAAGATGGAGCCAGAGTGCACCACACAGAGACATACAGGAGGCTAAACCCTGGGAGTCACTGGAGCAGGGTGAATTACACCGCCTCAAAAATCTCCCTCATGGTAACAGCAAAAAATGGTCTCAGGAATGCAAACTCCTCTGGGTCTTTTTGCCTGCCTTAGGCCATCCCCTGCTCCTACTTCAGAGAAAACTAAATCTGGGCTTCCAAAGGCCTACTCTTTGTCAATTTCAACACACTGCTCCTCAGGCCTCAGGCCGGGTTACTGCCCTCCTCTCTTATACCCTGTCTTTAAGTCTTCCTTCAAGAACTTCCAAAGCCCAGATTGTGTGTGTCCATCCCAGATGCGCTCTGATTCCTACCCAGTGCTCAGCCCGCCATCTATGGTCCTCAATCCAGCATCTGCATCCATCACCCATCACAGCTTCCATAGTGTCCTCTCCTCGACCTGTGCTTATTTGTGATTAGCACATTCTGCTGGCCAGCAGGCCCCACCCATCTAAGGCAAGTCCTACAAGTTTTCTATAAAGCTCACGTTCTTTCCTCCCACTGACCAATCCCAAAGTAGCCCAGCATTTATAAAAAGATGAGGTGGGTAGAGCCCACTTGACTATGAAGAAGTCCAGACACCACACACACATGCCCGCGCGCACACACACACACACACACACTTTCACCACCACCATTATCCTTTGCAGCCAAACCCATTGCCGAGTCACTCAGCTGTCAACAGCTATTGGGAACCGTGACTGAAGAGGCAAAAATACGTTTGCACATGCCTTTTCTTCTTACCACTCCCAGGCAGCAAGGGCCCTTAACAACTGATTAGAACTCCCCCTTCCTAGAGAGTAAATAAAAGCTCATCTGGAGGGGTGGTACAGGGAGTTGGAGAGTGCTGGGAGCTTCCCTTTCCCCAGCATCCTCTTCCCTCATTGGAGGTGGCCTCAGAGGTTTTAGAGGGAGGCAATGCCGTAACTCATGAGATTAAAACATGCCCGCTTCTCCTCAGACATGTATTCTATATGAAAATGTGGTTTATGGGCATCAGGTCCACAAATCTAAAGCCCAAGCAATTCTACCTGTGACCATCAGTCATGAAAGTACACTCCCGGAGAATGAGAATTTACACGACCACTGTTAGCCCATAACCAGCGCCAGAGCATCCTCCCCCAGGAGCCAGGTCTCCCTGACAACAACTATCCGCCCCATTTTTACTGGCTGGTACCCAGACTGGTGGCAATGACTCTCAAATGTGAGTATTTATCATGAGACGCTTTCAAGGCTCATCTCTTCTAGTTTGGGGAGAGGGTACTGGATGAGAAAGAATGAGGCAAAAAAAAAAAAAAGAGTTCTGTTTCTACCTCTCGCCAGTCACGCAGCTCAACAACTTTGCTCTCTCTATGTCCGTTGCTGTCTATGGCTGCTGGTCCCGAGGACCTGAGTTTAATTCAGCACAATGTAGTGAGGAGACTCTTAAGCTCCAAACAAGTTACTCAACCTCTCTGTATCTCAATTTCTTTTGTGAAATGAAATAACCATGGTACAGCTTCATTGCGATGCTATGAAATTTAAAGAGGATAATATTTGTATGGAGCACAGAGCAGGGCCTTCTGTATAAGTATACAATAAAGCCTCTATAGTAGGAAGCTGTTTGTTTGTTCTTTGGTCACCAGGACTTCCGAAATAACCACACAGAACTGTATTAATTAAATCACTGCTTGGCCAATCACGTAAGTGTATTGCTATCTAGCTCTTACAGCTAGCATTAACCCATTTCCGACATTTTATGTTTTACCAAGCACTACACACTTTGTGGCTCCCAACAGCAACATGAAGTGTTACAGCTCTGGAGACTAGGAATCTGACATCAAGGGGTCCACAGGCTTGGCCCTCCTTGGGGCCGTGGCATCACTACCTCTTTTAACCTGTGGCAGCTTCCAGGTCATTCCGGCTGTTCTTAAACACCATTCCTACCTCTGCCTTCATATTCACATGTGAATACTACGGTCCTTGGAGGGTCAGATCTTCCATTGTTATAAGGGCACCAGGCACATTGTATTGGGGACCACCCTAATGACCTCTTCTTCATGTGATTTGCATTGATGTTTATATCTAAGTGAAGTCACATTCTGAGACACTTTGAGTCAAAATTTCAGCCTGTCTTTTCTGAGACAACACAGTTCCTCCCATGACAAGCACCTTCTAAAAGCTTCTGCATGTCTCTAAGAACACAGACATTAAGGAGGCACAGTCATGTTTGCAGGAGATCATGCTGAAATGTGGGGAACAGACATGTATGCATGAATCGGGACATAGTAACCAGAGAAAAGCATAAAATGCAAAGACAAAAGGCACAAGGGTGGCTGCACCAGAAGAGGGACTTCCAAAGGTTTCACGTGTTTGCTCAATTTTGAAGGATAGGTTGGATTGACGTTCCCCAAATGAGTAACATCCCCTTTGACCTGGGAGCACGTGGCATTTTCCTGAAGCTCAAGCCCTTGATGTGGCTGTACTGTCAGGTAAGACTCAGCAAAGAGACATCCACAAACATCGCTCCAACCAATTTCAAACGGCCTTGGCTTCCAAGTTAATGCTTTCTCTTGTCGTTCTATAAGTACTTTTCTTAGGTCAAGGTCCATAGAAGCAAACAAAGATTCTTGGGGCAAGGTTTTTATTTAGGAAGGATCACCACGAAAAGCCAGCAAAGACGTGAAGAGAAGGGTAAAAGTCAAACCAAGGGGCAGCACTCAACCACAACTCTCAAAGGTTGTATTCTGCCAAATCCTGCAGGGAAAGCCTGGACCCTCTCGAAGTCTCACCTCAGAGACGTCCACATTGGAACGAGGGAGCTAGAGAGCCCACGTGTCAGCCCCTGGGTCAGAGCTACCTTGAACACTTAAGACTGTTCCCATTCTGTGGTTCGGGTGAAACAGATCTGGTACCAAGAAACCAGCCACCAACAGTACAGACATGGCTGGAGTCAACGTCCACCCAAAAGGCAAATAAGGCATCTGGTAGGGCACCCCTAACATCCTCTCTAATGAAGGTAAGATATTAAAATGTTTCTTGATTTGTGTATGTGTGTGGTGTGGAGGGGAGAATTTAGAGATCTACCTTCCAAGTTAGGAATCTGATAACTGTTTAAATGAAGGAGACAGTGGGAAAGCAAGCTAGAGGTGAGGCTATGGCAATGGTCCCAGGCTAGGATGGGAGGAGATGCTGGAAAGGACGGGAATTGTTTATAAACATGCCTGAGTGCGCTGTAGGTTGTTAGGTCTTGTGTGTGTCTGCGGTGCTAGGATAGAAACGAGGGTCTCGTTTATACCAGGCAAGCACTCAATCATCCACCCCAGCCCACTTTACTCATTTTCTTTTGTTTTTCTGTATTAGCATGTATTACATAATGGGCTTCATTATGATGTTTTTAATAGATGCATATAATGTATTCTGATCACGTTAGCCTATTGCCTTCTCCTGGTTACCTCCCACTTCTGCTGATCCCCTCATCTTCCCAGCTACTCCTCCTTCTGCTTCTGTGCCTTGCTTGTCTGTAAACCGACAGTTTAATTAGGGTTGCTGGCAGAAGCCCAGGTGAGGGGCTGTTGTTTAAAAGGGCACGGGCACCTTAGCAGTGGCTGCACTACTGAGGAAAATCCATCTCCCTCACCCAGCAGACATTAACAAGTCCTCTGGGAGGGGCAGAGCCATGTGAACCCGTCCCTAACTCACATTGAACTGACAATGGGTCTGATATTATGCCGGACCTTTGAGGCTAACCACAGTAGCCAAGAGTCCATGAAGGCAACAGCCACTTCACGCATGGAAGAGAATATTAAGACAGTGTCCCCATGGCACCCCCACTTTCCTCCAGGATTTACATCCTTTTTGATTAGTCCTCCTTAGTGTCCCATTAATGGCTGAGCACGTGACCATCACTTTTCCCCAGCACATGATCCGCTATGAATCTGCAGTAATTGGCACACTTGCAGTGACCAACTATTCAAAGGCCAAGAGTAGCTCCAATCTCAGCTAAGTATGGTCCAGACTGACCTTAAACTAGATCTGCGCCTCAAGTAGGCCTTGAATTTACCATCCTGCCCCAGCATCCTAAGGTATATGATGTCATAGTACGATTCTGAAATTCGCCATAGAGGCTTATTGGTTAGAGGCTGAGTCTCCAAGGAGACACCATTGAAAGGTGGTAGAATTGTAAGCCTTAAGGCCTAGGCGAAAGACTTTAGGCCATCAGGAATATGCTCTTAAAAGTGGTAGCAGCGCCCCCAAAGCTTCCTTCTTCCTTTTTGCATCCTGGCCATAAGCTTTGTTCCATTGTGTGTTCCAGCCTTGATATAGCACCTCACCACAGGCCCAAAGGAAAGGACACCATTCATTCACGAACTGAAACCTTTTTTGCCATGTGCCCAAAAACATCCTTTCTCGCTGCAAGTTATCTGTCTTAAGTATTTGTTCTACTACTGGCCAGGAGCCAACCACTCAGCTTCTATGCACGCATGTGGAATTCATGTACATGCAAACACATACACACATATACACATACAACACACACATACTGAAAGAGAAAAGGAGGGAGGGAGGGAGGGAGAAGTGGAGGGCAGGAAGGAGGTGGGAAGGAAATTCATCTTTGAGGCTGAAGTTCAGGAATTTGTTCTAACTGATCTTCTAGGTGAGTCTGATGCATACTTAAGTTTGAGAACCATGGACACATGCAACTTGAATGAAATTAGTGAACAGAAAGTAAAGTGACAGCTTCCTACAAAGAAGCCACGCTGGATAGTGTGTCAGAAATGGGAAGAGGTATTAGGAGAACAGCCAGGTAGCCGTGGAAAAGAATAGAGGTCTAAGGCGTTCAGCTGCCCTGGTTATGACTGACATCCACAAGCCAACTGTTCAGGAAAGTTCCCAGTGTCAATTACACATCTGTTTCTTTTGGAAACACAAAAGCGTCACCTGAATCCTAATTTTCACCCAGGTCCCTCACAGCATTTGACAGAGTGGTGATTGATTATGGCTATGGGAAGCAGTGTGAAAACAGCCATCAAATAGGTCATGAGAAACGTATGGTCTCCTACCTCTGTGATTTTAGAGGCTGGGAAGCTGAGGGGCAAAGCAAGCTTGATACACAAATCTGGCCAGAAAATAGCAATGTCTGATTTCTCTTGGCCAGGAATGGGGCTCTAGCTTGGTAATAGAGAGGGGGATGGCCTAGCTCCTACATAAAGTTCTCAACTTAAGCATGATAAATGCAAAGAAATTAAACAGCATAAATAAAATAGTAATTCCTAATGTCCAACCTCATTCTGATTTTCTTTTTTCTTTGTTTTCTTACCTGTTTTACTTTGGTGCTGCTATTCTTTGGGGCTTATTCTGTTCTGTTTGATATGAGGGTCTCTTTTAACCCAGATGGCCTTGAACGTAAGCATCAAGGATGACCCTGAATTCCTAATCCTCCCGCCTCCACCTCTTAAGTGCTGAAATCACAGGGGTGGGACACCACACAAGATCTTACGCAATGTTGGAGATGAAACCCAGGGAAACTCATGTACGTGAAGCAAACCCCCTACCAGCTGAGCTACACTGCCAGCCCAGGCTTTGCATCTGAAGGTCCATCCATCAGTTAGCATTAGTATCGCCCATGGTTCTGGGTTCTGCTCTTCATGAGTAGGGGATGCTCCTGTAGTCTCATTCAGAAGGCGCAGGCCTCACAACAGTCCCGTCATCTGCTTGTCAGGTTGCTGGTGCTGGCTATTGGCCAAACTTTAGTAGGGGCTTCTGTCAGGAACATGTGTCAGAACCAGAATGGTTCTCTATGTGGTCTGGGCTTTTCATAGCATGGCACCTGGAGTTCAGGGACTGGGCCTTCTGTGTGAGCTGAGTGGAAGTTGTAGTGGCCCTCTGTATCTAGCTCAGACGTTCCGTGGCACCATTTCCATTGGCGCTCTAATGCTGGACTCTAGCACAATGCCACTAGGAATAAAATCGGGAATGAAGGGCTGGAGTGAAGCTCATTTAGTAGTGTTTCCATACCAGAATGAGATACAGCCTGAAGTCCCACTTATATTAAAAGGGAGGGAACACAGGCTCCATCTTCACATGGGGTAAAACAAGTTACCAGAAGAGCATGCAAGGCAAAAAAAATAATGTTTCAGTCATTTGTGAAACATGCAATCTGCCATAGCAAATAAATCCTCAGTGCTCAGCTCAGCTATGACCTTGCTTAGTCTGGCGTGTAAGTTGCAACCTATCTCAAATTAGCCTCACCTAGGCTGATCTGTTCTTCCCGTGACCTTCCTTCTGAGGTCGGGGCATGGATAGTCAAAGTTCTCACTTCTTTCTATCTTGCAATGCCTCTATAGCTAGAAAAACTACCCCAGGCCCATCCTGAAGCCCTAGAAATCCCCCGAGAAGAACTGCTTCTGCCTCTAGGAGTTAAGTACGGGAAGGGTATGGTCACCAGAGGGACAAAGGGAATTGATCAACGGCCAGAATTACATCACCCCCTCTCTTTGTTCATTTTTCATTGCTGTTGTTCTTTTTCCTGTGTTTAATTTCTCGCCTTCCTTACCCTCCCCTAGGACCTCCCCCTTGGAGATGGGGTTGGGGGGTTTGATTGATTGGTGCTGAAAGCAGGGAGGTTGCAAGTAGAGAGAGATCACCTTACCCTGGAGATAGTTTCCATGGCAACAGGGACAGGTTGGTGGGAGGGGCAGGCAGATAAGGGCCCCACTTTGGGCTTCAGTGCACAATGGAGGTGAAGGCTCTGGTGTTTGTGTGGAGACGGGCAGAATATTCCTGTGCAGCTGGCTTAGAAGTGGGAACAGGGGCGGAGAGCACTTGGAAGCTGGGTTTCTGCCCTCTGCCCTCTGCCCTCTGCCCTCTGCGCTCCTAGCTCACCAAGCAGCCAACTAGCTGCAGTGTCTGCCTGTTCACCTGGCCTGCTGCCCTTCGTCTTATTTGCCACACTGCCCAACCCCCACCCCTCCTCCTCTCTCTTCTCGCTTCTTTAGCTCCTGGCAAGTTTCTAACCTGAGAAAACCACGTGTGCATGTGTGTGTGCATGTGTGTGTGCATGTGTGTGTGCATGTGTGTATGTCGGGGGGTGAGGGATCACTGGTCTCCACTGTAGCCTGGGGCAGGGTCTCAGGTCCACCCTCCTGCTTGCATACTGGCCTCCCTCTAGAGTTGTTCCCTGGTGGGGGGCATAGATAGTAAGAGGAGGGTGACATGGATTATTAATTAGCCCCCGATGGAGACACACCCTCTAGTGTACAGCACCTACCAGCTGGAAAGCCCACGCTAGACTTGAGCATCACCTCTCTGGCACCTGCCCTACCAAGAGGTGTCCTCTCCCCTTAAAAGCAGATGGCCTCTCACCCCTTGCCTGTGACCTTATTTCTCTTTCACAAAGGCTGGATCTGGAAAGGGGCTCTCTCTAACCTTTAACACCTAGACAGGCCACATTCAGGGTCCTCAACACAGTTGCAGGCTCCCCGTGCGTCTTCTTTGTCCACTCTGATTTTATCCATGCGACTGAATGCCATACTAGAGCTGCCTCACCCTAGCACGTTTCTGCAGGGAAGTAGAGAGAAGTGAAGCAGAGGCTCATCAACCTAGACAAAACCTCTGTGGGCATGCGCACCAGCTCAACCCACGAGCCAGGGCAAGATTTTGAGTTGTTCCTTTCTGGACCTTAAGGGCCTTTTCTGCGCTGATAAGGAGCAGAACTAAAAACCCCATTTGTTTTTAAAGGTTGAATTACCACCGAATCCAGCAATGGCCCCTTCCCAAAAGCAGGGACTTCCAATAACGTTGTTCATAGCAGCCCAAATCCCAGCAGCAAATAAATGGATGAGCAAACCTGGTCTGTATATGCAATGGGGTATCAGCCAGCTCTGAAAAGGAATAGGATTCTCATCCACACTACTGCTCAGATGACCTTTCAAAATGAGAGGCTAAGGTCCAGCCAGTGGCTCAGCCAGTAAAGGTGTTTGCCACGCTAGCCTGACAGACTGCGTTCCAACTGCAAAGCCATGTAGAAGTGGAGGGAAGGAACGCACTCCACACAACTGTCCGCAGACTTCCACACACACATCCTGTCATGTGCACTCTGCTCCCCAAGGACACAGCAGAGATAAACAAATAAATAAATCAAACAAAACATGATGCTAGGGGAAAGGCATTAATGATTCCATTTCTATCAAATGTCCAGCACAGGCAATTCTATAGAAAGTTGGCTCGTGGTTGCCAAGGAGGAGTGGGTGGCAGAGAGCGAATAGCTGTTCATTATTTTGGAGTTTCCCTTAAGGATGATTATTTAAAACGTCAGGAATACATAGTGGCGTCCATTGCAGCGCCTGCGAGATGTACTTAAGGCCACCAAATCGTACTTTGTAATGGTCAATTTGATGTGCAACCTAACCACAGTTGTTTTGGTTGGTTTGGTTTTGAGATAATCTTATGTCTGCTAGGCTGGTCACTCCCTGTGTAGCGGAAGATGACTTTGACCTTCTTATTCTCCTGTCTTCGCCAAGGATTGCAGCCATGGTGCATGCTCACGAGTCCCCATCTTTCTGGGGATGGAATGTAGGGATTTGTGTATGCTAGGCAAGAGCTGTACCAACAGAGCCGCATCCCCAGCCCCTTAACCAGCTATGCGATGCAAGCGGGAACAGAGGTACAGCACTTAGTAGCAAGGGCACCAGAGCCAAGAAGTCGCCAGCACTGGGGTGATTAACCAGCCTGGGTTTTCTAGGGCTGTGGTCTTCAGCACTGAAGTTCTGAAGCTAGCCACTCCAACAGACCTCAAGCTAATTCCCTGCCCAGAAACCCTACCTCTCCTTGGCTGGGGGAACTGAGGCAGGCTTCTGACTGTTTCTGAGCCACTGCCCAGTGAGCATGCCTCAGGATCACCTGGAATAAGAAATAATCACACGAATGGCAGCCAAAGAGCAGAGAGCTCGTCCCATAGTCCTGGCACTCTTACTGTCCTAGGCTTTCAGCATGCACTTGAGCCCCAGGGGGTCTATTAATATACAGGATGTGATAGAGGGGCTGAGATGACATTTCTAATGACCCCTGGGACTGATAATGGCATTGGTCACTAACCACACTCTGAAAACTACCCCGTTTCCATGCCCTTCACAGTGCTAATCTTCCTCACCTCCTACAAACCATTTATACCCCCATTCTCCAGACAAATCAGGAGACATGAAGTGGTCCTGTGACTGGCCCAAGGTCTCCTCAGTTGGAACCTGAGGCAGTCTAGCTACATAGGTTGTAGCCAGTACACTTTCTGCTGCAGAGAGGATGTGAATTCAGCCGTTGGTGCCCAACCTGCCACTGAGTGACTTCCCCAAATAGTAACCCTTGTTGTCACGCCTTCCATTAAAAGGTCTTGAGTCCTGAGAAAATGGTTCATTTCTCAATCCTTCCCAGATCAGTGGCCTTTAATGTCCTTCCACCTGACCTACAGGCAAGAAATATCGTTTCTGGTGAGCTTAGCCAGAGCTTTCCTGCTCTTGTCTCCCCTTTGCGGGACCCTGGTCGGGATTCCCCAGGAGTCCCTCCCCACTCGACTTTCCCAGGATCTGCTCTCTGGAACTCTGATTCCTTTAGACCCACAAAGCAAAAGCCTCATCTGCCTCCTCTTATCCTCCATGCCCTTGGTACCTGCTTCCATGAACAGGTCCGGGAAGAACAACCTACTCCAGTTCATACCACCAGTAGAGAACCCAGAGCCTGGCATAAGTGCCCAAGAAACACCTACTGACTATCTGTGTGCCTCTCAAGCCTCAGTTTCCCACTCTGTATAATGGGCATGCCAGTACCTACCTAGATTCCCTGCCTTTGTAATCAGATAGCTGAAAAATCTGTCCCCACTCCCTGCTATGATTAGAAGCCTACTGGAGGCCTGTGGTACAGTCAGGGTGGACAATCTGCAACATCCTGTCCCCATCCAGCAGATCTGGAGTTTCTCACAGTAGGTAGCCACTGTTAATAGTGACCGTGCCCGGGGTGTAGGGGGACAGACAGCTCCCTGAGAAAGGAAGAAAGGCAGAAAAAAATGGGCTCAATCCCAGGCTTGATCTCAGTCCAAGAAAATATTTGGATTTCTAGAAAGGAGGAGGTTTCCCAGGCCAGGACAATAACAGCCTACAGCTGTCACCCTCGCCCGCGAGCCCCTGTTCAGTGTCTCTGGGCCTGGGAGTGGCTGCGAGAGAGAGGGAGGGAGGGGGCTAGGAAGAAAAATGACAGACAGATGGAAGAACTTCCATAGGAAGTGCCTGGTCTGAATAGGACAGAGCTGGAGAGGGCTTTGGGGGAGGACCCCCCTCCTTCCCAGCAGAAGCAGAGCCCCTGGAGTCTTTTGGCTCTCCCTCCCCCACTCTGCGGCCCTCTGCAGGTCTCCTTGAATCCATATGTGGGTTTTGGCTCTGCTTGCAGGCAGGGGATTTGAGGAGCGGTTGTGTGATTTGTACAGCTGTCATTAGGGTAATTGCACGATATTTTCCCAAATTTCTCCTGCAGCTTCAGGCTTGCTTTCCAAACTTCCTGCCTGCCCGTTAACATGGGCTCTGGCGAGAGAAGCTGGCTCAGAGCCTTGCTAGCAGCTGCTAACAGCACCCAAGGGCAGTCTCCTCCAGTAGTGCCATGGGACCAGGCACCGGGATTTGAGAAGAGGGGCCCAATGAAGCTCTGGATTGAAGGTTAGCAGCTTCATAAAAGTCACATCGGTGGTCACTGCTGATTGTCCCTCCTCTCTCAGAGTGGATATAGACACAAATTAGCCCATGCCTCTGAGAAGGCAACGGCATCTCCTCAGGACACCAGAGTTTGGAGAGTCCCTTCACTGTACTTCAAGAGGTCTGAGGGACTCAAAGCGAGCATCTTATCTTGTTTCTCAGCCCTTCCCAACCCAACACTGCTCATTCTCAGCATGACTCTCAAGCTGGCTAGGGGCCATGCCCAGAGTGCTGATGCGGAAATCTGGTGAGAGGGTTCAGGGGTCCATGGGGGAATTGGCAGTATTTCCTAAAGACTCAAAGAATGACCACCAGGGAGTCCTTTAGACCCAATGGTGAAACCCTACTTCCTTCCATCCACTCTCAGGTGGATCTGCCCATCTTCTTTCTACTGCTCTGACAAGTACTTATTTCTCTGGACCGACTCCCCCAACCTGTTAAAATGCGAGTCCATGAGCAGCAGAAATGGCTCAGAAGGTAAAGAGCATGTCCTGCAAGCTGATGGCCCGACTTCCATCTAGAGGACTGTTATAAAGATGGGAGAAGAGAACGGACTTCGCAAAGTGATCCTCTCACCTCGACACACGCTGGGGCACGTACATGCCCACACCCATACATCCTGCACACACAATAATAAGAAACCATTTTAAAATGAAGAAACATAAGAGGTACCAAAGCAGAATCGCACACGAGGATACAAGGAAGCATGCATACACATGCACACACCAACAAGCGAGAAAAATCTCTTCTGTTTTCTGCTTGGGTGTGGGAACCGGGAAGAGAAAAAGAAAGTCTGAAATTACAAGTCAGTGAATGAGTGAGAAAAATGCTGGGACGCCCAAGAGGGCCCAGGAATGATTCTCCATAGTGGGTTCTCTAGGCTGGAACAGCCAAGGAGATGACAGGCTGATGGGCTGGGGCTGGCACTCAGCCTCGGGGTCCATGTTTCTTCTGACCTGCTGGCTGGGGAGTGGGATGCACCCTGGAGAGCCTCGTCACTTAGCATCGCGTCTGCTCCGACATGATGCCTCCGAGTAATGTAATTTATATTTCATGCACAATTGAAGCAGCTAATGGTGTAATTCTCCAAGGGGGAAACAAGTTGTTATAGTGTTAATTACATTGCAGGCGTGTTGCCTCTCCTTTGCCCCCCAAGTGTTCCAAGGGAAGTTACCAGGTAGCATCTGAGTGGGTGTCCAAGAAGGTGGCTTTGTCAGGTTCCATAGATGTCAGGGCTGAGTAGAGGCAAGAAAGTCATGGACAGCTTCCCACCCCATTCATCCCTCTGGGTGTGGTATACTTGGCTTAAACTGCCCAGTGGCCTGGACTTCCTAGCCCCTGAGTAGTCAGGGAATCTTGCTGACTTGCAGAACCTTGTCTGCATTCACCTGGATGCTGCTGGGGAGGGCATAGTACAGATGATTGTGTGAGAAAGGAGGCAGAGCACAGGCAGAACCAAGCAAATACTGACTAGCTGGCAGCAGCTGACACCGCCATAGGTAGCCTCCGATGGCGGAAAGCTGGCTTAGAACCCTAGCTGTGCTTCCCATAGTCTGAGACACCCTTGATGCAATGCCTCTTTGTGCGTCACTTTTCCCGCTCCAGAATAAGTAGAATATTTCAATTTTTTATGTGCACATGTGTATGTGGCAGGGGCGAGCAGAGGACAATCTCGGGTGTCATTCCCTAGAACACAATCTACCTCCTTTGAAGCAGGATCTCTCACAGGATCTGGAGTTCACCACATTGAGTCTCTGGGTGTTGGCTGTCTTCACCTCCCTATGGCTGGGAATACAAGGGCAGGCCACCACAACTGACAATGTTCCATGGGTTTGGGGGATGGAATTCAGGTTGTCTTGCTTTCAAGGCAAACACTGTACTAGCTGAGCCACTCCCCAGTTCCAGTATTGGGCCGATAAATTAGCAGACTAGGGTGAGCATTCATTGTACCAGTAAGTACAGTGTTGAGAACACGGGCACACACATAGCTGACTGAGTGTAAGTTATTGTAGTAAGAGGGAGTGAATGGAGTTAAATTGTCATGAAGTTCTGGCATTTTCTGTGAAGTGGTAGAGAAGTACATATTATTCTACATTTGTGGAAGCCAAATTTACTAAAAGAGAATAAATGTCTTGTTTTCTGAAAAGAAGAAAAAAACAGGAGAAAAGCAGAGTTCTTTTTTAAAAGAATTATAGAACCATAAAGTCGAGGATGTTTTCTACAAAGAAATTTAAATTGACTATTAGAGAAACATGCCAAACTCCTGGGGGAGGGAGAAAAAGAGTAGAGAGGGTAAAGAAAGAAGGAAGGAGCGAAGGAAGGAGGGAGGGAGGGAGGGAGGGAGGGGAGGGAATAAATGAACAAAGAAAGGGGGAGAAGGAAAGGAATGAGGAAGGTTCCGTGAAGATAATTATGGATTCACTGCATACAAACCAGGCCAACCAAATTTCCCATCTTTTTAGTTGATAAATCAGAGCGAGCTGCCTGGTGGAGATGAGAGAATATATGTACTCTTAATCTAAGCAAGCCTTTTTCAAAAGCTCACAGCTTACCTTTAAAGAAAACACCAAAATGGGCTAGCTAGTACTATAATATGCTGATTCCTAGCTGGTTGACGAACTGTACGCTTATGTGGGTTTGAGCCCTACTTCCAGTATCACTTATATTATTCAGGGTAGACTAACTATTCTAACCCCAACATCAAGTGTCCTAAACAGTGAAGTTTCTTCCTTACATCCTCATGAAATGCTAGCAGTAACAGGGGCCTAGGCTTTCTTATGGTCGTCTCTACACAAGGCTCTTTTCATCTTACAATGTTGCCATCTTCAACTTAGGCCCACCAAGTTTTCTAGAAACTGCATGCTGGTATTGTCTCCCCAGCATTCCACACTGTCTCGAATTGAGTTAAGTGCAAGCGAGGGAAGGCTAGCAAGTGAGATCCAGCCAGGTAGCTATCAGGGAGCATTAGCAGTGGCTTCTCCAAGCATCCATCTTCATAGACACAGGTCGTCAGGGAGCTTTGTGGTGACAAGCTCGTCTCCACCTCTCAGCCTGTCCTAAGCAGCAGTTTTCTTTTGCAGTGCCCCGGATGCAGACACACAATGGGCCAGGTTAGAGCTGTGACTCCTGCCTTCCTGGACTCACTCCACTCCCCCTCTTGCCTACAGGTGAATGCTTCTCTTAGCTTGCCATCCCCCAATAGTTCCTGAGAGGAGAAGGCAGACATCAGACTCCTTCAGGCAATGTAATCCCAGCTTAGAGTGTGGGCTTTTCAAACCCCTCCCCTGGTGAGCAGCAGGGTGCAGAGTGGACTTGGCTGGCTTTTAGGCAGTAAGAAAAGTTTGTTCAGCAAGTTTCCAGGTAAGACAAAGCCGGAAAGAAAAGCTATTAAGATGGATGAAAAATTAAGCCTCAAAAATCTTTTGCCGAACTTGCATGATGAGCTAAGTCAAGAAAATTAAATTGCACATGTCTGGGACCCAGCAGGGGCCATTCACATCCTCTGAAAATTTAACTGAAGTGGCTCTAAGGACAGGCTGTTTACGAAGGTGGGGGCGGCGCGGAGGGGAGCAGGAGAGCAGTGAAGCATCCAGAGGCTTTTAACAAGCTCCGCCCTGAACCAGAGCTGGGAGCGAAAGGCTTTGCCACCTTTTGGCAAGGCAATTATGAGAAACCCGCTACCAGACAGGAGCTGCGTCCTACATACAGAAATGCTACTACTGTTATGGAACTTTGGGGGTCACAGCGCGTGCCCAAAATCAGATCTGGCCACCTGTCTTCACTAAGCTGATTAAAGAACCAAATTAAAAGTGGAAAGCAATCAAAAATTTATTCGGTGTGGTCACATTCAGAAGAGAGATAAAGAGATCCAGCAGGGAAACCCCCCAAGTCAGTCTTTGAGGTTCTTAAGTGAGATCAAAGTTTAAAACAGGGGGCCAAGGATTTGCACATCTAAGCAGTCTCGGCCAAGGTGTGGCCCCGCCCACCACTGACCCATCAATCCTTGTCTGGGCTTCAGCTTCGCCCTGTAAGAGGGTCTGACAAGCTGTTAGACCTGTGTGAAATCTCTTTCTGGGAGACAAGCTCCTCCTCCGTGTGGTGCCTTTTCCCTCTCCCAGCATGAGGTTCCCAGGGAAATTCCCATTTCTTTGGGGTCCACTGTTTGAATAGTCTGATAGTCAGACTGAGACACACCAGGGGCTCTTTAGAATATCCCCCTTTCTGTCAGGTCTGTTATGCAACCGCTGCCAATGTTCAAGTTAGAAAGAGATTTGAGGTGGATCAGATACCCAATCTCGTCTGCCTCCCTCCCTCTGAACTCCTGTGGGTGCTTCTCTTTGGCCACAACCAATGGAGAAGCAGAGGACCTGGGGGGCTACAGGGCAATATGATCCTCACAAGGCAGCTAGAACACAGATTTGAGCCAAGGGTGAGTAGGGAGGGGTACTGATATAACCAGGAGAAAGTCTGGGAGAAAGCCAGCCCTGGCTGAGGAGACTACCCAACAGGTACAGGCTCAGGTCATACAAGCCTGACTTCAATCCCTGGGACCCGCACAAAGAACCAGATGTCATGGTGTGCATTTGCCATCCCATAATGACAAACACACAGACCACACACACTGTGGTGGTCTTCGCCACCTCGCCCTCCATCCCCCAGCCTTGCACTTAGATTTTCAACAAAAAATTAGAAGCAAGTCAGTAAGCCAGTCGCGTAAAAATGAACTGGATATGTTTTTGAAAAGCTGCAGAAGGGATCTAAGGATGTGGCTCAGTGAGTCATGTGCAAGCGTCAGGACCTGAGTTCAAATCCACAAGACCCATGTAAAAAGTCAGAAGTGGTAGTACACTGATAGGCAGAGTCAGCTAGAGCTTCGTAGCCTGCCTGTTTAGCGCAGTCAGGGAGCTCCAGACTCAGTGAGGGGCTCTGTCTCAATAACTAAGTGGGAGAACAATTGAGGGAGGCAAAAAACAGAGGCCTCTGGCCTTCACAGGAACAGGCAGGGCATACACATCTCCATACCCACATACACCACACACCACACACCACATACATATCACACATGCAAACTCACACGCACACACCGCATACACTCACACACACCAATACACATCACACATACACACTCACACACACCACACACACTCACACCACACCACACACACACACACACCGCATGCACCACACACACTCACACACACACCACACACACACACACACACACCGCATGCACCACACACACTCTGCATACACCACACAACACACACACCCCGCATGCACCACACACACATCACATACACCACACACACACCACATGCACCACACACACATCACACACACCACACACACACACCGCATACACCACACCACACACTGCATGCACCACACACACACACACACACACACACACACCGCATGCACCACACACACACAAAAGCTACAGAAATATGAGATAGCTCCAGACACCAACTGTTTACAAACAACTCCTTCATGGAGGGATATGGTGGGTGGGTGCTGTGCTGCTTGTTTTCTGTCAACTTGACACAATTTAGAGTCCCTGGAGAGGAGGGAGCCTCACTTCCGAAAATGCCTCCATAATACTGGACTGTACCAAGATTGTAGGGAATTTTCTTTTTTTCTTTGTTTTGTCTTTTGTTTATTGGTGTGTGTGTGTGTGTGTGTGTGTGTGTGTGTGTGTATGTTTGTGTGTGTGTGTGTGTGTGTGATTCCTAAGACAGGGTTTCTCTTTGTAGCAGCTCTGGCTGTCCTTGAACTTGCTCTGTAGTCCAGGCTGGCCTCAAACTCAGAGATCTGCCTGCGTCTGTCTCCTAAGTGCTGGGATTAAACATGTGTACCACAACCTGGCTTCATTTTTTAAATTAATGATTATTGTGGGAGGGCCTGGCTGATTGTAAGTGGTGCCACCCCTGAACTGGTGGTCCTGGATTACATAAGAAAGGTTGCTGAGCAAACTATGTAAAGGAAGCCAGTAAGCAGCTCCCCTCCATGGCCTCTGCATCAGCTCCTGCCTCCAGGTTCCTGCTCTGTTTGAGTTCCTGTCCTGACTTCCTTCAGTAATGAACAGCTGTTTGGAAGTATAAACCAAACAAATCCTTTCCTCCAGAAGTTGCTTGGGTCATGGCTGTTTCATCGCAGCAAGAGTTCCCTTAACTGGGACCGTTGCTGTGCCCACAGCAACTGTCCTTATCAGAACACACACCCCGCTTCAGTTCTGAGCTAGGCTGACTCCCCCGCTTTACAAACATTCGTTTCAAGAGGCAAACAGTAGGCTGAAGAGTCTGAGAAGCAAGCCCAATGATGACAGGCTGTGCAAGACTGGAACCAACAGGTGAGCAGAAGAGAAGCTGCCTCCGGGAAGAGACTAGACCTTCTCCAAGTATTCCGGTACCCACAGGAGGATTCCCGTTTTGAACATCTCTCCATCCCCAAGATCATCCACTCCATCCCATGCATCAGCTCCTGTGGTACCCTGTGCCTTTGCCTGTGCCTCCCATTACAACTGCCCATCTTTCCCTCAAGCCGGAGGAAAATACGCTACTGGAATTTCGGGATGAAAGGAAGGGCTCCTGCAGCCCCATCAAGCTAGACTCAGCTATCCATCTCAGTATACCAACCAGGAAGATGGATAAAGGGTGGCCATTAGAGTAAGGAGATGGTAGAGTGCATTAGACAGAAAACTAGATGGAGAATACTGAGATTTAAGAATGGAGGAGGTGGGCAGGCAGGGAAGAGGGGGAAGAAGAGGGAACCAAAACTAAGGATATGTAAAAGAGTCATAAGGAAGCTTACTGTTTCATAAGCTTATTTAAAAATATAACTTAAATAAAAATGAATTTGAGCCAGTGGTGGTGGTATACTCCCTCAGTCACAATACTCAGGAGGCAGAGGCAGGTGGATCTCTGAGTTTGAGGCCAGCCTGGTCTACGGAGCAACTTTAAGGATAGCGGGCCTCCACAGAGAAACTCTGTCTTGAAAAGAATTTGATGTTGAACAGAGGTAGCCTATATAGACGGATAATGATTCTCGCAGAGACCCTGGGTTATTAAATGTGTGGAGATATGTCTCTAAGCATTGCTGGCTAGGCGTAGGATATTTCTCTAAGAGCTGTTGGCCAGAGAGTCCCTGGAGCCCCCACCCCCACCACACCAAGCAATATGGTCCGTTGCAATTGCTCTTGCTTGTCCACCAGTACTCGACGAGAAGACCCTATTGCTGAAGGTACCACAAAGTTTGACCCCAGAGCATAGAGTCATCAAATTGGAGGTGAACTAGAGGCATTATCCCTACACCGAAGCTTCATAGTTCCAGAAAGAGCTATTCAGGCTGCTAAATCAACAGTTTTATCCAATTGTGTATGAATCCTGTGAGCTACCACAAAATATCCCTGCTAGTGCAACAATGGCAAGGCCATTAGAAAGATAACTGCTCAATTTGTGGTTGGTTTTGAGGCCGGGCTCCATGGGAGGGAGATCACACTAGTTCTATAAAGCTGTCAAGAGCCAATAGCTGGGGAAGTTCTAAGACCTTAGTGAGGAAACCTCCTACTGTTGTTTGCCAAAATAGTCATGTTGTGAAGCCGCCTTCTAAATAGTCAGGTTTGTCTCCACAGACGACTTCTATGCTTGGTCTTCAGCAGAGACGCCACTTGCTGCCGCAGGTGGTGGTAATGCAGACACCTATAACTAGCAGAGGTGCCGAGACTAAGTGATGGTGGAGTGCTTGAACTTCAATGGGACAGCAGAATCACCCCATCCAAGCAAGGCTCGGAGATGAAAGAGCCAGATGATGGGAAGAGGCACAGAAAAGAAAAAGCGATTCCATGCACAAAGCCGTTATACTAAGGAACTCACTGGAGCTGTGGCTATCTTCACAGGGCATGCTCAAGATTGGGGCCATCAACATTTCATCCTGGATGAGAGGGTGACCTGTGAGGTGAGGCCCCATAGCTCCCTGAGGGACCATTGGCAGCTAACAGTTGCTAAGGGAGGCAGTGTGGTTTTCTTCGGGGGAATAGCCCCTAAGAAGTTGCCCTTGCTGCTGTAAATAACCTCCCATCCATGATTGGCAAGGAACTGTAATTCAACTCAGTGGGCCACACACAAAAACAAGACATGACGGTAGGAGGGGACTGGTTAAAACAAAGTTTCCCAGTGTGTGTGGGGGGATAGATGGAAGGTGAAAATGACTAAAATTCATTATGTGAGTATATGAAACTGTCAGAAGAGTACTTAAAATTGTAAGTAATAATAAATTAATTAAAATAATTTTTAGTGAGTCGGTAGAAAGTTTTATGTCAACTTGACACAATCTAAAGTCATCTGAAAGGAGGGAACCTCATTTGAGGAAATGCTTCCACAAGATGCAGCTGTACGGTATTTTCTTAGTGATTGATGGTGGAGGACCCAGCCCAGTGTGGATGGTGCCATCCCTGGAGGAGGGGTCCTGGGTGCCAGTGAGCAGCACCCTCCAAGTGTTCTGCATCAGCTCCTGCCTCCGAATCTCTGCCCTGTTTGAGTTTCATGCTGACTGCTTTCCAGGACAGTGTGGTATAGAAGTGAGTATAAGCTAAACAAATCCTGTCCACCCAAAGCTGTTTTTGATCATGGTTCATCATAGCAATAGAACCCTGACTAAGAACAAGAAACCCAGGGAAAGGCTGGGGATGTAGCTCTCTGGGCATAGTGCTTGCCAGACACACATGCAGCCCTGGGTTCAATTCCCAGCATGACGTACATCAGGCATGGTGGTGTGTGCCTGTAGTCCTAGCACTTGGGAGATGGAGGCAGAAGAATCAGAAGTTGAAGGTCACCCTTGGCTTCAGAGCAAGTTTGGTGCCAGCCTGGGTTACAAAGGACCCTGTCTCAATAAGAAAGAGATCAAGAGGAACATACTTTTAATCTCAGTACTTAGGACACAGAGGCAGGCAGATCTCTGTGAGCATGAGGCCAGCCTGATCTACATAGCAAGTTCAAGACCAACAAGGGCAGAATATTGAGACTTCATTTCAAAAAAGAATAAGAGAAGGTGAAAAGCAGAAAGAGATTCGATCAACATGGCCATATTGGGAAGCACAGTTGTGCAAGGAATATAGTTCAGTGATAGCACATTTGCTTAGCATGTCTGAGGCACGAATAAGTTTAATTCTCAGCCTGTTTTTTAAAAAGAAAAAAGAGAGAAGGAGTCTTGTGTGGCCAAGTCTGTCTTTGAGGCACTAACATAAGCAAAATAAAGAAATGGGGCAGGAGAGCAAGGGGCGCGCATGACCAGTCAGCCCCAGTCAAAGTGTGGGCTGACTGGCCACTTTCTCACTTCGGGCTCTACAAGGTGCTCAACAGACATCCTTATGGCTTGAGGGAATACATTAGTGCTCCAAAGATAGCCCCGCTCCAGTGCACAGCTTTGCCATCATAGATACTTTTCCTCATTTCTGGGTGGTCTGTCAGCTCGCTGCTGGGGTGGTTTCACTCCTTCATCATAAAGGTCTTTATCACTTTTGTAGTTGCTGGAATCCAAAGTGACTTCAGGTGGAGGGCAATGCCTAGAGATCTCGAGGAGCCTTCTGGGGGTGTCTTGAACAGACATTGTAAAAGCTCACTTAAAGTTACCTGTACAAATGCCTTTCCATCACGGCACTTCTGAACCTAATGCTTGGGTATTTGATGTGTGATGTTTGTTTGGGGGAATGCTGAGCTCTCAGAGAGCCAGGGAACCCTCTGTAGGACTGTGGAGAGAAGAATGTGTGTACATGTGGAAACGGGGTGCCTGCAATGCATTGTTAGTCTGAAACAACACATGTGTACATCTGGATGATGAGATGTGCTTTCTCTGGATCTCGTTCCTCATTGGTGCTGGGCCTGCCTGTTGGGAAAACACAAGGGGCTAATTGATTCTTAAGGGGCTCAGGGTACAAAACTGTTATAGGTCTTAGTCCATAGCCAAAGGCTCTGAAACAAGGATTCTTAGCAAAGAATCATTGCTTGTTGGAAGAAGAACAGAGTCTTGCCATACAGCCTTGACTGGCCCCACACTCACTATTATAGCTCAGGCCGGCTTTGAACTTGCAGCAATTCTCCTGTCTCTGACTCTTGAGTACTGGTATTATGGGCAGACACCACCACACCACTAATAAATACATTTACCAATGCCCAATAGGACAAAAAGGAAATGGGGCTGGGACCTGAGGGGAAAATGAGGCTGAACAAGAGTCTGACAATAGGTGTACTTCCGTAGTGGGTAACTCTGGGGACAGAGGATATCAAATCAAAGTTGCATAGCCACCAGCAGCATGACAGTTGGAGTATGCACTGACCCTCACACTCAGCCTGCAGCTCTTCGCCTTCTGCAAGCTGCAGGGAACAGCGGTCCTCAGGCTCTGTTGCTTCAGGCCAGCAGAAAAAAAAACTGTGACAATCCTGAGAGAGAGAAAGAGAGAGAGAGAGAGAGAGAGAGAGAGAGAGAGAGAGAAAGAGAGAGAGATCCTACAAGAAGCCCCGAGGCTGGGATTCAGCACTGGGGAAGGCAGCTAGCAGCAGGGCCTACACGGAGATGGCCAATGAGTTGCTCTGGCACAGAAAGCAGGGCCTGACTGCCGGAGTTGCTGGAGGAACCTGTTCCCTGGCCTCCAGGGTGAGCTTTACCTCTTTGGTTGTGTCTTCCTGGCTGCTGATCTAGGCCTGGGGTGCCTTGGAGAGCTAGGTGGCTCTGTCCCCAGGATGTGCCTCTTCTCTCCCACCCTCTCCTCCACTCTGGGATGCCTTTGGTCTTCATAATCATTCCAGGCTGCTATGGCACATAAGATTCATGATGACCCTCAGATCTTCAGGGTCCCACAGAAGCCGTTCGGGGCAAGTGCCATGCCATCAATAGAGGAACCCCCTGATTGTGTAACTTACGTCTATTATTTTGCTTTTCTTTTTTTTTTTTTTTTGGTTTTTCGAGACAGGGTTTCTCTGTGGCTTTGGAGCCTGCCCTGGAACTCACTCTGTAGACCAGGCTGGTCTCGAACTCACAGAGATCCGCCTGCCTCAGCCGCCCGAGTGCTGGGATTAAAGGCGTGCGCCACCATCGCCCGGCCTATTTTGCTTTTCTTTTCACTGTTTCCCATCATTTTCATTCATGAGCACACAACATCTGAGATTCGGTCCTGTCTTCCTTCCTATGCCCATGTTACATAGGGCTCTGGCCACTGTGGCAACAGGGATTGCCTGTGAGACACGGAGGATCTCGTCAGAACATTGGCCACCCTTTTTGTAGATTGCCTAAAGTTTGCAGATTGCTTCTGACCTTCGCTTTGAAGGGGTAAGAGGAGAGCAAAAGGCATCACAGAATCCAGGTGTCCTATGTCCCAAAGAACCACTAGCTGCACCCGTGAAGTCCCCACAGCCCTTGCAGCCCAGATGGATGTGTTGTGGACTGAGTTTCTATGGGTCCCGTATATCTACACTAAAGTCTAAACCACAGGATGATATTAAGTGTTGAAGTCTTTGGGTAGCAATTAAGTTTAGATGAGACCCTGAGTGTCCATGTGATGAGACTGGTGAGAAGACGAGGAGGAAGAGGAGGAAAGGATGCTGAGCATACACACTTACTCTGCACAAGTATATATGCATAGGGAGGCACGGCTGGAATCCTGCTCTAATCCTCTCCACCTTACTCAATTGAGATAGGCTCTCTCACTGAACCAGTAACTAGCCCGGCAGCCAGCAACTGACCTTAGATTGTCTTTACCCCACAGTGTTAGGATGTGCACAGCCGTGCATGACTCTTTGTGTGGGTGCTGGGATCCAAACTCACATTCACACAGGAAGTGATCTTACCTACTTAGAGTGTGTCTTCTATGTCTGTAGAATAGAGATGACCACGGCAACTTCTTCCCAGACTGTAAGGATTTGATGAGTTATGAAGCATACATAGATTCATGTCTGACATATATGTAAATTCTATATGGATGCATTATAATTGTTATAAGGATTCATAGGGACTGGGGTTGGGTAGTTAGGCTTACGATTGGATAGGGTGGCATTGGTGGAGCATTAGCAGGAACAAAGTGGAGTCACTAATGCCAAACTCCACGAAATGAAACCAAGTAGCCACGAAAGAAGGATTCTCCCACATTCTGCTCTCCTACAGAAGCTATGCAAGGAATGCCTCAAAAGCCCTGAATCGCAGGCAAGCCATTGTTGGACAGTAACATGTCTCACCATGGCTATCTCCACCAAAGAACTCTCTCACTAGCTCCTGCTCCAAAAGTCCCAAAGACCAGTCATTTTTGTTTGAAGGTGGTGGACATAGCTTTTTTTTCTCCTGGAAGGCTTCCCTTCGTACCAACCCTCTTGGATATGCCTGTGGCCCACTATAGCACGCATATGTGGAGGAGACTGTTGAAAAGGTAGGGACCAGTTAGCCGATGGGATGAACTCACAGCCTGTCTTCCTAGGATTGTCTCCCAGAACCTTTACATCTGCATGTATGGGGAATTACCCACATCCGGGACTTTCCGTCCTCTCCCTAGGACCCCACAGTTGTTAACAAAAGACCGGCCTGTGGTCTCTTACCTTGGGTTGGATAGCTCAGGAGCATGATGGGACTTCTTCTGCTCCCCTCCAAGCCCCTGCCTGAGACCACATGGCTGCTGGACTTCCTCCCTTCCTCCCTAGTTTCTTCCCCTCCTCTGGGACCAGGCACTAGGAAACACCTCCTTCAACAACCCCCATATGTGAACCTTCATCTTGGGGTTTGCTTGGAAAGCCCCCCTCACAGTCTATTTCATAAAAACAAGAGTTTTGCACCATCTGAATCCAGTATCAGGCAGCTGCTGAGCACTCTCGAGTCGGATCATTAAGGGAGGCAGGAGGAAAGGATACAATCCCTGCAGCAGGGAAATGGGCTGCAACAGAGCAGCCCCTGGAGGCTTGGCTTCTGGGGAGTGTGCATATGTAAGTCTCCAACCTGAACAGAGAACCAAGCCACGAGCCAGCAGACCAGAGAGAAAGCTTCCGTAAAAATAGACCGTGGAGCAGTGAGGAGAGGCTGCCTGGACTAACTGCCCTGTGGACCTCTAACTACCTGGCTGCGAACACCTTCAGGTCAAGGGAGGGAGGGAGGCAGAGAGGAGCCCAAGGTGCTGCTGGGTCAGGAAAGGGAAAACACTTGCTTCAACAGACAGCGCCTGGTTGGAATGAGAATGCCAATGGAGAGTTTTCACAGATTGGATATTAACAGGGTCCTGGAAAGAGAGAGAGATTGAGAGGAAGGCAAGCCGGAGGGAGGGAGGGAGGGAGGGAGGGAGGGAGGGAGGGAGGGAGGGAGGGAGGGAGGGAGGGAGGGAGATAGAATGAGGGGGGAGACAGATCCAGAGAGAGTGAAAGAGATACAGAGACTGGAAGAGAGACAGTCTTGAGAAACAGAAGCAGCGTAAACAACAGGAAAAATGTGGGGTAGACAGGGTGGTAGAGAGAATGTCGCATAGTCCGAGAGATGCCAGAGAATGTTTTTAAAGGAACACGAAGCCCCAATGTAAGAACAGTGGCAGACCCACAGCCTGTCCAGACAGAGGGCTTGACCTGGGTCTAACAAAACCTTCAGGGCTCTGGAGGCCCAGTTCAACCCTGTGCACAGCTGCAGGTCTAAGCCAGGCCCTCCCTGGCCCACTACCCCATGCTTCCGTTTCCAGAGCCAAGCTGGAGCTTAAACCCTTCTATCAAGCAAAGCCGACGAAGCCCTCCCTCCATGTAGCAGAACAGGCCTCCTTAGCAGCAGGGTTACTACCAGAGAGGGGCCAGTAGGGTAGCATTGTCAGGGAACTTGTTTTCCCTGGAGCTGAAGCTGTTCAGATGTGCCGTGAGCAATTGCTACTCCACTCACCTCCCCCGGCAAATTATTCTGCTGGAGTTTCTTCCAGCGTTTGGAGCTGCGCTGCTGTAAATGCCAGAAATCATGTACATTAAGCCCGGAGTGACGGCAGGCTTATGGATGGATTTACCTTCAAACAGAGGCCGCTGAGGCACCCAGCGTGGGGGGCGGCACTTTATGGATGCTGCTCTCTGCTTGCCGAGGCCTTAAGCGGTCGAGTTGGCCACGTAATCAATTTCTCATGTAGGCCTGGCTCTGGGCCATGTGCTCCCAGGCAGGGCTTTGGGACACAGCCCTGTACCTACTACATTCCTGGAGTCCTTGTCCACACCCCTTAGGAGAGGAACTTTTCCCATGTGTCTGAGGTGCAGGCAATGAGGTGGGTGGGGGTGGGGCGGCTGGACAACATTAAAACTAAGGAGCAATGCCTGGGAGGTCGAAGGCCTTCCCCCTTTACAAAACTCTTCCCAGGGCTTTTTGCAAGAGGGGTAGCCACCCTCAGCCCCCTTTCATCGCCAAATCTGAACCAGAGGCTTCCCCAGGCCATGATGCCCTGAACCATGCTGCCCTCCCCCTCCAACTTCACTCCCACTGCGAGTAGCGGCTCCTCTCCTCTGGAAATGGAGGCCTGCGTCACTGGCTTTGCTGTTTCTCCTGAATGATTACTTCTGTGCTGGCTGCTCTGTCGCCCCATCCCCCTTACTGTAGTCAGCCCACACCCCTCACCATCTTCCACTTTAATGTCCCAGGATTTCTCCCGCAAGAAAGCCTCCACTCAGCCCTCCAGCTGGTGCTACCAGCGCCTTCGTCCTCAATGGCTAAGTGTCCCAGGGGTGGACCTATCAGGGTCCCCTCTCATACTCTGGTTTTCCAGATAACATCTTAGAGCCCACGGCCCTTTCCTGTGAGGTGGCTTTGACACTATTAATGGAGAAGTAAAGTCTGGGCTCCCCTTCCTGAAGTCTAACTGTGGCAAAAGTGACCCTATATGTCAATTAGCTTCTGAACTTCTCAGAACTAGAACTCTCATGGGCTATGTCTTGCTACACAAGGCCCCCAAGTTGTGAGAAAAAAAAAAAAAAAACAAAGGAGCTGACTTGAAAAGAGTACACGGAGGGCCTGCGAGAAATGGCCAGCCAGTGTCGCTCTCTAGGTACCCCAGCCCCAGCTCCCTTCCAACCAGCTGCTGTCCGGGGCCCCGCAGAGCTCATACAATTTCTGACACACACAAAACGGCGGGAGATAATACAATGCCTGGTTTTGTTTCAGACCGCTAAACTGTGGGGTGATTTGTCACACAACAACAGGGAACCAGAAGAGCTTTCATGTCCACAAAACCAGTTTTCAAAGGTTAATGAGTCTTAATACAGTAAAAAATACAATAAGACATACGGTAATGCCAAAACAAGGCGCAACAATCCAATCTTTCTTTAATCATCAAAAGGCATTTGCAGCATTGCAGAGCACAGCGTGTTGAGTATCAATTCTCATTGCATGGTGTCCAGGGATCAGAGAGAGGTGTCTAAGCCTCCGCAGCTCCCAGGCCCTGCATGGGTTCATTCACAGCCCCGCACTGGAGAGCACACGTGACTACAATTGTTTGCCACTTGACTCTTGGGAAGTAAAGAACAAGCGTACAGAGGCAACATTTGTCCCTCAAAGCAATTCCCATGCGTCATCTATTCCAACGTTTCCAAACCTTTATGGTGCCGAAAATGGTGCCCTCCACCAATGAAAGGAGTTTGGGTGGTGACAGTGAGGGGTGTGAATCTTTTTTTTTTTTTTTTTTTTTTTTTGCTTTCAGACATGAGGACTAAATTTCTCCTTGGTCTAAGCAGTATGTCAGAGGGAGTTTGCAAGGCTTCACTTCTACTGAGGATAGACTTGGGCTTTTTCTTCTCACTCAAGCTGAAGGGCATGCTTGGAGCAGCAAGGGGACTGCCGAACTTATGGGATGCAAGTGGAATGTGTTGGAACTGAGCTGACCTGAAGCAAGTTATTGGGCTTTGCCGTGCCCTTGTTTTGTTTATCTCTAAAGTGGCGACAGCAGGAGGACTTTCTCCGTGCGACAATGTTAGGATTAAATGAATCCATATATGTAAAGAGCTGAAAGCAGAGCCTGTTGGGTACAAGTGCTCCAGACATGCTACCCACCACTGATTCCTACTGTTGTCTTGGGATTCCAGGCTTCTGGCTTTAGCAGGTCCTGTTTTAAATGTTATCCGTGGTCTAACTGTCAGATAAAATATTTACCCTTCTTTCATTACCTCTCCGCAGCCTTAGCTCTGCTTCCTAATTCTCACGTGGGCACGCACACGCTCACACCCACACCCACACTCAATAATTGGTCCTTGTTTGCCACAGGCCACACTGCGGTAATGCATTAGTGCGGGAGGAACAAGCTGCTTTATCTTCCTCTCCAGGCACAAGTCTGTGTGGGGAAGATGGATGTGGAGCATCTGCCTACATTGTCAGAAGAAAACACACATCAGGGATGGCTCTGCAGGCCCCAGAGAAGCCAAGCAGGGAATATCCCCGGAGGCCTGACCCCATCTGTCCTGGAAGGCCTCGGAGGCCAGTCCTGTGGGTTGTTCCTCCTTCTGCCCCTCTCTTAAGCCCAAACGTTCAATGTTTGTCGCTTCTGCCAGCTCCAGTCCTCAGCTGCCTGTTGAGTCTGCTGCAGGCTTGCTTGCTTGTAGGCACAGTCTCCAGGGGGACAAATACAGTGCTTGTCAGACAGAGGCGCAGGGACAGGAGGGAGCCACAGTGATGAAAGACACACACAGCCATGCCTTCCAGAAGCAAAGTGAACCTCTATTCAGATTCCGTTCTCGTGACAAATCTGACCCCAAGGTGGCTCTGCTGGACCAAAGCTGTCTCTGAGTGGGCTAACCCAGTAAAACCCTGCTGTCCACAAGCAGCTGGAAAGACCTCAAGAGCCCAGCAGGCCAGGGCACCAGGCCACTTACCATGCAAGACATTCACAGCTGGCATTGTGAGGTCCTGGGGGTCCACTGCCAAAATAGATTGATGCCACAATATTTAGGAAGGAGATGAATCCATCTCATTTGGAGGAGTACATCTAGCAAAACGAAAACAAGTACTCTCTAGCACTGGATTCATTTTCCAGGGTTCGGTTTGATTTGCCTTTGAGTCATTTAACATGTATTTATAGAGTAACAACCACAGGCTAGGCACTGCAGTTGGCTTGAGTCCTTGTCCCGCGAAAGTTCTATGTCTTTTTCTCTTCCATAAGGCAACTTACTGGGAAGTAATTGCACAGGGAATTACAGCATCTGCCAGAAGCTGCCTCCCGGACCTCTGACTCTAGGGGACATAAGACAGTGAGCTCCCATGGCCCCAGCTGCAGCTCTGAAATCTATGAGGTCTCTTCAGCCAAGACTATGTAGCTCCCACTGAATTTTCCCAGATTATACAGAGGTGTGCCAGCGTACAAAGGCAGGTCTGCCTGAAGGCACGAGAGTCTTCTAACAGCCAGCTTTGGTTTGAGCCCAGTCTCTAAGACTTGCTGAACCTTCTATAGAAAGTAAAGCACTCCACTCTGCGATGCTGCCACCTGCTACCCTCTGTGCCCTCTCTCCTTCACTCAGGTGAGACGCAGTCTTTCGGCTCTTGTGGGTATTTCCTTAATCAAATCCTTATCCATCCAGTCCTACTCCTGCATCTGTTTCCTCCTCCGTCTGCGAAGACTGTTTAGATGGAACGTCCTGTTGGTTTCAGCCAGGGACTCTTGAAGAGGATTGCACTGTTATCTATTGGACCCCTTGCAGCCCCCTGTGGTAGCCTGTTCATTAAGAGCCTCTTCATGCACTCTGAGTCTCCCTGATAGATTCTAGGCACTGTAACAACTTACAGCATCCCCAAGGCTCCTGACTATGGTGGCTCTCAGCAGATGTTGCTGACCCATGGCGGGGAGACACTTGACATCAAACTCTCCCATCATATTTCAAGAGCCTCTGATTTATTAATATAATTAACAACTATTGCACAATGATCTCATTGCTCCGTGCGAGGCTTTATCTAGGGCCTGACTCTGGGTACGCACTCCACCACCAAGAGAAGCTGTCCCCCACCACTCGCCCATCCATCTACCCAGAGACCGGATGCCCTTCTCCAAATGACAGCTCTATCGCTTGCTCCCCCTCAGGAGCCCCTCCTCCTTTGTGAATTGGAATCAAGACATTTACAGGCAGCACACAAAGATCAGACCTCAGCAAGTGCAAGCATTTTCCCAAAGACAACTGCTGCCCAGGTTGAGATATTCCAGGCACATGGCTTAGTAACAAAGTCCAGCTTGGCCGGGCTCGAAGATGATATATTCAACCCCTCTTTTTTAATCCTATCCTGTTTTACGCTCCCCCAAACCATTTCTTTCCTCTGTACGTCTCGGCTTCGTGGTACTTGAAAAACAAGGCCTCTGGGCTCTCATCCAGGACACATCGTAGGCTTCCTCTGACCCTCTGAGTCTGATCCATCTTCCCCAGCCCCCACATGAGGAAATGTTCTCTCTAGCTCGCTTGGAGATGAGGCTCTACATACTAAACAGAAAGCCGCCGGCTGGCTGGCCAGGGACCTCACGCGAGTTACTTGGCATCTGCAATCTTCAATTCCCTCTTCTGTAAAACAGGGTCACTGGGAGGATTAAAGGGAAGAATGAATATGAAAACGACTGTAAATCCTCACTGCCCAAAGTGTGGTCCTTGGGTCTAAAGCTGCAACCTCATACCCAGGGTGAGCCTTCGCCCTACATAATTCGTGAATACCACACAGTTGGACTCGCTTTGCTTTAAGAGTTTTAGGGAGCACAGAGTGCTTCTCTCTGCTGTATTCAGTTGCTTCATCTCCTTTGTGCAATTATTCTGTCAGCACTCCCCAAACACCATTTCCATTGCCTCAGCAAAAAGCCTGGGCCAGAGGGTGAACTTGACAATATCGGTACACTTGCAGGGGAGCCGCTTATCATAGCTTCATGGTCAAGGATCGTGGTGTCCCGCCCACCAGGTGTGAAGAAGGGCTGGAAATGGACAAAGGGGAGAGAGCAGGAATAAAACCAGAATAGTTCCCTCTAGTTTCGGGCACTGCTGAGTGGGAAACTGTCCCCATCCCATGAGCCTGCTGTACAACACATTACCTGCAGTCATGGCAGTGCTCAGTGCTCGCTCTCTCTCTCTCTCTCTCTCTCTCTCTCTCTCTCTCTCTCTCTC
>NC_022016.1:37889802-37894283 GCF_000317375.1 Microtus ochrogaster
ATGTGTGTGTGTGTGTGTGTGTGTGTGTGTGTGTGTGTGTATGTGTTAGAAGCCAATAACAGTTAAATATTTGTGTGTAAGCAAGGAATGCCTCTACTGTGGGAGAGAGTGTAGGAAGCACAGGACCAAAAAGAAAGGGAAAGAAACCAACAGGAAATTCCATCCTTTCCTTAGGAGTTTTTGGGAAAGAGAGAAAAAGCCAAAGATACTTGAAGCAAGGACAGGCTGGCCTTTCCCAGTTCAGTGAGAGAGCAGAGACATGAGACAGTCTACAAAGATAAGTAGCAATACCCCAATACCAGCCAGGCCACAAGTAACCTTGGCCATCCCTGGAAGGCCACACTGCCTGGGTAACTTTGGGCTATATGTTAACTGTTTTTCTCATTGCCGTGAAGTTACCTGGCAGGAAGAATGGCTTATTTGGCTCATGGTTTCAGGGTGTCAATCCATCACGGAAGGGAAGGCATGGTTGAACGAAACATCTTATAGCATGTCATCCAGGAAGCAGAGAAAGGGAATGGTCCCTCGGGCCCCACTTTATGCTGTAGAACCCCAGCACGGGTCTTTGTCACACAGTTAATATCTGGAAATCCTTCACAGATCTGCCCACAGCATGTCTTTGCCTCCTAGGTGACTCTAAATACAGCTGGGCTGACAGTGAAGATTATTTAGCACAGGGTCGTACACTCAGAGCTGGCTGATTAAAGCAAATGTCCATTCGTTTCCCCATTAGTCATGGAAACCTTCTTGTCAGCCAGGAACATGTTCCTCTCTAGTAAAGAGGATCTCTTTCAGCCTCAGTTTGTAGCTGGGTTTGCCCATATGACCAGTTCTGGGCAGAAGGATATAAGTAGAAGCAACAGCTGCAAAGAGTCCTGGAAGGGACCGGATGTGCCTTTCTTGGCATCTTCCTCCATCTTGCCTTCTAAAAAGAAGCTATGATTGGCAGTTCAAGCAACCATCTTGAACCATAAGGTAACTTTGGGACTGAAAGCCATGAGGGCAAAGGAAGCTGAGCATCTTTACACTCATGCCTTACAGCCCTGATGTCAATCATCCTCACATCCTGGTATTCCAGTTGCCCAGACTTTTACTGAAGAAGTCAGTTTTCAGTAGATTCAAATCATTTTGGAGCTTTTATTGTTCACTGATGATGATGCCTAACATGGTGAGGATTCTAGTAGAGTTTAATCTCAAAGTCAATTCTTTTTTTTTTTTGTTTATTTTTTTTAGTTGTTGAATAAAATTTCCGCCTCCTCCCCATTTTCCATTTCCCTCCCCTCCTCCCACACATTGCCCTCTCCCCCCACTCCCCTCCCCCTCCCCCCACTCCTCTCCCCCTACCCCTACTCCATTCCCCCTCCCTCTTGAGACTGAAGAGCAGTCCAGATTCCCTGCCCTGAGGAAAGTCCAAGGTCCTCCCACTTCTATCAAGGTCCAGGAAGGTGAGCATCCAAACAGGCTAGGCTCGCACAAAGCCAGTTCATGCATTAGGATTGAAACCTAGTGCCATTGTCCTTGGCTTCTCATCAGCCTTCATTGTCCGCCATGTTCAGAGAGTCTGGTCTCTTTATTCAAAGTCAATTCTTAAGCTAAGGTGATGGGAGATCAAACACAAGAGAAACTGAATAGTAACATGGTCACAGCTATGGCCTTGGCGGAACCCACAGTGACCTCCAAAGTGGATATGGCCCTTCAAAGTTCTTTCGAATTAAAGCAAGAGGTCAGAGCCTCTGAACCACTGGGCTTCAGCTTTCTCACCCATAAAGTGTGTATGTTATTGATCTGGAGCTTGTCATCAGGATAAGAAGCAATATGGGGGCTGGAGAGATGGCTTAGAGGTTAAGAGCTCTGGTTGCTCTTCCAGAGGACCTATGTTTAATTCCCAGCACCCACATGGCAGCTCACAACCAACTGTAACTCCAGTTCCAGGGGATTCAACACCCTCACACAGGCATACATGCAGTTAAAACACCAATGCACATAAAATTAAAATATAAATAAGTTATAGAAGAAGAAGGAGAAGAAGAAGAAGCAAGAAAGACCCGGCCCATAGATTAACACAGTCTCATCTAGCATCACTATTCCAACGAATTGTGCCTCGTTAAGCAGGCAGGGGCAGTCAGATAACTCAGTAGGTAGAGTTCTTGGTATGCAAGTTTGATGATCTGAGATCTATGCCCAGAACCTACATAATGGTGGAAAGAAAGAAAAGATTCTGCAATGTCCTCTGACCTCCACGTGTGTCATGGCATGAGTGCCCACATGCATCATACATACACATAAACACAACATAATAATGATGACCATCATGGTGACAAACTAAAATTTCGTTTAAAAAGCTATTGACTGTTGCTGCTTCAGAACCTTCTTTCATAGAACCTTCTCCATCTAGTGTGTCTTCCGTGTTTTCAGTCTTCTATTTTTCCCATAATCTTGGCTCTTACCACATTGACTTTGACTCTTTCTCTGAGATAAAAATTTTTACCGTAATTTCTGCCTCCTCCAGTATTCGGCACAGTGCCCGGCACATGGAAAATAGCCAGTTCTGACACGGAAATGGACAAGACCAATTCCTCATGACACAGACAAGGCAGACTATTCACCCCAGGTCAGGAAACACAGCTGTGGGCCTCAATTGTATCATCGCTTATTAGGCACCTCCCAGGGCTTCAACATTCTTAGCCACACAATGGGAAGAATAATACACACGAGGCTGTTGTGTGGCTTTAAAACCAGTGTTAGAGAAAGGAGACAGGCTTTTCTTACTGGAGTCTAAGTCTGTAACTGTGCGGAACCATTTTCAAAGCAAAACATTCTGGCTACAGCGTTCTGCAAAATTAAGCAGGCACCAAAGTATGGGCCCAGGGACAATTTGCTGTCCCAAGGGTAGCCCTAATGCCAGCTTCTCTAGTCCGGAAATGCAAACAGTTTGGCCATCTAGGCTAGCAGATACAGGCTCTCCAGAGAGTTCCAGCCCTGAAGGCACAGATGATAAACCAGACAGAGCATTTGCTTAGGGGATGGCATCTACTTCATGGCATGGCTGCCAAGGTGAGGAGGTGCTGTGTGGCACAGACAGGATTCAGGGATAGGGCTAGAATTCTTTCCAGAACAGCTGGGAAAGGCAAGGAAGAAGTTGTGCTCTCTAGCTGTTTCAAGCATGCTCAGACGAGAGGTTTGACATAAATTTGGAGTGCAATCATGATACTCCTACACTGGCCTGACACGGGAATTCAAAATACCCTGGCCTGGAAAACAAATGCCGTGTTGGTAATGCATTTAAAAGACAGTAGGGCAGAATAGGGGAGAATCGGCCTTCCTGGGGTCAAACCTGGTCTACAGGACTAGTTTCCCATGATATGTCAGTCAAGTGATTTTTCTGTGTCTTGATATTCAATTCTGGGCACTGGGGATGGTGATGACTCTCACATCACAGGTGTTTCTTACAGGCGTGCCCACCTTCCTCAGAATCACCACCATCAAATCAAACAAAATGTCAAGAGCCTGGTAAGGGTAGAGGCTGGGGTGAGGGTACTGTCCTTTGAAGTCCTCAAAAAGTCCTAGGGTACCATGGCAGGAGAGTCAGAATGAGTGTCAGGGCATGGGCTGGCACAGGAACAGGTGGGTGCACTTCTGGGAACTGGAAGTAGATGAGGAAGGATTCCAGTGATTCTTTGCACTGGCAGAAAGAATAGTGAGAGAAATGGAGGGCCACCTAGGCGAGGAGAACCTTGATTCTACTCGAATGGAAAGTGACCACAGGCCACTACCAGAGCTGTGGGTCTCAGGGCCCTGAAGGTACAGAGAGAAAGGAGGGAGATTAAGAACAGGGCGTGTGTACCTACAGGTGATGAGCCGAGGGATGTGGCTGAAGACAGACCCCAAATGCTCAGCAGAAGTCAAGGGAGTTGCTAATTGCAATGCTGAGAGCAGAGCCAAGAACGGAAGGAGACTGGCAATAGGGTTGGTGGTTTCCTAACCCAGATGGCTCAGATCCTCAGAAACAAGCAATTGGTGGGCTTCCTGACCTGAAAAGGACTGGGGACCCTGGCTTATGGAACTCCAAGGGGCACACTGAAAATCAGCAGAATTGAAACTCACCGTAGAGAAGGGGCCAGAGCTTTGTGTAAGGTAGGTCCTGAATGGGAAAAAGGGGGAGGAAAATGAAGGGGGAACCTAGACAGGAGGAGCTATGGCATGCCATGAACAGCTCAGGCATACATATTAACACACATGTACCTGCGCACACGCGTGCACACACACATGCACACACAAAGGGTCACACTCCTAGAGTCACACTCACACAGAAATGTACACACACCCATGCACACACAGAGGGTCATACTCCCAGAGTCACACTCACACAGAAATGTACACACACCTATGCACACACAGAGGGTCACACTCAGAGTCACGCTCACACAGGAATGCACATACAGAGGGTCACACTCAGAGTCACACTCACACAGGAATGCACA
>NC_022016.1:37894453-37896938 GCF_000317375.1 Microtus ochrogaster
AATGCACACACAGAGGGTCACACTCAGAGTCACACTCACACAGGAATGTACACACACACATGCACACACAGAAGGTCACACTCAGAGTCACACTCACACAGGAATGCACACACAAATGCACATACAGAGGGTCACACTCAGAGGCACACTCACACAGGAATGCACACACAGAGGAACATGTGTCACCACAGGGACTCACACTCCATTGTCGGAGAAAGACAGTGTTGGGAAGGGAGCCACAGACCTGCCCTGGTGGCTTTATCTGTAGCCCTCCCTTGGGAAGAACCCACAGTCCTCCCTGCGGCAGAAGTCCACAGATGTCAGGGCTAATGCCTTGATAAACAGGGGGCTTGTTGGAATGTAGCCTTCAGCTCCGGGAGCTATGGGTAATGACAGGCCGTGGGGGGAACCACAGACAGTTGCCACTGTTTCTGGATGTTCTTGGCGCTTCTTAAACAACAGTTTATATTTAACGGCTTGAATACGCTTCCATGGGAATAACTGTTTCTTGGAAATTATGATAGTGCTATCAGATTTCACAGCTCCCTGACCAGTGACCTTATAGGCCAGGGAACCGCAGCCTTTCTGCCTTCATAGGGCTAGCATCCCCTTGCTTTTCCCTGCTTCCAGTCCTTGCCTGGTTCCCACTGTGCAGCCACTGGGGACGTGTTTGAAGAGGCTTCATGGCTAAATCAGGGTTGAGTGGCAACTGTGGGAGAAAGAGCTTAGGAGAATCTTCAGACTTCCGAGGGAAGACTTTTCTAGAAGTCCTAAACTGACCTAGAAGCCACAAGTTCTTTTCTTCTGCCTTAAACTGAACAGCTGAAGCTTGCCATTGCCAAAAGACACTTACAGACCCCACTTCTTGCCTCCAGGCTGGCTTTAGAGCCATGAACTGGCAGAGGTTTGAGGACAACCAGCTGTGCAGAGACAAAGCAAAGGTGGCCCAGGTCCAGGAAGTACCTACGAGCCAGAGCTGGTTGGGTCCCTCAGTGAGAGGCAAGCTGAAAGCTGACCTCAGTATGTCCTCCCAGTGTCAACCTAGCCTGGTGCCTGACAGGCCACTAGGCCTGGAAACATGGCCGCGGGCAATCTCCTCCTTGAATGTGGAGGGCAGTGACACGGGTGGTTAAATTCAGTACACTGGCCACAGGCCAGCCTTCCGGCCTGGCAATTACACAGGTCTACCTCTGCCTCTCCCTGCTGCCTGCTCACCCCCCTGTCAGGCAGCTTTAAAGCCGCTCTGCTCTTCCTGTCAGCGAATGTTTGCATGTGGCGTTGCTGGGCGACAGTTGAGCAGGGCTTGCATTTTCCCAGCCCCTAAGCCCCTGATGGAGCCTTTCCTCTGTGGACCTTGGAAACACTCTGTACTGCCACTGCCATGTAAGCCCCAGAAGGAACGGTGCCCAGCTCCTGGAAAATGGGGTCTTCACTGGGGCCTGATCCGCTCAGAGATATTAGAAAACAGAGCTAGCCTTTGCTCATGCTCCTAGCTTCTGGGGGCACTCTCTTCTTAGTCTTCTGCAGAATTACATCTGGGGAGGCAGAGACTCCTTCTGCCAGATGTTTTACAAGGACAACAACCATAACCTGACCCTCAGGTGAAGCTGTGTGTGCTCCTGTTGATGCGAGCCTGGACAGTGGGTTGGATCATCAAGCATTGGTAAACTGAGGTGACAGAAATGCCCAAGATGGGCAGATGAACTTGGATTCCAGGTTGGGTTCTGCCAACAGCAGCTGTGTGGCCTAATGCTGTCTTCCTGGGCCTCAGCTTTCTTATCTGTACCATGAGGCAGTAGCAAGTCCCAGTCTTCAAACCACAGTTGGACCAAGCCATAAGGGTAGAAAATGATTTAATTAAGAAGATCAAGTGATTCAGGGGCTGGAAAGAAGTTAACATAGACAGGACAAAGGATCTAACAAACAACAACCAAGACCACCCAGATCTGAGCTCAGTGTTTTGCTCTGTCCTCTTCCAGTTTTGTGACTTTTAGGAAGTTGTTTGGTCTCTCTGAACATTGTCCATGTAGCACATTCAATTCCAATGCTCTCTTCACAGGGTGTGTGAGAGGGGTACGGTTGGTCCAATATCCAGTTTCTATCTGGTAAGGTAAGCTTTCTCTCTTTCTTGAGCAAGGGGACTTCCACAGTAAAAAGGCTTAGAATTCTCTGGGAGACAATGGCTGTCAGAGCCAAGGGCATAGAAAACAAGTGCCCAGGAGCTAGTGAAAGGGACAGAGCATTCAGGGAAGATATACTGGTCAGGATTCTTGTGCTTTCCAGCCATAAAAACAGAACTCAAGGTGGCATGAGGTATATGATAGAGAAGATAGAGATAGGGGAGATAGAGATAGAGATAATAGAGATAGATATGAGAGAGATAGAGATGATAGAGATAGAGATAATAGAGGTAGAGATAATAGAGATAGAGATGTTAGAGATAGGGATGATAGAGATAGGGATGATAGAGCTAGCGATGATAGAG
>NC_022016.1:37897561-37913149 GCF_000317375.1 Microtus ochrogaster
TGGAGATGATAGAGATAGAGATGATAGAGATAGAGATGATAGAGATAGAGATGGTAGAGATAGAAATGATAGAGATAGAGATGGTAGAGATAGAGATGATAGAGATAGGAATGATAGAGATAGAAGTGACAGAAATAGGGATGGTAGAGTTAGAGATGATAGAGATGGGGATGGTAGAGATAGAGATGATTGAGATGATAAAGATAGTGATGATAGAGATGATAGACATAGGGATGGCAGAGATAGAGGTGACAGAGATAAAGATAATAGAGATAATAGAAATCTTTACTGTGCTCAGTTTTTTTCCCCAGTCCACAGACCTTTTGCTTTGTCCACTCCAGACCAGTGGTTCTTCACCTTCCTAATGTTGCAACTCTTTAAATGCAGTACACGATGACATCATTGGGACAAGGACAAGACTGCTGAAATACACAAGCACTTCCTGCACTCAAATTTGACTGGTGCACAGCAAGGCCACAGCAGGACCCTGGCATATATAGAGGGCCAGGCAGAAGCTTCTGAAAGTTGAAGGCCCCAGAGGCAACTCTCCACTGACCAGTCAAGAAGTTAACAGAAAAAGGTTCCAGAAGCCCTGCTCCTGTGTGGCTATCTTAACTGCATGTTTCACCTGTCTCTCAGAGTTCCCCAATGACAGCAAGCCTTAGAAAGATGGCTGTTATTAACTTTTCTTGCTTCTTGCATGTGTGCTTCCTAGGGCCACCTCACACAGAAACTGCTATGGAATCCTTGTCTCGGAGTCTGTTTCAGAGAACCGAGACCAAGGGAAATAGTGAGGTTTGAAGTTTGGCTAGTTCTTGGTGCTTACGCTTCTACTCGAGGGCTATGTTCTCCAGTGCTCGGCTCCCTCTGCCACTCATCCCCAGTGTGGGGAAAGATAAATGACTTCAGTGTTTATACACAGATAGACGTTGTACTTCATCCTCAGGGTAAAGACTGAGTATCCTCTACAAAAAGAGCTGGAAAAAGAGATGACAGAAAGCCACAAGGTGACAAAAATGAATGAACCAAGCAGAGGAACACAAGGCCTGAATGCTTCCCATTGTTGGGTGTGGTGTGACACACCTATGACCCCAGTCTTCAGGGGGCAGGTAGGAAGATTGGGAATTCAGTGATAGCCTTGGTTACATAGTGAGTTTGAGGCCAGCCTGGACTACATGAGATTTTATTGAAGGAGGAGAGGGAAATAATGAAGAAATCCTCAACCTTGATGCCTGACTTATAATTATACACTGAGGACGAGAAGACTCCAGAAATGGCATAGACATGTTTGGGATGGGAAAGAGATCTTGTCATGTGACTCGTCATGCTGTTTCTGGCAGCCGAGGACTATCTATCATGGTCCTGGAGAGATTGTTTCCTGGCAAAAACATAGTGCTCTTAGTTCACAGAGGTGTCCTCCATATTGTTCACACACACATGGCACTGCCTAGTGATGTGGTTCGCGGGGGTACTCCCGGCATTCAGCGGCACAGAGCCGTCCTTACAGAAGAGCAGTGCCATGGCAGCCTGTAGCACAGTGTGCAAGTGCAGGTGCGTGTGTATTTGGAGGCAGAGGTGGTCTGTGGGAGCAAAGGGAAAGGAGGAATCAGTGTGGCGCCCGAGGGGGTGAGAAGGTGGAAAGCAGCCTCCAGAAAAGGGGAATCTGCCAAAGGTGTGTCACTGAGGTGACCAACTATCTCAATCCGTCTGAGACTCTCCCAGTTAAATCACCAGACAGTCCGTGTCCTGAGAAACCCTGTGTGCAGGACACACTTGAGAAGTTGCTCATTCTAAGCAGCTCTTGCCTTGAGTCCCCAGGAAAATACTGACTCGGTGCAGGCCAGGAGAGCCCAACTCCAAGGAGCAAGTTGCAGTGACCGTGGGGCCTAAGCCCTGTCAGCAGAACACCTGAAACACTGCATAACTAGCAGGCAAACACATCATCCATGCGTTACCGCCCCTGCCCTGTCTCCCTGCTCCACACCTACGTGCATCCTGAAATTCTTCCGCAACCAGCTTTTCTTTCTGGAGTACATAGGCATACACCCCCAAATACATGTAAAGGGGTTTTCCATATAGCATCTGAAGCACCCCAAATTCCACAGCTCCAAAATTATCCACTGATAAGACAGTGAAAGGAGAAAGGTTAGAGGCTACAGGACCCATGCGACCTGTGGCACATGCGACAGTTTATGAAGAGCAGTGAGGGGCTGGGGAAGTGGCGCGGTGAGGAAAATGTCTGCTGCACAAGAGTAAGAACTGGTGTTCGAATCCCCAGAACCCACACAAGAAGCCAAGTATGGTAGCGACTGTCTATACACTTGGGATCTCCAGCACTTGGGGTGGTGAAGACAAGGAGATCCTAGGACTTCACAGGCTGGCCAGTCTAGCCCGTCAGAGAATTCCAGGTTCAGTGAGAGAGCCTATCTCAAAAAACAAAACAAAAGCAAGAAAAACCCTATGTCTAAAAGAGCAATGTAGAGAGAGACAGGGTGAGCCACCTGGCACTAACCTCTGATATTCACACTCACGTACAAGGACCAACACACATATGGGCACACACATAAATACATCAAGCGCGTGCGCACACACACACACAAACACAAATGCTCATGGAAATAAAATAAATTATTAAATTACATGGGCTATTTTAAGTTTTTATGGTCTCTACGTCTGCTGAAACAGAGATGAGCAAAGACCACCAAGGCTTGCCTGCAAAGGCAGCAAGGGAGAGGTGCAAATATGAGTGGCAGGCACACGGGGCAGGAAAAGTGTGCAATGAAAGGTAAATGCGGCATCCAGTTACCATGGTGAGTAACTGGTGCTTAATGCCGCCGGGCTTTCTAAGGAAATGGCTCTAAGAAAACTAGCCAAGTGGAGGGAGCTGGCGTCATGGTGCAGGGGCTCTCGAACCTCCTTGGAATTTCAGAGCTTCTATCCCTTTAAGGAAAGCAATGGATGCAGGCTCTAGTAGTTAGAGACACACTGAAACTGTCAGCCTCCAGGGTTGTCGCCCAAGTACCAACAGCATCTCCCAGTGTAACTTCAGTAGTGCGCTGCCTAAATATGCATTGAGTGAGAAAATGGGAGAAACGTGCAGCTGGTCGGGATCGTCATCATAGAGTCTGAACTGACACTCAAGGACTAGAGAGCTTTGGCTGGGTAAGAGCATTTCCTGCTACTGCAGGAGGCTGGAGGTGGGTTCCCAGAACCTATTTAGCAGCTTACAACCATCCATAACTCCAGTTCCAAAGGGATTAGATACCCTATTCCTGGCCTCCAAGGGCACCAGGCATGCATATGGTACACACACACACACTCAGGCAAAACATCCATACATATTAAATGAAAATAAATAAATTTAAAAATATAAAGTAACAAAAGTTCAGCATAGTCCCTGAGCGTGTGAGAAGGGTACGGCCTCCCTCATCTGTGGTATAGTAGTGGGGGAAGGGAAAGATGACCCCCACCCCCACTGTCCCCAGCTGGTGAGGGAGATGACCCTCTCCTTAAGCAGCTGCAACACTCGGAAGAGCAGGCCCTGCACCTCATCTGGGCAGCACCGACTTGACACAACAGGGACTGGACTGTCCCTGTTGACAGGACCGCAGGTGAGCCCACCTCGAGGAGAAGGTGAACGTGTCAGATCCGGTCCTGCCCCTCAGCTGCCACATGGTAGTACGGGCAGGGGAGAGATAACCTCCCATACCCCGCCCTTCTCCACACCTGAGGTGGATGGGAGAGCTGGCCCTGAGGCCCTAGGAGCAGCAGAGATGCTCCTGCCCCTCACCAACTGTAGCACTTAGAATAGCAGGCCCTACACCTCGCCCGGGGAAGCACAATAGAGCAGAACTTGTTGGCAGAAGTGTGGGTGAGCCAGCCTGAAGTTGCGACTGTGAGAGGGCTGTCCCCACTCCTCATCTGTCATGTAGAAGCGTGGGAGGGGGGAGTTGCCACCCCCTCACCCCTTGCCCCTAGCCACCTGCGACAGATGAGGGAGCTAACCCTCGCCCTTGCCAGCTGCAGCGCTCAGGAAAGTGGCCCCTGCTCCCCACCTGGGCAGCAGGGTAGAGATGACCCTGTTAGTGGAGGCACATGTGAGCTAGCTGGCCCTGAGGGTGTGAGGGTGGGACAGGTAGCCACACCCCCTCTCATCTGCCATGTAATGGTAAGGGCGAGGGAAAGATGCCCTCCTCCCCCTGCTGACCCTACCATCTGAGGTGGACAAGGGAGCTAACCCCTTTACCAGCTGCAGTACTTGGGAAAGAGGGCCCTGCACCTTTCCAGGACAGCAGAGTAGAGCTGATGGAGGTGCGGGTGAGCCAAGAACATGAGCGTGGGGGATCTGGCCCCACCCCTCATCTGCTATATGGTGACATGGGCAGGAGAGATGCCTCCCCAACCCCTCACTGCCTGCAGCAGGTGGGAGAGCTGACCCTGAGGTCATAAGAGTGGGAGAGCTGTTCCTGTCCGTCACAAGCAGTGTCTCATCCGGGCAACACAGTAGAGCCGGCCCTGATGGTGTAGGTGTGAGAGAGGCATAAAAGCAGAAATGGCCCCTCCCTTGCTTATTGCTGCAAGGGTTGAACTAGCCAGGGTAATGGAGCAATGTTGAGAGCTCACCCTGAGGTGCTGAGGATGGAGAAGAACTGACACATTGACCAGCCCTGCAACTACCCAGGCCCAGAAGCAAGGTTATGAGTTGGCCCAACCCAACATCCACCCCATCTGTGATCTGCTGGAGCACGTAGAGGGACAGGTCCTGTAAACTCAAAGCTGCAGGATCTCCACGACACAGGGCAACATCAGGATATCCAAGAGGCGTTCCAGGGAGGGCCCAGCATTGGCAGTGCAGTAGGAAGCAGAGACTTCAAACCAGACCCATGACTCTGCAATGCACACTTACAAGTAAATATGTACAGACAATAGCGTTCACTCCTCAACTCATTGTGTCACACGAAAGCTTCCAGGACAAGATTGAGGTTTTTTTTCTACTATTTATTTTAATTTTTTATTTTATTTTATTTTATTTGGGGGAGAGGTTGCAAGAGCAGTGGGGGATCCAAAGGGATGGGGAAATGAATGGAATCAAGAAGCACCATGTGAAACACAAAGAATAAATAAAAAGAAAGTTTATCTTAAAAGTCTAGCATAGTATGGCATAAACCAGCACCACGGTGGCTCAGTGTCATTGTCAAGTGTGCCATTAGCAGTGCAGTAGGTTTCTTTATGCTGGCATCACCAAAAACCTGTAAGCCATGCACTAGGTCACAGCATGCCACAGCTGGGGCATCACTAAGTGACAGAAATTTTCAGCTCCACTGGAATCCTAAGGAACAAATATCTTCTAAGCAACTTGTTGTCAAGCAAGGCACGTGGCCTGTGACTATACTGTGGTGGTTCCCTGCCACCCAGCTTAAGTGGGGAAGACAAGAATAAAGGACAGAAATGTTTGGCTGTCGAGCAGTGATTGGCGAAGAGCAAGATGAGGGCATCTCACTCCATATGCTGCAGTTTTTCTCCAAACAAATATTACCTTTGTAATTGGTTCTAATAACTTAAGGCTAAAGACAGAACACATCACCTACTAGACAAGGGGATAATAAAAGTTCATGCCCCGCATCTGAAAACCTTCAGGACAAAGAAACTTCACAGTTGAAAGTCTCTGGATATTAGAAAGACAAGGCTTGAAGAGGGGTTGGGGAGGCAGCTCAATTGCTAAAGCACTTGTATCACAAGCATGGATCCCTGGCGTCCATTGCCAGCGCCCACATAGAAAGCCAGGTGCAGCAACCATAGTCCCAGCACTTGGGAGGCAGAGATGGGAGGATCCCTGGGGCTGCGTCGCCAGCCAGTCTAGATTAAATGGCAAGCTGTCAGTAGGGAGAGACCTTGTGTTAAAAGCTAACACAGAAGAACCAGCAAGGTGGTTTACTGGGGTAAGGTACCTGCTGTCAAGCCTCTGGAAGTGATATTTTTCTGCCAAGATACAAGACTAGTTACACAAAGCAGGACAAAGATGCGAAAAAGCCTCGCTATAGCTGCCAGTCAAATTAGGGTTTTTTGCTAACTACACCAGTGCTGAATTTGCATAAAATCAGAAAGATTCCATTGTGGATAAACAACTGTGGGCCACTAGTAAGGAAAAGTAAGCCCCTGAAGTCACACTCGGGCAGTTACAGGCAAAAAGCTGCAGCCTCCACAGACTAAGAACACATTAGCTTTTGCAGGGACATAATGACCACACATGAGGAGCCACTTAAACCCAGAGTCACTGTTCACACACATAGAGAGTCATCTGTGCAAACATTGATTGCTTTTATCAGCGTGAGGCCATGCCATGGTGTGGATATGGCGGAATGTGTGGCATCTCTCCACAGCATTCACGCGCCAGAAACCTAGTAGTAGTCATGGTAAAGATGACAGCGGATCATCTTTAAGATGCCAACCTTTAAGAACTAGAGATCAGTGGAAAGTCTTAGGTCATTGAGGATTGTCTTAGGAGGAGACAATGGGACTCTAAAAGTTCACTAATTTCCTGCTTTGTCTTACAATCTAGTCCTCACACATATTTATGAGATGGTACCACCAAGAGCATCTTCACCAGAAGAGTTCAGCCACCATTGTGATACCCTTGAATCTCCAAAACTGTGAGCCAAACAAAATTCCTTATAAAGTTAACATGCCGTAACCACTTCACTGTAGTAACAATAAACAGGTTAATATAGGTGGGGTCCTAGACTCTGCCTTTCCAACACAGTGCCTGGTGAGGTGGCTGCCTCTTCCTCGGGGATTTTGTTTTGAGCAATAACACCCTAAAGCACTACAACTAAAGTGCATCTTTATGTACGGTCCATGCATCAGTCATGCCAACCACAGAGAGCTTGCCAAATTGTCCTATAAACTGTTAAAGTCCTTTGGCTAAAGGCCCAGAGGGAGAACCTGAGTGGTAAGGAAGGAGAACACCAACAAAAACAGCCTTAGCCCTTTGGACCTGGGAGAGACAGCGAAAGAGATACTAGGACTTTACATGAGAGGAGAGGGAGGATGCCTGTGTGTCTGCTGAATGCTATTCTGCAACCCGGGTGTCAGCAGGTCTCAGCCATACAAATGACAAGGAGCATCTGAACCAGGATCCAGGAGACTGGAGCTATGTTCAACCACAGCAGGAAGAGTTTTAAAACCATGTCACGCTTTTTCCTCGAAACAGCTGCAGAGCCTTAAGCACAGGTCCCTTGCTCCTCTGTTTTGACTGGTTGCTGTAGACTCAGGGAGGAGGGCTGATCAAAAGTTCACACTGAGAACAGAAGAAAAGAGCACAGGTTCCATCCAGAATAATCTGGGAGGCAGTAGGCTGGTAAGAAAATCCCATTGACTGGATTGATAATAGACTTCAAAGTCTCTGTTACTTCTGGGGGGGGGGGCAGTGGATATTGATGGAAGAGAGTCATGAGAAAACCCTCTGGGTGTGTTAAGGGAGCAAAGATTGCATAGGTATGTTCTATATAAAAAGCTATCAAGCTGTATGCTTAAGCTTCGTAAGCTTGGACTACACAGTTGGCTCATCCCAATGGAAAGAAATTTCAATGTGGCCCAATGCTGGGTCTGAGTAGCTGAGCCAATCCCCAGACCTTCCCAGCGCGTTGCCCAGGAGGTTAGTATAAAGTCCCATGAGAATGGAACTGCCTGGGGGCTGCAACAGGAGACTACCTCTGCCCTGACAGACCTAGGTAGATAACACGACCCAGAATCCACTGCCCATGATGAGTAAGCAACTGAGATGTGTGCAATTTCCCACACATCTCTTAAGGGGAAAACTTATTTCTGCAAAAAGCCCCCCCATCCGATGCACAAAATCTATGTTGCTTCCTGCCCGTGCTCACAGAGGGCTTCTTTGAAGCATTCACGTGCCTCTCTTTTCTTCCTGAGCCACCTCACCCTTGAGTCCTGATTTCCTGCCTAAGTGGTTGATGGAGTCATGTCCTACACTCAGGAACGTGGCTGAGAAATCACCTGTTCTTGAAGCAGAGGTGATTTGAGAACAGAGACAGTCCTTCCTTCAGACAAGGATCCCGCACTCAGACACTTGTATTACCGGCTGGAGAAGTAGAGACCAGAGCTGGAACAGCCTTCTAGATTGTGAAGACAAAGGAGTCATTTGGTGGTGGTAGCAAGTTGATGGACTGGAAGGTCCCTTGGTCCCTGGTGATATCGACAAGGCTCTTACACTGCATATTTAGCCTGAAAAAGAAAACTTTCTGTCTTGTTTAATTTCAATATTTCTGGACTTCCTCCCCCATCCTATGTAGCCAAAACTTATCCCAAAAGAGGTTACCCTTTGCCTATTAGTAACAGTGCCCTAGATCTCTCACAAGATGGTACACACCGGGCCCCTGATGGCTGTGCATCCTGGATGGTGGAGTGGAGAGGGAAGCACCAAGGAAAACACGAACAGAGAAGTGCCCTGGCAAGGTTGGCTACAGAAGTGGCCAGATGCAAATGAACACAGGCTCTCACCCTATCTTCCCCTTACAAGTGTGAATTAATTTGTTTCTCTTGGAGCCCTAAGGTAACCATATGAACCAGCTCAGCCGTCATAGAGGAGAATGCCATGCTACATCCATCAGCCAAAGTTCCCTAGAGGAAGAGAACCAGGGAACATGGGCATCATTTTCTTAGATTGGCTTACACACATGCCAGCCATGGGCAGCCAGTTGCATGTGCCCTAACACAGAATCATAAACTCACCTGCAACATTAGGAGATTCTTTTTTCTGAAACTCCTTTTTTGGTGACTTCTCAACTACAAACTTTGTCCATGACGATAGAGTGTCCCAAGGTTGGACAGGACTGGGAGAGGATGGCTACTGCCCCATACGGTCATATACAGCCTCGGGGCACCAGAAACTGCTCAGGCTGAGAAAATTGGAGCCCCAGTGCAAGGAGGACCAGTGAAATGGTGTTAATGGTGTTAACTCAGCTGGGGGCTGGGGGCCTGGAAGCTCCGGGGAGGGTGAAATCCTCTGAGTACCAACTGAAAGGCTGAGGTAGAGGGTGTGACACCCATGGGCGGTGGTAGCAGCGAACCAAGGGAACTCGGGAAAAAGGGAGCTTACTACACAAGGCAGTTTCCCCTTTGTTCCACTTGTTTCTCCTGGATAGTGGCCAATACTCAGGGTAGGGCCTCAGCATTCAGCCTGCTGCCCTCCAGGCCAGTCTTCTGGGGAAACCTACCCCATAGACACACCCACAAATGTGCACTACCCATTCCTAATGCCTCCCCATCCAGCCAAACTGGTGATTAATAGAAGCCATCACATCACTGGAAAAGAAGTCTCAACCAGCCCCAGCCATCATACCAGCTGTGAACAGATGTGTGAGCAAGCCTCACGAAGAAGACCTGTGGAGCCTAGGTGAGAAGAACCACTGGTCTCAGGGTAATTTGAGGATGGCAAGAATTGACTGATACGGGGGTGTGGTTTTGAAGGTCAAAATTCCCCAGGCAATGGCACAATGGAAGGATTCCAAACTGGTCCAGCCAATACAAGACAGTCTAGCTCAATGTCACTCCCAAGATTTCCCCTTTTATCCCTGGCTCTTTTCAAATGTGGTCCATTGCCCAGCTAGACAAGTGATTCTCACAAAAACTTGGGAGTGTGTAACCAGCCCACTTCTCTACTCCTCTGTCTGTAACCAGGCCACTTCTCCATTCCTCCATCATGAACAGTGAGTGGGGCTTGCGAGTGGTCCCAAGATGGCAGCCATATCAGCATGGCTTTCTGAGCACCTCGCACAGCTTTAAGCGGAGAGCCCAGGAGGAGCAGAGGCAGAGGAAGACACCCGGTTCCTGGAGCTAGTTGGTTTTTTAAAGACCTGCAGACATACAGAGAGACAGGATGAGTCTTTTCTATTATAAAAACGCGTGCTTAGCATATTCATGCCATCTTTCAATGTGTGCACTGAATCGAGTCATGGCATTAGAGAGGCGATCCCCTTTGCTGTGTTTGACACCCCTCGAACTATCTGCAGCCTGTGTAGGTGGCTTTCTGCATGAAGGGAATCCTGGAGTCTGGCTTTGACCACACATGCCTGGCCTTCCAATGCTTTCTAATGAACTGGAGTAAATTGTTCCCAGGAAGTGCAGAGGCAAGGGGGGAGGGGTCCTGTGAGGAGCACAGTACAGAGTTCTGGAGCCCTGATGTTTACTAGAACAGCTCCAGAAAAGAGGGAACGCTGGGGAACTGGAAGTGTTGCTCCTCCTTCCTGAGGAGCTAGTCTCCTGGGACAACAGCCTGGGGAAAACTATGAGCTACAGAGTTCATATTGCAGAAAACACTGACTTAGTCGTGGAGTGTAGCCTCGCCCCTACCCAACAAAAGTCCCCTGCATTTCCTTCCTCACTCTCTACTCCCAACTTTTCCCATCTTAATTCCCCATAACATGGATATAAAATTCTTTTTACTGTGTGCTGTATTTTTTGAATACAGCTTTATGTACCTTGGCCTTACTTTTTAAAGCAGAGAAGCTAAACACTTTATGGTTTTATTTTCTAATTTTTCTAAAAATTACACCAGTAGTCATGGGGACCTTTCACAAATATTCCTGTTCTCTCTTTGGCCATGTCAGTGGATCAGATGTCCCCACCTGTTTTGTGACTAGTGGTCCTGTTGCTTGTATAAGCCAATGAAACATGAGCACTTCTGGAATGGGGCTAATGATCCAGCAAAATTACACAGGGGCAAAGGTTTCCTCAGCCTGGATTTGGGGTGTGGCGGTGAGAAGATTCCCCTTCCCCAGTACCCCAGTTCCTATGAGAACATGAGTGAGAACTGAGCCTCCTTTCCCAAGGCAGGGTGCTCACATACGCCCCACGCAGCAAAGTCTTGCTTGTTTGGACTGATGCAATTATCTTACCGCACACCATCGTTAACAGTTCAAATGTGAAACGTGCCCCGCAGGCTCACGTGTTTGAACACTTGGTCCTCAGCTTGTGGTGCTAATTTGGAAGGCTGTGGGGCCTATGGAACATGAGGACTAGATAGCAAAACTGAGGTACTGGGGAGGGGGTCTTGAAAGTTACATCTGGTTCTGCTGATAGCTCTCTGCTTCGTGATCTGAAAAGATGTCAACCGGCTGTGGCCAGAGGCTCTTGCCACCCCAATCACCATGCCTTCTCCAAACATGAAAGGCCATATCCCCTGAACAGGGAGCCAAAGAACGCTCTCCTCCTTTGTGTTGCTTCTGTAGGGTGTTTTGTGATAAGGAGAAGGAAGTTTTTGAAGTTTCTAGCCAATCGCATTTACAACAAGGCCCAAATTGTTGTCTATACCATTGTTTCTCACTATGGGGAGGTAAAATGACCCCTTTGAACAGCCAGTCGAGCTAGGGATACCCTCTATTCAAACATGCAAGTACACACATGTGGAATTTTGCATACAAATACAATTGTGTATATGTTCATGTGTGTGTAGGTGAATGTAAACACGTGGACAACCTCAGGTATCATGTTGTTTGTCAATCACCATCTAGTCACCATTTTTGTAAGACTGTGTCTCTTACTGGCCAAGAGCAAACTGAAAAGAGTGAGCTAGCTGGCCAGCAAGTCTCCCAGATGCATCCATTTCTGTCTCCTCCCCCGGCAGCAGCATTACAAAGCACAGGGTACTCTGCTTTCCCCATGGATTCTGAGGCTCAAACTCCCATCTTTGTGCATGCAGGGCGAGTGCTTTACTGACTGAGCCACGGCCTCTGAGCCTCCAGCATTCTCCAAAGCCGTGTGTGACCATCATTTCTACCAGGCAACAATGGCTCCAAGTGCTAGGTGACATGAAGGTCTTCTTTTTCCTTGACCTGCCCTCTGTCCCCTCAATCCTGACACCATTGGAGCAAAGAACTCTGCCCACAACATTCTTACTGCATCCTTTCCATTGCTGGCGTCTTCTCTGTCACTGGACTGAGACTTCCACAGAAGTCCCCGACGGGGAATAGCCAACATGACTATCAATGTTCTCGACAGTGCATAGGGTTTGGAGTGCTTCAGAAGTCACAACTCAGAAAGTCCTTGTCATGTAGAGGTGAAAATGAGGGGTGACTGGGAATTTGGGAGCCACAATAACAAAGCCCTTGACTCTGACCCCTGATGCTTGTCTTCCTAGACCTGTTTTACTGAGAGCCTGACTGATCCATGAGCGCACTTATCCTACCTTCAGAAGAACATTTGGGTTTTGCTCTGCCACACACACGGTGTCATTTTTGCCTTCTTGAATATCACTCTTGTTTTCACAGCTTAACTTAACTCAGAAGAGAAAACAAAAGACATGTTTTTCAGAACTAAGAACAAATATCTCCCATGAAGATGATATTTAAAAACATGGCCATTCTCTGTGAACAATCACCAAAGTCTACCAGAGCCATCTGAATGCCAGAAGATATTGGAAGCAGAATGGAGAAATCCATCCAATGTAATAGGACAGGACATTGGTCTTTGGGCATCTGCTTATCCACTTCGCAGCTCTCATTTTCCTCTTAATTGTGACTTTATTCAGGTCTTCTCTTTCCAAAGTAAAGTACTGCTAGAATCTTCTGACACTAAACAACACGATCTCAGTATAGCTGAGTACAAAAAGGTGTTCTGAAATAAGCAATTTTGCTGGACTAATTTGCACTAAAATGGGAATGGTTGGAAATGCCTTCATCCTCAGTGTTCATATTCTAAAAAGTAAATCTCAGAAATTCCATCAAATGTCTCCTTGGTAGATCATGAATCAAAGTGAGAGAAAAACTGTCAAGAACAGTGAAAAGATGGTTTCTGGAAATTTGCCTCATGGGATCAACTCCCCAAAGCATAGACCGTAATTGTTGTAGCTTCTGTTCCATCTTTCCATCACAACTACTAAAACCGAAGGAGTTTCCTAACTAGCATTGGTGTTACCACATTGGGGCTGGCGGAAGGGCATCATAAGCAGGAAACAAGTCTCTAGGCAGCCAGCAGGAATCAGCAAGGCCAGTGGCCATGAAGCTGGAAGCTGAAGCATGACACCTCTCTAAGCTGACTTCGTGCCCCAGCTTCCTTAAGGAGAGGCTTCAGTGACAGACGAATGAGGGACATTGTCTGCAAAGGGATCTAGCATCTTGGGAAAGTTTTCATTCTGAAAAAGAAAAAGAAAAACACTCATGGAATATAAAATTAGGTACAACCCTTTGATACCAGGACCAGAAATCAAATTCACCTGGTGACTAAACATACAGGCTTTCTGTGTCCTGGGGCCATGTCCAGAGGTCTGACCGATGAGGCTAAGGAGGCACCTCCCTCCCGGAAAGAGGCCAGGTGCCAGCAGGGCCAAGAGCCTGCCCTTCACTCGGCAGCTTTCTCTGCAAGACTGGAAAATGGCTAGCTGGTGTATTTGAAGGGATCAAATCATTAGTTCTCTTGGAATCTCGTTTTAGATTTTAATTCTTAGTCTTGGAGCCAAACGAGAGAAGCAGAAATTTCTATCTGCGGCTGGAGGGATTCCGTCTGGGCACACTACAAAAGGCTCTGCTGGGGAGGCAGCTTTCCATGCAGGAATCTAATTATTCCAGCTGGGCTCTACCAACACGTAGGCAATCAAAACCCACTTTCACTTGCTATTTTATTCTTTATTTACCACTTCTATAAATACTATGATGGGTGTCCTTTTATATCAGGGTCGGGAGGAGGTAGGAGCCGCAGATGCTTGAGACCACGGGTCATACACAGATGTGGAAATGGGGGAGGGTGGACAGGCCCGCCACGCTTGCCACATTTCTGGTGAATATGGACTATCTTGCTGGTCTGCTGTAGTCTTCGGGTTCTCAAGTGTGGCCACAGGCGGATAGAGTAGATTTACCACTCTCCCTTTATTTGTGGGCTCACAAGACCACCCTGATTTTCCAGTGAGGGTACCCAAGGCTGATAATGCAATGAACCAAACCCCTGTGGAAAGTTCCGGATGGAGGTGAGTGAGGGCTGAAGGCAGATAGTTCCGGTCAAGGCTGGCACATGTAGGGACGGCATCTGAAATGTGTTTGTCGCTGGCCTCCGTGGTCTCCAGCTCTGACAGCTGATGACTTGGTGACTTATGCTTGAGTTTGGGGCCCCAGCGGATAAGCCTGCATTAAGGAGGAGCTAGATTCTGACTCAGCGTGGGGTGAAGCTGATCGAGATTAGAGCTGTTGAGAAATGAATTGGGGCGTGTCTGCAGAAAGAGAGGAAGGACTACCAGACCCGGAGAAGGTTAGGTTTGACCTTTGTGGACCTCTGAGTGTCGAGAACAGAGCTGTGCTCCCTGAGACCTCTGTCTTCTTTCCTGGAAGGAAACAGTTCCTCTGTCTATAGGGACCAGAGATGCTGTGGCTACAGTCTAGAGTGGGCTCACAGGCTTGTGGGCCAGGATCAGTGCTGCGGTCTGGGTCTGGAGGGTGGTGAAGGATGGTTTGGCAGCTGCAGACAATTGGGAATTGGTGTTAACTTGAAGTGGTAAGTAAAAGAGCATTCTACGTGTGCTCTTGGAGGGGACACTAGGTCCCCAAAGCCTCCACCACCTGCCCTTTAGCCTTCTTATGAGTATCCCAGCCTTACCACAGCCTCCCTTTCCTTCAGAAAACCCTGGATTCCTGCCTGCCCTTCAGGTGAACCAGTGGCAACACCTCCCAGTGACACAGAAGTCACCTTCTGTCTGGCCACTCTCAGTTGATCTAAATCTCGGGTTTCACACAGCCCATCTTAGAGTCTCTATTGCTGGGATGGATGCCGTGGTCAACACTTGGAGAGGAAAGACTGTATCTCACTGTATAACTTACAGTTCATCATGAAGGAAAGTCGGGGCAGGAACTCAAGGTAGGAACGGGGAGGCAGGAACTGAAGCAGAGGCCATGAAGAAATGCTGTTTGCTGGCTCGCTCCCCATGTCTTACCCATTCGGCTTTCTTATACAGCCCAGGGACACCCGCACAGAGGGGTCGTCACTTCGCACAGTGAGCAGGGCCCTCCAATATCGATCATTAGTTACTAAAATGCCCCCCACAGACTTTGCCAAGAGGCTGCTCTATTAAGGTTCCTCTTCCCAGATAACTCTAGCTTGTGTCAGACTGACAAAATACTAATCAGGACAGACCTCAACCAGTAGTCTAGGCTTTTTAATTTCTTCATTTATCACAGAATCACCATGGTGACCCTCACACACTTCATGTCCTCCAGCTCCTTCATACCAGTCTAGCATGTGGGCATTACTGTCTTGAGGGTGTCACTCTTAGGGAAAGTTGACAATGCCACACCTAAGAGCACTATACCCAATGAAGACGGGATGAGGGAAAGGTACAACGTGCAGGCCCATAGTCTCCTGGCCTCCACAGTACTGCAAAGCAAATGTGAGCTGGCAGCCAATTGTCTCAATCTTTTTTCCTTGTTGTAACTGAATAACTGAGACCAGGTAATGTATAAAAAAATAGAGATGCACTTAGCTTGTGGTTCTGGGCTGAAAAGCCTAAGATCATGGCGTTAGCACCCAACAGACTTCTTGCTGTCTCACAGCATGGTTCTGGGTTGAAAAGCCTAAGATCATGGCGTTAGC
>NC_022016.1:37913394-37918707 GCF_000317375.1 Microtus ochrogaster
CTGGGCTGAAAAGCCTAAGATCATGGTGTTAGCACCCAACAGACTTCTTGCTGTCTCACAGCATGGTAGAGGCATCAATGGCAGGATAAACCAAGCGTGCCAGTTCAGATCCCTCTTCCTCTTGTCATAAAGCCACCAATGCCACCACAAGAGCTCCACCTTCAAGATCTTACGGATTAGTAACATATTTTTGTTACTGTGGCAAAAACACCTGACATAAACACTTTCGTGGAGGAAGGCTTTCTTTAGCCTCAAAGTGGTAAAGGTTTGAGTCCATAGTTAGTCAGCGCCATTGCTTTGAACTTGTGGTGGAGCAGAACATCACTGTGGAGAGGGGTTAGTGGGAAGAAATGCTCACTCCATGGCAGCTGGGAAGCAGAACAAGAGAATGAAGAGACCCGTGATGAGATATATCCTTGCAGACGCACCTCATTGGCCCACTTCCACCAACTAGAACCTACCTCCTAATAGGCCATTCAGCTTTCAATATACCAATGGATTATTCTCTTGATGAAGTTTGCATCCGCCAGATCCAATCACTTCTGAACGCTGTTGTATCAAGAACCAAGCCTGCAGGTTGGTGACATAGCTCAATCAATAAATGGCTTTTGAGCAAACATAAAGATGTGAATTCTATCCCTAGTACCAATGTGCGTGCTTATGATCCCAGCTTTGAGATGGCAAAGACAGGTAGTTCCCTGAAACTCATTGGTCAGTCTGCTTAGCCTACATTGGCCAGTCGGCTTAGCCTAACTGTTATGCCCCAGATCCCAGTAAGAGAGACCCTGTTGCAAAAATAAATAAATAAATGAGTCTAAAGAGATGGTTCAGTGGGTAAAGTGCTTGCCATGTAGCCTTGTGAACCTGAATTCAGGTTCCATGTACCCACATAAGAGGCAGATGTGATGGTACACATCTGTAACCCCAGCACTGGAGTGTGGAGACAGGCATGTCTCTGAGGTTTGCTGGTCAACCAGTGAAGTTGAAATTATGAGTTCTGGGTTCAGTGAGAGACCTGACACCAAATAATAGTAATAATAATAATAATAATAACAATAATAGCAGTAATAATGTAGAGAAGCAATTGAGGGAGATAACTGCTTGGGTGAGCATATACACACATGTATACACATACCACAGAAGGCAAGAGAGGAGGAGAGAAAGAATGAACCAAACCTGTAACACATGAGCCTTTGTAGACATTTTCCTAGCCAAACCATAACACATTCCACATGTCCCCCCTCCCAGTTCTATCAACATATGTGTTTGGGTGGGACTCACCACCCTCTCCATATCATCACAGGGACAATTAAATGTTGGCATGGGAATTGGGGTGGGGACACATTCAAACAATGACACCAATGCCTAAAACTGGAAAGATTATATATTAAAGTATGCTTTCTATTTATTTTGCAAAATGAAGGAATGTGGCCTTCCCTGCTGAAGGAGAGAAACTGTGTCAGCCTTTGGGACTTGGTTGTCCTGTAGCTTTCTACAGCCCCAATGTCCCCCTATTACTCTCTGCCACTGGGAACAGATCTTGGTCACCATAAATTATTTCTTTTCATTCTGAGGGTCTGGTATGGCATTATGAAGAGGAGAGTGAAAATTTTCTTATCCCCTTGTCCCTAACAAATGTGTAGAAAAGACAGGGTTGAGACCCTCGAACTGGGTGGACATGAACATGCATTTTGATGGAAAGGGTCCATTCTTGGCACAGAATTACTCTGCAATGTCTGCATGCAGAACACCACAAAGCCTAGGAGAACATCAGAGAAAAATAGTGTGTGTATGTAGTGTGCATGTGTGTGTGGTGTTTGTGTGTAATGTGTATGTATGTGGCGTGTGTGTGGTATGTGTGTGTGATATGTATGCATGTGGTATGTGTGTGCATGTGCATGTGGGGTGTGTGATGTGAAGTGTGTGTGGTATGTATGTGGTGTGTATGTGTGTTATGTGTGTTGTGTGTGTGCATTTTCTGTTGTGTGTGTATATGTGGTGTGTATGTGGTGTATATGCTTGGTGTGTATGATGTGTGGTGTTTGTGTGACGTGTGGTGTGGTGTGTATGTGGTGTATATGCTTGGTGTGTGTGATGTGTGGTGTTTGTGTGACGTGTGGTGTGGTGTGCATGTACTATGTGTGTATGGTGTTTGTGGTATGTGTGTATGGTGTGTAAGTCATAGGTCAAACTCAGGTGTCACTCCTGTTGCTTTGGGGACAAGCACTCACTGGGACCTGGCCTCATCGATTCAGCTAGACTGAGGATTTCTTGCCACCACCTCCCCAGCACTGAGGTCACAGGTGTGTGTCACCATGGCCAGCTTTTTCCATGATACTGGGGCTAGAGCTAAATTCCTTAAGCACGCACAGCAGACACATTACTGTCACCTCCCCAGTTCCCACTCCCCATGGTTTTGAAGCCAGACGGCAGACTGCTCATTCCTGGCCTAGCATTTTAGGAGATAAACATTGTAACCCCTGTATAAAACACATTTTTTTCCTCAGATTTCAAAAAAAAAAAATCTTAATGGACTCTTTCCAGGATCTTGTATCTTCACCAGGATTTTCTAGTGGAAACCTGAGAGAATTTGCAAGCTGACATTTCCCATTGCTGAGGGCATTTATGATCACCACTGCCTATAAGATCAAGTCCAAGTTTCTTGGCCACCAGCAAAATCCCTTCTTGGAGCTGTAGGCTCCATCTGCAAGGCTGTCTCAGCCTGACCCAAGCTGATCACTGTCAGCCCCACAGCCATGTTTACTCCTTAGGACTTGGAGCTACCCTTTTCTCTCAACCTAAATGCCTGTCCTATGAGACTGAGGACAGGCTCGGCAAGAATACCTGGAGAGCACACATCAGTCACACAGGCTAAGAGCCAGGGGATGCAGACAGTATATTTGGACATAGTTCTGGGGTTCCTGTCCCCAGAAAGTTCAGTAGTTTCGACTTCTTAGGAGGGTTTTTGTTTTGTTTTGTTTTGCTTTGCTTTGCTTTGTTTTGTTTTGTTTTTAATCAACCCAGGATCAAACCACATAATTTCAGTTGTAATTACTTGAGGGGGAAAATAGCCTTGAAACACAGAGGCAATAAAGTGTTAGTGACCCAGAAATACAAAGACAGCTGGGGGCAGCAGGGCAGCGGAAAGCACCAGGCAAGGTGCCAGGAAGTAGACGGGGCTCTCGGTAAATAGGGGACTAGGGAAGAGCCCATATGAACTTTACGGAGAACAGAGGACTCTCTGGCGGCTACCAGGCTACCACACTAACTTTTTCTCCTCTCCTTTCCACCATGTGGCCCCCTGCCCACCAGCTATGCCCCCAGTTGGTGGGCCTCCCTCCTGAGAAGGCTGCCTGGCTTCACTTTGCTTCTCCTGTTTTGAAACTCGATGCCTTCTTGAAGACACTTTTGCCGCCTGAAGTTCAGAGCAGGAGGGACCTTACTGAATGAAAAGTCCTCATTTCTCAAGTTCCATGTGTCCACAAATTTCCTGCGATTTACTCATATTTCTTCTTCTTCTTCTGTATATGTGTGCATGCGCACGTGTGCACAAGCCCTTTGATTTAAAAACCAGGTCTCAAAACTGAGGATGTGGCTCAGTAGGTAAGGTGCTGCTCCTTCAAGCATGGCAACCTGAGTTCAGATCCTTAACACCTTAGTAATATGCCAGGCGTAGCAGCACATGCCTATAACCCCAACGTTAGGCATTGGTCAGCCAGGCTACCCAGGTTCAGGGAGATACCTTGTTTCAAAAAATAAGATGATAGGCAATTGAAGAAAATAGTCGATGTCAACCTCTGGCCTCGACAAGCCCATGCACAAGCAAGTAAACACAAACACACACACACACACACACACACACACACACACACACACACACAACGAATAACGACGGCAACAGCATAAAAAGCCAGTTCTCCTGTCTTCTTCTCTGCACTGGATTAGATGTTTTGGACATTTCGAACAAATTTGCCCCAGCTCCACATCTTATGACTGTAGTCTAGCTCAGCTGCTCCCACACTCCACCCTGCTTTGTAGGAATGTAGCTGGGCCCAGTGCCAAGTGCCTTGGGTATTTGGTATAGGCGTGTAGATGACACTCAGCCTTAAGCCATTGCCATCACTTCCTCCTGCCGCAACTTGGTTCTACATCTCATAGCTGGTACCTTTGTGAAGCCTCGCTCCTCTGCCTCTCGTGGCAATCTCTTTCTCAGAGTCTGTATACCTGTTTCCTCTCACTGGGGGTCTTTGGAAGTTTATGTGACACTTCTTGCCTCTAATACTGTTTAATGTCATCAGAATATAACTCCAATGTGAACACAGGCCACCACATGTGTGTAGCAAGCTCTTTCTGATGAGCCATCTCCCTAAGCCCAGGCATTCTTTCCAAAAATTCCTAGTCCCTATGCGAAGTTATATATGGCAATGTATACCTGTTACCCTAAGGTGGGCCAAGGACTTGTCTTTTGACTTTGAATTTGGTCACGGTATTTGCTTGGACTAACAGAACGTGGGTGAAAACGGCAGTGTGTCAGTTAACAATGAAAGCTTTGAGTATCTGCCAGGCATGTGGAGGTTTCCATCTTTTATTATAAGAAGACCACAGCCCAGACATCCATTGCTGTTTCATCATGAATCAATCTTAGATTGATCCTGCACGGGGCAAATGTGAACCCAAACTGAAGCCTGCACTCAAATCTAGTATATCTTGAATCTTAGCCAACCTTTAGACCATGGGTCATGAAATAGATATTTACAGAAGTAACGTGTGCAATCATAGGAGCTTGCTTGTTGCACAGAACCGATGAATAAAAAGTTCGCCTATTACACAGTCCTTCTATGACATTTTAGAGTGCTAAGCCAATGGGGAATGGATGAGTGAATGTCAATCTCATTCTCTAGACTATCAGCTCTGCTCTGACTACAGTTGACATCACAATGGTCCCCATTATTGAAGGCATATATGCTCCAAGATATTCTGTGAATGTCTAGAACTGTGATACTGAATTATTTATGTGTGTGTGTGTATATATATACACTATTTTTCTTGTACCCACATGCCTAAGTTTAATTTACCAAACACAGTAAGATTGATAACAACAGTTAATAATAAAACTACAACAACAATTATAACAATACAAAATGTAAAATTTATGAATTTTTATTTCTAGCGTTTTCCACATTCGTATATTTCAGTTACGATTAGTTTCAGGTGATTTCAAATCTATGACTAAAGGGAGACTGTTGCTTCGTACTTAGCCGTCTGTGATGTGGACCCCCAAATCTATGACTAAAGGGAGACTGTTGCTTCGTA
>NC_022016.1:37918807-37929427 GCF_000317375.1 Microtus ochrogaster
ACGTGGACCCCCAAATCTATGACTAAAGGGAGACTGTTGCTTCGTACTTAGCCGTCTGTGACATGGACCCCCAAGCCTGCCTGCAGCAGTCTTCTCACACGGGAACTTACTAGAATTGCACATTGTTACACTGTTGGACTTGTGTGAGAGCTACTGCAGCAGAAAGCCTGAAGGTAAGGCCAGCCATCTGCAATTGCACACAACACGCAGGTGCTCTTGATGCCCTTGTGGGGTGAAGAGCAGGCCCCCAGGAAGCTCAGGTTCAGACCGGCTGCCTTCACTGCCTTCTGGAATGCAGGGCCACAAGAATAGGAAATGATGGTGCCCAGTTAACTAAGCTGACCCCCCCAACCCTGTCACATCACCCCTTCACTGGAGGCACCCTGTGACTTCCCATTCAGGCACGGAACTTTCTGGTCCTATAGATCCCAACACCAGCTGCAAAAGGAACCTATGGGACTGTCTGTGGTTTGTTTTTGTTTGTTTGTTTGTTTGCTTGCTTGCTTGCTTGTTTTTTTTTTGTTGTTGTTTTTTAACAATGCCTGAAGCTCATCCGATAAAGTGCCTGGAACACAAGGAAGCTGACCTGAGTTCAGGTCCCTATCTTCTAAGTAGAAGACAAGCATGGCAATGTGCACCTGTCACCCTAGAGCAGGCCAGGGAGGTGAACAGCAGATCAAGAGCAGGACTGAAAAAAAATCCAGTTCAAAGGAGGTGTTTATAAACAGGATTACCGACCCTAGGCAGCTGGCAGGAGCAAGCAAACAAAAATCCTGGGTGGTTAATTCCATGAAAACTTCAGGCAAAGCTGGTGGTTCCGTCCATGGGAGAGCACTTGCATGAGGCCCTGGATTCTGTCTTCAGTGTTCTCCCTGTCCGAGAGAGAGCTCCATGAATTATTGGGCACATCATTAGACTTCCAAAAGTGTGTATTTATTTGAAATCCAAGTGTAGCTGGCAGGATTTCAGCTGCCTCCGCCCCAGCCTAAAGGCATGTGGTGTGGTACTGAGCACTACTTACCTGGTTAGAGAAAAGGCAGAGCGGCCCACTTTCCCCGTTCACAGAGGCTCAGGACACAGGGCTGATGACATAAGCCTTTGCTTTCAAGTTCTGCTGCCTGACACTGTTGCCGAACAGAGTCTGCCTATGGGGGCCCTGGTTGCTAGGGGCCATCTTCCCCCCAGCAGTGGGAAGCTTGGCTCAGAGCAAAGCCAGAGGTTTCAAAGGTAGTGAAGAAGCTGAATGAAACCTCTCCTTGGCCCATTTGGTGCCTGGTACACATTAGACTAGAGCCAAGTGCTGCCCAGCAGTGCCCTACCTGACTCCTGGCGTGAAAATAATGGCCAGAGGCTTAGGCTGACTGCATGGCTTCCAACATGCTGATGCGTTTAAGGCAGCCTGGGCCTCAGAACTTAAGCTACCTTGTCACTTGGTCAGCCTGACCCTTTCATTAAGTATTTTTGCGTTCTCTCGCCAGTCTTTAAATAATGAAAAGGAGGCCCTGGTAGTTCTGGAAGTTGTCCCAATGGCTGGCAGGTCCTGAAAATAGGTTGGGATTGATTGATTGTGGTTATAACCAGCAGGCCCCACCGTGCTCCCCTCCTGCCTATGCATAATATAAAATATACAAACAGCAGACAGGGAGCAAAGCCAAGACTCTTTACTTTGATTTGCGATCAGCTCCTTTGAAATCCAATGTATTTGGAAGACTCTGAGAATGAATATGATCCCACTTCATAGCGCTGCTGTCTCCTAGGATTCCCTGGACTCTGGGGCTGAGAAGGCAGACTCAAAGCCTCTGCAACCTTTGAGCCTTTTATGGGGGTGAAGCCGAAGAAAGGGAGGAGGCAGAGCACAATTCCACGCTCTCGTGAAGTTACCACGTGCACAGGGACAGGTGAGCATGTCTCAGGAGGTCTCGTGCATCATTATTTTTTAAATGAATTAAGATATGGGTAGATTTTTTTCAATACCTTTTGAATGCTCTAAATGATCTTAAAGTCTTGAAGTATTTTTTTTTAAAAAAAATAGACTTCTGTGTAGAAAGTTTAGGTGAGCTTTTTAAAAATCTTGGGTTGAGTTTTTGGTCTTGTGGTCCAGTCTGACCTCAAATTTAGCCAAAGATGACCTTAAACTTCCTGATCCTCCTGCCTCCACCTCCCGAGTGCTAGGATGATAGGCGTGGCTCTGTATTCGTTCAGTACTGAGATTTGAACTCAAGGTTCTATTTATGCTAGATAAGGTGGTTTGAACGAGAATGGCCCGCAGAGACTCATATATTTGAATGGTTGGTCCCCATTTGGTGGAACTGTTTTGAGTAGGATTAAGAAGATGTGTTCTTGTTGGAAGAGGTGTGTCACTAGGGGCAGGCTTTGGGGTTTTAAAAGCCGGTGCTAGGCTCAGTTAGCTCTCTCTCTCTCTCTCTGTCTCTGTCTCTCTGTCTCTCTGTCTCTCTCTCTCTCTCTCTCTCTCTGTCTTTCTCTCTCTGTCTCTGTCTCTCTCTCTCTCTCTTCCTCCTGGTTGTTGTCTCAACATGTAAGCAAGCTCTCAGCTACTGCTCCAGCGCTATGCCTGTCTTCCTGCTGTCATGCTCCCTACCCTGCTGGTCATGGACTGGCCTTCTGTAAGCAGGCCCCCAAACAAATGTTTCCTTTTATAACTTGTCTTAGTCATATCTCTTCACAGCAATGGAAAAGTAACTGAGACCTTAGGTAAACACTGGATCAAATGGGTTACCTCTGCAGCCCCTATGTATTTCATTTCAAAGGCTTACATACTCATACAAGGTCCAACTGGGTTCTAGAATCGGAATGAAAGGGAAGTCGGTGTATCAGGTTGGTTCTTTCCAGAAACAGACTGAGATGAGAATTCCAGTGGGAAGAGGATATCCCAGGAAGCACGGTCTTGGAGAAATCAAACAGAAATACAAAGAGAAGCAATTGCTTTTCTTGACTTTCTGTTACCGTGAAAAGAACCTGAGGACAAATTATTGAAATAGAATAAAAGAAATAGAGATTTGTGTAAGTCATGTTGCTAGAGTCTGGAAAGCCTATGACCATGACATCAGAATGCTGGGCATCTGGTGGGTACCTTCCTTCTATATCATAATTGATAGAGGGTATCTTGTGGTCAGACACAAGAGTAATTCTGGTTCTCCTCTCTCTTCCTTTTCCTAAAAAGCCACCAAGCTCATAATGTGGGCCCCATCCTAATAACCTCACTGGTGATCATGACCTTCAATAGCTCCACCTGCAAATGCCGCTAGCATAGAATTCTGGGAATTAACTTCCCAACACAGGAAGCTTCACGCTACACTGTCAAACCATAGCAACAACAAGGCATATAATAGAACAGCAGTGGGCAATAGAGCAGAACAGAGTATAAAAACTGTCTTCATTAAAGAATTAGTGGTTTCTTCTTAATTTCTAAGCCATCTTTTCCCTACCCGTAATACTTTTGAATAGACAATAAACAAGAATTACTAGAAAAAAATTAAAAACCACAATGGAAGCCCCAATTCTTCGTTTTTCATTTTAAGAAATGTATACCTTATAAAATTAATACAGGAGTTCTCAAATGTTTACTCTCAGTTTTTGTACTTTCTGCAAATTGATAACAAAAAAAGGGCAGAAGAGGTGACTTAGTTGGTAAAACGGCTGTCATGTAAGCAGGAAGAGTTGCATTCAGTCCCAACCCCCATAGAAAAGCTGGGTGTGGAAGTGCATGCCTGTAACCTCAGTGCTAGGAGCAGAGACAGGCAGACCTCTGGGTTAATTAGCCAGCCTGGTTACCAAACCTATGAGGTCCGAGTTCAGCGATACATGCTGCCTCGAAAGAAATATGACATGGGAAGAGGTTGAGGAAGATACCTAATATCAGCCTCAGTGATGTGTGTGTGTGTGTGTGCGCACACACACATTCTAAATGCACAAGGTTACACTTAGAATACGTGCCACCATGAGTCCACCTGAAGGTAGCAGGAGCTCCCCAGGTACATGGGCCTTCCTCCCAGGGAGGGGCACTAATTCTCTTTTCTGAAACACAGAAAAAGCCATTGCACAAGGAAGTAGAAGTGTCGGTTGTTGGAAACCCAGAGTCACACTGGGCGGTGGTGCGGTAACAGCTAACGGGGTCTGCAAAGGTGGAGAGGCCAGTGAACTAAGGAACACAGCCGGAGTGAGAAGGGTGCTCACCTCCTCCCTGGCTCCGCAGGGACACCTGCCAAGTGGGACACAAGAGGTGTTTTCAGATGAACCCTTGACTACTGTTCCTTTATCTGTTGGGGACTGCAGGAAAGGGCCAGGGATTTAGGCAAAACCAGAAGCCGTGACACCGATCTCCCAATTTGAACCCCCTGAGTGACCCTGAGCATCGCTGCCTCCTCATCCAGAAAATGGAGACGGTGACCTGTGCCCTCCTCCCCTCCCAGGGCTGATGTAAGGATCAAGGGGGATGAAAGCAGGGACAAAAGTTTTTGAAAAGTTGAAAGTCTTTTGTGGCTGTCAACTTGAAGGGGGACTAATTACCCAGAGGTGAATTTTCTGGAACCCTTGCCCCTCAGAACATAGACCTCGACCCTGATCGTGGCTTTGAAACGTCTGATTAAATTCAATGCAGGATCCTGGTTTGGAGCCTCAATCAAAAGACTAATGATGTTCTAAAGCATGTGATTGGGGCAAATGGCGATTGTCAATAAGGTCGGGATAGCTGGTGACAGTACTAAATCAATGTCAAAGTTGCTGCATTTGGTCATTGCACTGTGGCTCCATCGAGAAATGAGCATGCTCCTAAGAAGTCAGAGCAAAACCACTTAGAATTCAGGTGTCCTGTTGACTGCAGTTTAGGAGAGTGTCTAAGGTTCGCCTACGTGGGAACAATCAGAATCATACCAAAACATCCAAAGCCTGAGACCTCTTTCATCTTGAACTCGATGGCGCAAGGGGAAAACCCCACACAACTGCTGTGGCAGTTCAGAATCAAATGAAGCGAGGAGCTGGGCCTGTGGCTCAGTTGGCAGTGCAATTGCCTACCGTGCAAAAGGTCCTGTGTTCCATCCCCAGCACCACATGTACTGGGCATGTAATGGATGTTTGCAGTGCTAACACTCAGGAGATGGTGGCAGGAGGATCGGAAGTTCAAGGTCATCCTTGGCTAGATAGTGAATATGAGGCCAGCCTGGATTACACAAGACCTTGTCTCAAAAAAAAAAAAGCACATAATATTGCATACAATACCCTTCAGGCTTTGTATATAAGTTGTATATGAAACGTACTTAAATTTTGCATTTAGACTTGGGGCCCCTCAAGGAGCTATCCCATTATGCAGATATAAATGTAACAAAATTCCTCAAATCTGAAATTAGAATAGCTCCTAATCTCAATTTATGGGGACTAAAACAAGCATGTATGGATGGGGGTAAGTCCATCATGCAGAAAGAATACAGGATTCAGTTAAAAAAAAGTTATAACTGTTGGGTCTTAATGATTTGTGTGTGTGTACACACACACACACACACACACACACACACAGACTGTTTAGGTAACTTTCTATAAGTTTCATATTTTTCAAATATAAAAGTTTTTAAAATATTCATCAGTTTATTCATTATCTTCTTCATCAAGGTGGGGGAGGGAAAAAGAAGGAAGGGGAGAGGGACGAGCAGAACAGAAGAAAGCAGAAGAGAAGTTTTGACGCTACTCTGGCCACCACACTAACTTGAACAGCACTCCCCAGGACCCTAAGCCCCAGCTCACTGCTTCATATTCAGCACAGATATCTTACAGGCGTCACTGCCTGTTGTCAGCCCAGAACAGAATTAGAGAGAAGAGAATAGAAAAGGGTCATAGCAAGAGAAATGACAGCAGAAGACATGCTAGCTGCCACTTGAGAGCCAGAGAAGGAACACAAAGCCCTCAGGGGCACTAGGCTCTGAAGTTTGCCCCACAGTGAAGGCAGGATGTTTAAGACAAGATTTCTGAAGGTGTTTATTTAGCAGGAAAGGGGAGTGAGGGTGAGCCTCTCATCAGAGGATTCTCCAGGCTATGAACATCAGGAAAGAAATTCATATCATGCATGTTCTCTTTGTGCTCAGAGCCTAGATCTTGATGTAAAGTGTTCACTGAGCCAGCACCAGGAAGACAGATGCAGGCTGATCAGAGACGACACAGTGTATTCAAGGTGGGCCTGGGCTACTTGAGACCCTGTTTCAAAACAGTAGCAACAAGCAAGAGAAAGGTGGACTTTTCATAGACCTCTGGAAGGTTTTAGATGACAGTTAGAGCAGCCGCTATGGAAGATGCTCTTAGCTGCCTGTGCCTCTCCCTCCTACCTTTCTTCTTACTACGTTCTATCTACCCTAAAAAGCTGAAACCATTAGATGTTCACTTTCACCCCTAAGAACAGCTCCCCTGCTGCTAGATCATGGCCCATATAACCTTGTGGAACCTGAGAAAGAAGTGTCTAAGAAAATAATCCTCCCTAATTAAAAAGAATGTGTACCAAGAAACTTTGCTTTATACTCTGCTTTAGATTGGGCCATTGGGCGAAGATATGATACCTGGAGCTATGTTAACTGTTTTGTCACCATAAGGAAGCAAGTTGAAGATTAAATGCTGATATTCCAGGTGTCTTAATTACTATTGTATTGCTGCAAGGAGACACCATTGATGTGGGAGTGTCATATCAATCTGCTGATTTCATTGGTTAAGCAATAAAGAAACTGCTTGGTCCTCATAGGTTAAAACATAGGTGGGAGGAGTAAACAGAACAAATTGCTGGGAGGAAGAGGAAGTGAGCTCAGAGAGACGTCATGCTCCCCTCTCCTGGGCAGACAACGTGATGAAGCTTCGACCCAGGATGGACATAGGCTAGAATCTTCCTGGTAAGCGCACCTAGCGGTGCTATGCAGATGATTAGAAATGGGCTAAATTAATATGTGAGAATTAGCCTAGAAGAGGCTAGATAGAAATGGGCCAAGCAGTGTTTAAAAGAATACAGTGTCCGTGTAATTATTTCAGGGCATAAGCTAGCCATGCAGGCGGCCGGGGTGCTGGGGACGCAGCCCCGCCCCCTATTACTACACACCATGACCAAAGCAGCTTATAAAATAACACATTTAATTGGAGATTTGCTTACAGTTTCCTGAGGTTAGTTCTTGATCGTTATAACAGGGAGCATAGCAGCGGACAGACAGGCATAGCACTGGAGTATTAACTCAGAGCTTAGATCCTGATCCTCAGGCAGTAGGAGGGAAGGGAGGGAGACTGGCCTCGGGTGAGCTTTTCAAAGCTCAAAGTCTACTCCAAGAAACATGCCACCCCTTAAAGGCCACACCCCCTGATCCTTCAGAAACTGTCTCACTAACTAGGGACCTAATATGGGGGCCATTCTCATTCAAACCACCACACCAGGTAAGGAATGGAAGAGTAGAAAAATCTTTCATTTCTTTTATGACTTGTCTAAAAAGTTGAATTAGCCAACCATGTAATCAAACTTCTTGCTTGGTATTTTCATTCTTTGGGCCAGATTTGGTTTGTTGTTCAGTTTCTTGCAGAAAAACAAATTCCTCATATCACTCTGAGAGTATATTGATTGATCATCAATTTGACAGGATCCAGAGTTACCTAAAGTGAAGCCTCTGGGCATGCTCGTGAGGGATTATGGAGATCGGTTAATTGAGGCAGGACTACTCACACTAAGTAAGAGCAGCAGCACTTTCTGGCCTGTGGTCCTGCCGTGCATAAAATGGAGGCAATAAGCTGGGCACAGCATTCATCCTCCGCTTGACTTCCGGTGCAGTGTGACTAGCTTCCTGGAGCTTCTGCCCATGTGACTCGGCCCACACAGGATGGACCAGGCCCTGTAACTGTGAGCCAAAAGAGAACTTTCCTTCCTTGTGTGGCTTTTGTCAGGGTATTTTATTGTCACAGCAACAGGAAAAGCAACTAAAACAGATAGCATTATTCTTCTGGACTTACCGTGTCTGCAGAACACATCATTCTCTGGAATACCTCACTATGCGGAGGAAAGTAAACGGGCCGGCCTCTCGCAAGTCTCCTAGGAGAAAAACAAAATACACTTGGAGGTGACTTAGAAGCAGGCCAACTTAAAAGAGTTCTAATAGTGCCAACATTTCCCTAGGTTATCCTGGTTTCTTTTTGTCAACTTGTCACAACCTAGAGTTATCTGGAAAGAGAGAGCTTCAGCTGAGAAAATGCCTCCATCAGATTGGCCTGTAAGCAAATTTGTAGCAACTTTTTTTTTTTTGGTTAATGATGGGTGTGTGGAGCCCAGCCCACTGAAAGTAGTGTCAGCCTTGGCCAAGTGGTCCTGGGTTTTATAAGAAAGCAGGCTCAGAAAGCCATTAAGAACAAGTCAGTAAGCAACACTCCTCCGTGGCCTCTGCTTCAGTTCCTACCTTGAGTTCCTGCCTTATAGAACTTCCTTTCATGACGGATGGGCTGCAAACTGAAAGCAATCCTTCTCTCCGCAAACTGCTTTGGGGCAGTATTTTACCACAGCTTTTCCACACCGTGACCTCCCCAAAGCAGAGGAGAATGCATCGGAACCCTCAGAGCCACCTGAGTATTCTTTCCAGTCTCTTGCCGAGGAAGTCATATTCCCAGTGGCGCTCAACCCCACCACCTCTGCCCTTGCCATTTGGTTGGCCTTCTCCACAATGTTCTATCCTTCAAAGAAGCCCGCTCTTAGATGTTCAGGGGGACTCCTCTCTTCTTCCCTGGACGTTTCCCACCCCGAACTCAGTTCCTATCCCACAAGCCATGGCCCATTGCTGCTCCCACACAAATACAGTCCAATCCCATAGAAGCATGGTAACAACTAAGAAACTTATCCATATTACTGCATTGGTGAAAATCAGATGCAGCTATCTACTATCGTTTCTAAGTCACCAAGTCTCTGGGATTTTCAGGAAATAGCAGAACACATTTGTAGAAATCCCCTGCGATATCATGGGAGTTACTCTTATTTCTCTCTTGTGGGTGAAATTTGGCTCATGGTTCTACTGTGTTTTCTGACTCAGTGATGTTAGTCTCCTCTGAAACCATGGGAGGGAGTTTGTCTGCAGCCAGCTGAGGCCTGCCTCAGGGCATGGGAGAGAGTTCTGCAGGGCTAGGTGAATAAATGGAAAAAAAAACCTGCTATGGGCCTAATATGTCTCTGTGGGTGGAGGCACATGCTACCAAGTCTGATGACATGAGTTCAATTCCTAGAATCCATTTAAAGATGGAATAGAAGAACAAATTCCAGAATATTTTCCCTGACCCACATCATACACCCATCCACAATAATAATAAATAGAATTTTCAAGGAAAAAAAAAACAACTCCGGGAAACGGTTATCCAGCCATCACTTTGGGGATAAGGACTTTGAAGTACCACTTCCCTAGTGCGCACTACCCCAAACCCATTGGAACACAGATGCAAAAGTGGGGCATAGACAGTGGCCCAGACAGGCTTTCAGCTTGTCTTCCTATAGTACAGAGCCAGAAACCTACAGGTTTCAGTTGCCAGGATCCTCTGTAACCAGGGGTTACACACACAACCTTTGCCCCATCAATCCAACACACTGAAAAACCTGGATTCCATTTAGAACTGTGTGCAGTGTCAGACCCACAAAAGACAGAAATCTTCTGAAAGAAAGGCAGAGTCTCCACTTTGGGACCTCTGGGGCTGAACTTCTCCCATCTGATGCCAAGGCCAAAGGTGTTGAGCTGCAGGCAAGGTCAGGGTGGTTTTAGTAATCTCTTTGCTTGTTGGAGGTGTGTTTCCCCCCCACCACCACATTATCCTGGCTGCACTGTCCTGGCCCCAAAGCAGCCAAGGTCAGATGTTTGGCCCTCCCTAGAGTACAGTAACCATTTAACATCCTTTAATAAATCTGTCTGCTTAGACTATCTCAAAATATCTCTTTTGTTTGAGAGCGAGAACCTTGAGCTGTTGGAGGAAGGAACTGAAATATTCACCCCCCCCCAAAAGGTAAACCTAATGTATTGGGGAAATGCAAGAATTAAGACCAACAGTTCAGAAACCTCCCTTGTACTCAGTCCCAATCAGTTACTGCCCAAGGCAACCACAGCTTAGATTCTTATCACTGTAGATAAAGTTTGTATATTATGGGAACCTTATGTAAGTGGAAGATATCAGACATCATATTCTTTTATGTGTCTAGCTTCCTTGTTGAATATTTTTTCAACACAGTCACAGTCTTTCCTTTTTGTGGCTGTGTAATATACCAGTTCGTTTCTGTATCTTCATGTCATTTGATATATGGATTGTTTTGAGTTTGGGGGCATTATAAATCAATCTTTAATATTAATGGCATGTACCTATAGGTCAAATTGTTTGCTTATAGGTCAATTTTGAGCTACTATTAGTAACTAGAACTAAAGAACCCTTCAAGGGTTCTGATCTGATCTGGTTCCTAGCAGCAGTGGACAGAGCAAAAGGCCTAAGCAAAGGTCTTTGTTGACAAACCACAGAGGAAGTCCCCAACTATCAAAAATGGTCCTTGGTACCACTGACACTGAAATCCTTGGTACCACTGATACTGAAATCCTTGGTACCACTGATACTGAAATCCTTGGTACCACTGACACTGAA
>NC_022016.1:37929527-38000521 GCF_000317375.1 Microtus ochrogaster
ACTGAAATCCTTGGTACCACTGACACTGAAATCCTTGGTACCACTGATACTGAAATCCTTGGTACCACTGATGCTGAAATCCTTGGTAAAACTTAAGTTGAAATTCAAATTGGCAACTTTGAAATGAAGATTATCATGTTTTGATTGCAAAGATTTGGGATTCAAACCCTTACAATCTCTAGTACTTGACTTCATGGGATAGTAAATGCTTCTCAACACAGAAAATGGTGTGTATAATCCTAACAAGCCCAAGGACAATGGCATGCAAGGAGATTATTTATTATTTTCTATTCCTTTTATTCTAGTTCCAACTAGGGATCTTGTATGTTCAACCAGAGCTTTGTGGAGCTGATCTCCTTCTAAAGAAGAGAAGATCCTGCTCGTTCAGGAATAACCTAACATGGCGTAGGCCTGGGTGTTAGCTCTTATCAGGAGTGGAGCAAAAGTGAACACACTGATTAAACTCTTAATTACATGTAGTGTTTGTTCATTCGTTCATTCAGTTAGTCATTTTAGCGTGTGTACATGTGTGAGTGAGAGTACCATAGTATGTTCCGTTCTCTCCTGCCACCATATGCATCCCAGGGATCAAACTCGGGCCACCAAGCACCTTTTCCCTACTGAGCCATCTTGCCCACCCTTGACTAAATTCTTCAAGCCAAAGTTTTCTCAACTAGAAAATGGGAATGATATGGACACCTCCTTCAAGATATCAGTCCCCTGAAGTGGTAGCCCAGCTCTGGATTCTGCTCAACTGTTACTTTTAAAGCAGAAGGAGGTTTGTTTTTGCTGTCAACACAATTGTTAAGAACCTTGGTGATCCCGAGGAACCATTACTGACACCTGCCCCATCCATCTCCTAGCTCATCCAGTTTTCTCTCACCTGGTCACCTGAGTATCCCCCTCTCCACCATTCCTTGTAAAACTCAATTTGAAGCTGAGTACTTCTCACCTTGGCCACCTTTGGATCTGATGAACAAGGTACAGCCTGCTTTCTCAACTCAGAATCTTATCTGGAACACTCTCAAGACCAGGATCCAAGTCAGCTTGCTGGTGTACCCATCATAGATGAGGATAGGGGTCAAACAATTCAATACAATGTCCCCAAGGCCCTATTAAACCAGAAGAAAATCTACAGAGACAGACAGACGACATAAGAATGTTCTTAATGTAGTGGAACATAAGAAATAGAATGGGATTTTCTCCCTAGAAAGACCGAGATACCAATCTCTCACACACTCTTTAAAAGAGAAGTCTTGCTGGGTGTTGCAGTTCTTTTTCATGAGAAGATAGAACCAAATGTCTATTTACCCAGATAGATAGGATCCTGAGACAACCAAAGAAACAATCTCACACAAGTTTAGCTTAGTGAGCCAATGAGTTTATTGTATTGAGGCTACTTACGGGAATGTGGCTAAGGGTTTCTTATAGGAGCCCTGATGCTTCATACAACTGAACCAACAAAAAGCTCACCCCAACATGAAAACTGCATTCTTGGAGTATTCTGCCCAACTTGAAGGTAGTTCCGCTGAAGAGTCTCCTCTCTTATGACAATCATTACCGCTTATTTAACCACAGGAAAGGGCCTGTGAGTCTTGTACATTTCTTACAGGTTCTTGTAACTTTCTGGTGAGGTTAAGGGGCCTCCCCATACCTTCCTTCCAAAGGTCAGGATGAAATTGCTACACAATGCTGCTTGTGGTGATACACGCTTACAGTCCTAGAACTTGGGAGGCTAAGGCAGGACAACTTTGAGTTTAAGGACAGCGTGGGCTATGTATCAAATCCTGTCTCAAAAACAAGAGCAACAGCAGTAACAACAAAATGCAGTTATGTTCATTTCCTGCACAATGCATTACAAAGTTATCATCATATGGGTTCATCTTGCTCAGATTATTTTTAATGTGTAAGGGATATGGGATGGTGTATTCATCTCCTCTCTTGGTATAATAAAATACTAGAGGCTGGATAACCTATAAAGAAGAGAAGTTTATTAAACTCACAGTTAGGGAGGTCAACAAGCATGGTATCAGTATCTTCTGGACTCTCATGAGGACCCCTTAAATCCAACACCTAGTGGCAGATGGCATCATAAGGAGGTTATTTTAAAAGAGATATTGAATAATGAGATGGAAATCCAAAGAGCAATAGGGCCTGTCTTGGTTTTTAGAGCAGCCTTCTCTAGAGAACTGACTAGGATCCCATGGGAACTACACCCTTTCTTCCCAAAGACAATGCCCCACCCCCATGACCTACTTACTTTCTACTAAGCCCCACTTCTTAACAGCTCCATCACCTCCCATACCGTTACCCTGGGGATCACACTTCTGACATGTGAGACTTCGGGAATTTGTTCCAACCAAATACAAACTCCAATGACCCCATTCCACAACTCTGAACAACCGCCAGTGAGGATCGGGTTCTCAAACTCTCACCAACCTCCATCCCCATACAATTCTAAAGCAAAGCCCAGACAGCAGCTTTGTTCTCCCAGAAGTATTTCAATACAAGTCTGGAAAGACAAGAACTCTCTGCTTAACATAGGCACCATACTGCACTCACATCCCCAAATTAACCTGTCATCCTTAGGTCAACAAAAATATCATGATCAAAAATCCAGTCCCCTTAAACTATCATAAAAATGCTTATGTATGATGGATAAGCTTGTTGGAATCCATAGCCAAGTAAACTGGGGATTGTCACTTCATCTGGACTGCTGTTATTCTTTCTTATTCTCCTGGCCATCTCTCTTGTGGTGATGACATCATAGTTCTACAATTCCTGCCCCAAATGTGCACACATCCACCTAGCTGAATGTAGTGATGAGGTGAGCAGGCTTGCTTTTCATCCCGCCCGGCTTCCACATGGCTAGCTTAACCCTGGAAATAATAACACAGAAACTGTATTCATTTAAACACTGCCTGGCCCATTAGTTCTAACCTCTTATTGGCTACCTCTTACATATTGATTCAACCCATTTCTAATAATCTGTATCAAAACTTGACTGTGGCTTACCGGGATGAGTCTAACCGGCATCTGTCTCAGAAAGGAGAGCCATGGCGTCTGCCACACCAAGCATCCTGTTCTGTCTACTCCACCTACCTAATTTTCTGCCCTGTCAAAAAGCCAAGGCAGTTTCTTTATTTAACCAATGAAATCAACACAAAACAGAAGACACTCCTACATCACTGAGAGAACATAAATGCTATGAATATCTGATGAAAGAAGGGGCTGATGTAGCTCTCCTCATTGTAACCCATCACCCAGCTATGTGCTGGGTCTCAAACTATCAGCACACCGTAAATTTCCAAGGCATCTCCACAGCAGATGAGGGTGGGGAGCTGGGACCAGCTCTTTTTATAGCAACCTCTAGGGAATAGTGCATACTTGAGATCTCTCAGCTTTGCTAATTCAGCATGGACTGTGCTGGCACAGAGAAGACTAAGAACAGAAGGTTCCAGAACCGACTCTTTGCCTCCAATAGAGTTTTCTGATACCATTAACCTTCCCTCTTCCAAATCCCTGACTTCACCCAGAGTTCCCAGCTCAGCGAACCCTCTCATAGGCCCTTTGTGTCTGGTTAGCCAAGGTTACTTCAGAGGTGACAGGAGCTCAGACACATGCTTTAGATGAGAAAGGTTCAAAGAGGGGTTAGGGTGTCTCTGGTTCTTCAGCACCCTAGGTGCTACAGTGAAATTCAAGTTTCTGAAGCCATCAAAACAGTGTATCCAGCTACCATAAAGACCCTTAATTGCTGCTCTTCCTTCCTTCCTTTTTTCCTTCCTTCCTTCCTTCCTTCCTTCCTTCCTTCCTTCCTTCCCTCCTTCCTTCCTTTCTCCTGCTTCTCATTCTCATAATGCTGGCGCTTACAATCTATATAAAAGTCTCTTAATTGGGCTGACAAGATGGCTCAGCAGGTAAAGGTGCTTGCTGCCAAGCCTGATGACCTAAGTTCACTCCATGAAAGCCACATGGTGGAAAAGAAGTGACTCTTGCAAGTTGTCCCATGACCTCTACATATGTGCCACGATACTTGAGTACACATAAAGAACTTTAAATCCCTAAATAAACTGCAACTCTGCTTCCTACTGGTTCTTTCTGAAATTCTTTCCCACAACAAAGTCAAGAATCGGATTGCACCTGAACGGAGGTCTTTACAAAACCATGGGACCGTGCAGTACCATGGAGCAGGGTCTCCATCCCCTGCTGCCCCTGACAGTGCAAGTGTTTCAAGCAACTAGGCTCCCTTTGGGTTCTGAAACCTCCTGGAAACACATAACGAGATAAATCCTTGCTACTCAAAGTGTGGTTCAAGGACGGACAGCAGTGGCAAGCAGACTCTAAGGCCGCACCCTCAACACAGAAGCATACTAAATCAGAATCCGCCTGTTAACAAGACCCCTGGGGATTTCCGGGCATGTCAGCATCTGAGAAGCATGGGAGCCAGGCCAAATTTCCAAGGATGGGGACTGCTTGGCTCCATGTCCTTGCAATGAAACCGCTTCTGCAGCTTCTTCACACTGCGAAGGCGGGGCCACGCAGAACTGGCCACCTCCTAATCATGACTAATGGGTCTCAGAATGGAAAATGAGGCTCTTCTCTGCCTGTGCCCCAGGGCATAGAGCCCAGCCCCCCTCCCACCCCTGCTCTCGACACCCACCAGCCCCCTTGGAGATCTCTGTTCATGGAGAACTTGCTTTTAAATGAGAGTCAATGGACCAGGTCGCGAATCTGTCAGACGCAGGAATTTCTGGTGCTCGTGACTGTTGTAATTAAAATCATCCGAGTTGACTAAATTGGCCGAAAAGGAAGCAGGCCCACATGACTGCCGTTCAAAGGGGAGCAAAATAGCTCCTAATTTGTTAATTAAAATTATGAATGCGCTCCGCGCAGAATGGCTGTGCGTTAAATTCTATTCAGATTCCATTAGAAAACAAATAAGCTCTGGGTCCTGATTAGAGGACCCTGGTTCCCCCAAATCTGTATGGATTTCGTGGGGGCTTTTTTTTTTCCAGAGAACAAATTTACAGCTTGCAAAGACCTTGCCGAGAAGTCAAATTCCTGGGGAGATTTCTCTGCTAAATCAATCTGGTAATTAGAAAAACAGGCCAATAGATTAGATCCGCTCTCTATTTCTCTTTCTTCATCATACTGATGAGCTTGCTTCAAAGGACGCATGTTGCCAGAGCCCTGGGTGACACTGGTCCTCCCTACTCAGAATTCAGTAGTGAGGGAACTGATGGCTTCTGCTCAGGAGGGAAGGAAAGCATAGGCAAAAAAGGGGGGAGGACAGAAGAGAAGAGGAAAAAGAAAAGGGGGAAAGAAGGAAGGAAAGGAAAGAAGGAGGGAGAAAGGGAGGAAGGGAGGAAGGGAGGGGACGAGCTATTGTAGAGAAGAGGACATAGATGCTAGCCGCTAGCATTGATTTCTGCTTGACCTGTCTGGCTGCTGCTAGTTTTCCATTTCTAGATATCTCAGTTAGGGTTCCTGTGGCTGGGATGAAACACCATGACCAAAAGCAACTTGGGAAGGAAAGGGCTTATTTCAGCTTATACTTCCACATCACAGTTCATCATCATAGGAAGTCAGGGCAGGAACCTGAAAGGAAAAACTGATCAAATCCACGCCATGGCGGAGAGCTGCTTACTGGCATGTTCTCTATGGCTTGCTCAGCCTGCTTTCTTCTAGAACCCAGAACCACACCACCCAAAACTGCCGGCAGCAGTAGCAGCTTCAGTCCAGGGACAGCACCACCCACAGTGGGCTGGGCCTTCCCGCATCAATCGCCAATTAAGAAAACACTCTGCAGGATTGCCCTCGGGCCAATCTAGTGGGGATATTTTCTCAACTAAGGTTCCCTCTTTCGAAATGATGCAATTTTGTGTCAAGTTGACCAGCCAGAAGAGTTATTGACATGAGGTCTCAAGCAACTCAGGCCAGCCTCAGACTCCCTATGTAGGCAAGGATGAGCTTGAACTTGCAATTTTCCTGCCTCCACCGCCTGAGCTGGGTTTACAGGCATGTACAACCATGCTTGGTCTATGTGGTGCTGGGAAATAAATCCAGGGCTTCATGCGAGCTAGGCAATCACTCTAGCACCCGAGCTACAGCTCAAGTTCCTTCCATGAATTTGGAGTTCCCACCATTGCACCTCTAAGCAATTGTGCCTCAGTCTCCCCACTGAGAATACAGGCCAGCCTGTAGATCTCCAGCAGTCTGGCCAGCACTGAGGTTCAGTGCTGCTCAGAACCCCTCGTGCCCTGGGGGCTGCCTCTATCAAGCACTCCACCACAGCCCGCTACAGATTGAACACTCAAAGGCAGTTTCTGGATCGTGGTAGCCTAAGGCTGGCTTGGAAAAACTTTCTCAAGAGAAACCGGATGAATCTCTGGCTCCATCCAGCTTGCGGCTCACGGAGGCCCTCAGGGTTTCTAGCACGGCACAGAGCCCCGTCCCCTGCTCTCCCTCCTCAGTGGCTGCCCGCCTTTTAAGCTGGGGGCATGACAGGCACAGTGAGTCTTATCAGAATTATTGGCTACTGCAGCCCACTAAAGGCTTCTACCACGGTGCTACTTTCCACACGGGGCAAGGTGAGAAACTGCCCTGAGCCTTTGGTCTCACTCCCCTCAGATGGGCATGTCCTGAGGGATGCTGTACAACTGAGCCAGGGCAGAGCCAGGGCAGCAGTAGCAGCTTCAGAGCAGCAGGCAGCATCTGCAGGGAGTATGCTTCTAAAGCAGCTGCCCAGGCCATGTCACGATGCATTTATTTTACAGACTCTGGGCCTGTGTCCTTTCAAGGTGTGCAAGCTGTGGCTTTGTCCGCGTTTGAATGAATAATTATGTTAACACCGTTTTAAATGGGTCATCAGAAAAGGAGCTGTCTCTGTGTGCTCTTTCCACCAGCAGTGAAGCTGAGGAGCACCAGGGTCAAAGGCACACACTTGGAGGCAAGCCACTGGGTTCAAACTGCAGCTCCACCACTTACCATCGAGATGACCCCGCCAAGTACTTACTGGAGCATAAGCTGCCACTGCCGGCAGCATGCACTCAGCCTTGCTGCCTGTGCCTTTGTAAGCTGCCAACTTCTTACTGGAAGAACCTGCTAGAAACCCTCAGGCTTTCTCCAGCTGTGAGAGCTACCTCTTCTTTCCACCGGTTAGGAGCCTGAAAGAGTTCAGAGGCTGAGCTCGGGCTCCTTTGCCATGGGGTTAGGAAATGTTGACACGAATTCCCCCTTCTTTCCCATCATGACCCAGTAAGTCCCAGTTGCCAACAAGAATGACCTGCTTCCTCTCCCTTCTCCACTCCTCCCTGCCCCCACCCACATCCTACTGGCACTTTCTGAGGCCAACACTTTTCATTTGCCATGTGCACTTAAGTCTTGACTTGGAACATGTTTCTGCAGAGACCCGACCTGAGTCCCTTTCCAACTGACCGTGGTACCCAGATGGCCATCAGGGCCCTTTGCTGATAGGAGTCAAAAAGGAGGAGAGAATGGGAGGGAGCAGCCAGCACACTGTTCGGCACCCGATAAACCCCCGCAAGCTCTGGCACTGGTGGGTGGGGCAGCACAGTGGCTTGAAAGGCTTGCCACACACACCTGACAACCTGAGTTCGAGCCCCAGAACCCATTGTTTTGGTTTGGGTTTTTAAAGTCAAATGCAGCGGAGTACAGCTGTCATCTCATGATTCCTGCAGCAAGACAGAAGGCAGAGACTAAAGAAGCAGCGGCAAGTTCGGGGCCAGCCAGCCTGCAGTAGGAAGTGTAGTAGCTGAAATGAGAAAGACCCTCTCAATGAGGCGACAGGGAAACTCAACCCTGGACAGTTGTCCTCTGCCCCGTTCCACCCAGCAACCAATTAACCAGTTAATAACTTTGTAAAAATCTCTCATTAGTGCACATAGGAAGTGAAGAACATCATTCGACTCTCAAAATCCTCCGAGCACAGTCCTTCCAGTGTGCATATGGGCTCCTTTGGTCATTCATTTATTCAGAATTCACTCACAAAATGAGACAAAAATGAGATGGCTTTGAGAACCTTATATACGTCCAGTCTCTCTTAGTGGCTTCACCTTTGGAGGAGATCAAGTCTAGAAGCCGCGTTCTTCCTATGGCTCCCCACCACACCCCTTTGCTTTTCTCTGTGACCAAGGACCAAGACCACAAGTTGTCAAGTCCTTTAAAGCAGAGAAAAAAAAAGCCCGAAGGGCAGCGCTGGTTTCTGTGGAATCTTACCAGCCTCCTTGAACTTCCTGTGCAAGCTTAGCCAACCCAGGCAAGCTTTACTGGGTATGCAATAAGGCGGCCCCTTCACTCAGCACCCCTTCTCCTAACTGTTAGCTTTTGTGGGTGAGGCAGGTCCCCAAGCCCGGTGGAACTAGTATCACCTGTCTTCATTACCCTCTTACCAACACCCAGTTAGCGCTTGTCATTTAACAAACCAGCCAGCATTTAGAGATTGTTTCTCTCAGGTATCTACAGGCTGACTTGACAGCTGGGGTCACACACACACACACACACACACACACACACACACACACACACACACACATGAAGTCAGGTGGAAGCCTGATTGTATTTAGAATAGCCATGACAACCTCACTCAGGGTCACAGCAGCACCTACAGGCTCTGGACACAAGGGCCATGGTTCCCTTCCATTTGAGCCCTCCACATGAACCACACAGCTGCTGTGTGTCAAATGGAGCTCCACTAGAGAAAAGACTCCAACGTGCCTCTGGTCACACAGCACTTCCTGCTGTTCCTGTGACAGGTCATGGGACAAATCTGCAGAATCAGGGTCTTGAGGGATTGCATAAGAAGTCAGAGAGTTGGAATTCTTCTTCAAGAAGCTAGGGCCAGTCCATCATCTTCCCACATACCCTTTCCCAGGGAGTCTGGCCACTCAGCATGACACACTACGTGGAAACTCTTCCGAGTCACAAAACCCCAACTCTAACTACCTCACGAGGCTGAGATGATGGCTTCATACACCTTCAAAGTTCAGAAATTGCTGATTTCGGGAACAGCTGGATCTGGATATAGACATGAACTCCTTTACTCTTGTCTCCCTTTCACTTCTTGGTGGGCTTTTCCTCCGTTGACGCCACTGTCAGGAAAGCCTCTCTGAAATGGTAGCCAAGATGCTCCAGTCCTACACTCTATCGCTGAGATAGAGTTTCCTTGTTCAAGTGGCTGCAATCACCAGCCCAGAATTAGGACACACTGGCCAGGCTTGTGTCGTGTGCCAGTTTTGTGAACAAATTACTGTGTTTGGCCTAAACTGATGTTTAAAACCTTGTGTTCTCTTCAGAGCTAAGTGGATGGGCATCTACCCAAAGCACCTCAAGAACCGAAATGGGTGCAAACCAGTTTTTCCAGCGATAATTGGGAGGCTATTACCGGATAAAGAGAAGAACAAAACACAGGCATCTACTGGGGTCTGGAAATGAATAGTGGTCTGGCAACCCTCCCCACACTACTTTTGCCTCCTCTAGGAGCTCCCACGGGCATCCCATGATGCTTCTGACCATCTCTGTGCTCTTCTTACAGAAGACGAGATAAGAAGCAAAGCTCAAATCAGCAAGGTTTCCATGTGCCAATAAAACCCTTGCTTTAATTCCCACGACAAAGAAGGCAAGCAGCCACTTAAAATAAACTGTGTTCAACTGTTTTGGTGAACTTATTATTACCTTCATTTTTCAAACGTGTTACCTGGTCATTTCTGAGGCCTCCCTTTAACAAGAATTAATTCTCCTCAGGACTCGGGTGGGGAGACAGCTCAGTCTGTAAAATGCTTGCCTTGCTAGCATGAAGACCTTATTTCAGTCCCCCAAACCCACATTTAAAAAGAAAAGCCAGGTGTGATGTTGCACACCTGCAATCCTAGCGTTGGAGAGGAGACAGGTCCAGCTGACACGCATCAGAGGGCTCTAGGCCAATAACAAGGGCAAGGGGGACAGCTCTGAGGAAGGAGACCCAAGGCCACCGTTTAGCCATCCGCACTCGCTTGTGTACACACACACTCTGCACACACCCGCGCCTGTACACACACATCCACGCAAAGAGAAGTAACTTTCCTCAGGGTTACAAAGGCTATCCTTCTACTGCCAGAACAGAATTTAACCACATGAAGCGATGATTGCTAAGCAGTAGGGGCATTTTCTGCTGTGTCCAGTGAACTTCGTGGCCGTAGTTCCACGAACTGTTGTCTCAAACGGCAAGCAGAATTGAAGTGCCTTGGAACACAATGACAAATCCCTGACTGTCAAAGACACAGTAACCTCCTTTAGCTAAGAAGAGGCAATACCTCCTTGGAACAGAATGGAAATAAGGAGAAAGAAAAGAAGGTGTGAGTTTATTTAAAAAGTTAGAAAAAATGAGGAGCTCTGACCCCCGCCAGCCAAGGAGTTGGGGGGGGGGGCTCTGAGTCCACAGAGAAAAATCTAGAACTAGCATGACCCTTCTGAGTTGATGCCCATAGTGGGGAAATGGCCATTGAATAGGGGCCATTAGACAAGTAGCTGCTTTCGGAAGGGTCTAGAGTCCCTGTCACAGAGTCAGTCACTGAAAACACTACCTGCTGAGGCCTAGCAGTACATCCGGCCTGACTCGGCCTGTCCTTCACTATAAGAGACCCAGGAGGCACATTAAGGCATTCCAAGCTCCACCATAGGCACCTATCCAAAAAGGAAGAAAATGTAAGCTCCATAATGAAGTCAGAGCTGCAGGTGGCATTTGTAAAGGTCGTGAGTGCTGTGCCATCTCCTGTCACACTGCAACGCTGGAGAAGCAAGGTAGTAGGATTCCTTGACAAACATCAGACTCGGATTTTCACCCTTCTTTATTTAGAGAAGGGCAAGACTCCCTTTGGGAGTATGAGTCACCGTTGACGCATGGCATCCCTCGAAGCAACGTGAAATAGGCCTTCTGTGTGAAAGAATGAAAGACGGACGGTTGCCAGGCCTGTGAGGCTCCCTAAAGTGAGCAGGAAAGGGGGGGTTGTGAGCTAGAGGTCTGAGCCCGGTTCAGAGAGTCAACTGTTGACTGACAGAGAGGGTAACGGCAGTCCTTTGGGGTTAGAGGACTCAAAGGAAGGGTGGAGGGTGAACGCATTCCCAGGAGCCACCGCGGGGCAAGAGAAAGAGCTAGGAGAGGACTTCAGGCTGCACAGTAGGGGAGGGGCCTCCCTAGTTTGCTGTAGGGCTAGTTTGTGACCAAGCAGATGGTCTGTGGATGTACATAGCAGGCACTGTGCAATTGCCCAGAACGATAGAGCTACATCCCCATGGAATGTTCCAGAGGACCCCCACACCACCACAGCTGGATCCCACCCCATTCTGGGCATTATATGTCTCATGAAGAGCCCAACTTTCAAGTGTCCCTCCAAGTCCTAGGTTGACTGCCCACCCTCCACTTTGGGGCCAGAACTCCCATTCCATCCCATGCTCTAAGCTGCTTCTAGGAAATCTTGTTTCCTGGCTTGGGTGGAATGGGAGATAACTTGTCTGCTTGTTGGTCATTTTGACCACAGATCTTTGAATGGGATAAGATTTTTATTCTACAGTGTAGAGATGATGCTTCGGCTACAAATAACTCCAGGGGATGCAGCTTCTTTACTGAATTCACACTGAGGTTTAAAGAACAATGGAGAAAAGAACCGTCTAAAGAAAAAGAGGAATGGGCACTGGTGTGTAGCAGAGAGGTTATTATTTTGTGAAGATCTGGCCATGATTAATACTTATAGGCACGCTTTAACTCATGGTTCTCAACACTTGCTAGACTACAATCCTCTAGAGACCGTAAAGTAGTACTTCGCCTGGGTCATAGTCCAAATGCATTCAGTAAGGGGCTCTGGGACCTATACATCAGGGCTAACAGGGTTAATGTTATTAGTCAGTTCTCACTGTGATACTACTGAGTAATAAACATACCTTCAAATCTTAGTAGCCTCCAACAGCAAACATTTGGCTTTCTCACTCAGAGATCAGTGGGTCAGCTACAATTTAGCTGATTTCAGTTAAGCTAAGTTGGACCCAGTTCTAGACTGTAAATTTGCTTCAGATCCATGGACCTCATCTTATCCAGACAGCTTTTCCCGGCAAGTGCTGTACAGGGTGATGGCTGGACCAGAAAAGATCCAGTCAGATCATGCAAAGTGAACAGAAAGCCTCTGTTCATACCACGCATGCATTCCATTAGCTAAAGAGTCTTGTAGTCAAGCCCAGCATGGATAGGGCAATAAATATTATCTGACGCTGTGAGGGAAGAGCCAGCTACATGGTGTTCTAGTTCATTTTCTGTTGCTGTGACAAAACACTGGCCAAAACCAAGTTGGGGCATGAAAGAGTTTACTTGGCTTAAACATCCTGATCACAGGGAAGTCAGGGAACAGGCTGAAGCAGGAATCTGGAGGCAGGAACTGATGCAGAGGCCATGGAGGAACACTGATTACTGGCTTGCTCCCCGTGGCTTGCTCAGCCTGCTTTCTTGTACCACTGGGGACAACCTGCCCAGGGGTGGTACTACCCACAATGAACTGTGCCCTCCCATATTGATCATTAGTCAATAAAATGCACCCATGGATTGCCCATAGGCCAATCTGATGGAGGTAGGTGTTTTCTCAATTGATGTTTCTTCTTCCAAGTCAACCCTAGCCTGTGTCAAGTTTAAAAAAAAAAAACCTAACCAGCACCCATGGCAAAAGCTATGGATGTATCGTTCTATCATTCTCTCAGATAGGAAGCCAGAAGCAATCATCTAATCTATCAAAGTTGGGTGCTATTACCTTGTAGCCTAAGGATTGATTATTCTTTCAAGTGGTTTTAATAAAGGAATTTTGCTGTTTATGGGGTTCACAAGCAAGCCATTTGAAGCCTCTTGTTTCCAGTTTTCCTGAGTATAAAATGGGGGTGGTAATTTCTAAGCAGCCACTCTTCAAGAACTGGGGAGAGGAACTGAGTGTATGGTACACAGTGCCTTCTCTCTGCCTAGACTCAGACAGAACAATCATTGCAGTATGTGATGAAGCTGAATCAAATCCAAAAACAGCTGGGCATGATTGCACAACCCTGTAATCTCAGCACTTAAGAGGTGGAGGCAGGAGGACCGTGAGTTCAAGGTCATTCTGGGCTTTGTAAAGAAACTGTTTCAAAAACTAAAACAAAAGCCCAATGTCTGATGTAGCTCAGTGAGTAGTGAGTTCTGTGATTGGCTAATACGTACAAGTCTCTGGGTTTGAAGAAAGAAAGAGAGAAGGGGAGGGAGGGAGGGCAGGAGGAAGAAAGGAAAACAGACAGACAGATAGACAGGGATACAATGGTCACTGTGGGCACCTTATCTGTGTGTCATTGGGAAATACTAAAGAGCAACAGAGGTCCTTCACGACCCAAGGCAGTGCCATGAGCCATCATGTCCCAGCTGCTGAAACCTAGAAAGTATGTGTCTTCCCTTCTCCATCCAGAGGCCTTAGCCTAAAGCAGCTAGTTCTTTTTTTTTATTTCTTTTTAAATTCTGCACGTGTGTGTGTGTGTGTGTGTGTGTGTGTGTGTGTGTGTGTGTGTGTGTTGGCATTTGTAGGTGATTGTAGGTTCCCATGCATTGAATCCCCCTGGGGCTAGAGTTACAGGCAGTTGTGAGCCATCTGTTGTGGGTGCTGGGAATTGAACTTGGGTCCTCTGGAAAAGCAACGGGCACTCCAAACCTCTGAGCCACCCCTCCAGTCACAAGCAGCATATTCTTTGCAACCACCCCACAGAAGACCCTCTGCAGCATCTCCCAGGTCCCCCTGCAATCTCCGAGCTGCTGGGGGCAGCTGAAGTTGCTCAGATGAGCTCCTTCTTAGGATTGCAAAGAAAAATTGCTTTCACCCAGGGTTATGTCTACACCCACTGGCAGCAGGCTTCTCAGGCAGAACCAGTGCTGGAGTCTAAGGGGCCCTTCAATTCTGTAACAACTCAGCAGGGTTACTCTGGTCCCTAACCTTCTGGAGCAATCCCACCCCCGTTCAACCACTTTATCTGTCCAGCTTCATATGCATTTTCTCACAGGGGTGAATCCTAGACTCCCCCTTTTGCCAATTTCCAACCAGTGCCTTCTTCCTGGGACCCCCAACTTGGGAGAAGCCAAGAGGCATAGTCCGCAGTCCTCGGCCACAGGTCACTGACATGTGTGGTGCCGTAGACAACTGTGTCACATCGGATTTACAATCAGTCAGAAAAAGGCCTTCTAGGATAGACTGCAGCTGCAACTCAAGGTGGGGCCCCCAGAGGCCCCCTCCCTGCTGTTTGTGCTGCGAGTGTGCGTGCACGTGTGTATTTGTGTGGCTGGAGTGAATAAATGTTTAAATCAGTGTGTCAGTTATAATTAGAGCAGCTCTCCCTTCTTCATTGCGGAACGGTTCCTTCATGCTTAACGCCTGGAATGTCATTTTCCACTGTGAAATCCTTATTCTTCAAGGCCTAGTGCCAAAGTCGGCTTCTCATGCCCTTCCCCCACCCACTCTCAGCTCCCAACCCCCATCAGAGAAGCTGCCTTTTCCTGGGCTGACCAGGCCACTTAGAGCCAGCCTTGTGAATGGTACTCACTGCCCTTAGCCTCTGCCCCCCATTTCCTCTATGTCTTTGGAGGCAAGGACGGTGCCCTGTTCTTCCCCTTCTGTATTGGTCACAGGGTGAGATTAATCCCAGATGAATGAATGAAAAATGAGGCTAGAAGAAAAGCACTGAATTGGAGCCAGCAAAGGCATCCTAACAGCATGGGGTGGGTGACTTGCCCGATTTTCCTGAAGTCCTAAGACTCGCAACATCCAGAAAGGAAACAAAACTCCCTTACCTCCCTTCCCGCTCAAATGCCCTGCACTGTTAGTGGTATGGACTAACTAGGACCCCAGAAAAGACTAGAAAACAGTCCTTCCCACCACAACCCAGTACAAAGAAGGGGCACCCCCAAACCCCCCTCCCTGTCCCCTCACCATTCCTGGTCTGGTCAGTGACAGTGCATTCAGGATGTGGCCACCTTGGATTGATATGTTACTGGAATTGATCAACTCATCACCACGCTGTCCGGTGTGCATTTGGGACAGGTGCTAACCCAGGGGTATATATAGCCACCGGCTTTCACTTGAAATAAATCCAAGCGCTAAGGTGCACTTGGTTGAGAAAGCCTTCCCTGCCCCCTACTGCGGTCCACTTGCCCAAAGGAGGACACAAAAAGGTGAGGGGAACCAGGGAGGGCCAGACTCTTCCTAACCCTTTCTTCAAAGCATGCCACCTGTCCCTGAGGGGCTTTGAGATAGCAAGGCAATGTTTGCGGAACCTTAGTTTTTGAACCGCCCTCCCTAGTTTTCTCTCTTGCCCAGCAAATGAAAGAATCATACATTCCTATCCCAGGCTTCAACACGCCACTGTGTAAGGGACACCCCCCCCCACTGCAACGCGACTGGGACAAGCTAGAGAAAAACTCCTCCTTACCCTTATCTACCATACAAAGCTCTGCTCCACAACCCCCCTCAGGAGGGGTGGGGCACTGTGCTTCAGGGCCTGCATTCCCCAGGGGAGAAATAATTGGCCTGTCTATAGAGCATCAGGATTCAAATAAAGCTTTAAAAACCCACGCAGCCCTGTGAATTCTATAACTGTGGATTCACAGATGATGGTCCAATACATACACACACACACACACACACACACACACACACACACACACATACCACACCACACAAATACACACAGAGGCGTGCAGCTCTGAGGGTCTCTCTCTCTCTCTCTCTCTCTCTCTCTCTCTCTCTCTCTCTCTCTCTCTCTCTCTTTGTTCCTCAGATCCACCTGACTCAAATAAGCCCACTCTCATTTGAACTGAAGGCAATCAGAGTGGAAAAGCCCCTGTTCCCGTTGGTGCAGATCCAAACTGTCACCATTTGGCATCCCGACACCCTCCGATGTCCCCATCAGCTGTTCAGGGTCAGCCAGGGGGAGGGGGGACTCTCCCAGCCAACACATCCGAGATTTCATTAACGAGCAAAGCCTCTCGGATGAGCGACCTCACGTGGGCCACCCCACCCCATCTCTCTCACCTCCCCCCTCCCCAAAGCTACACAAACAGGCTCCCAGCGACTAGATTGGATTCAGATCTTGTAGATGAAGAAATTCAGATACGACAGCCGCGTCTCGCCAGACCCCAAGCGAGGGCCGAGCCCCGCACCGCAGCTGGGCTGCCTCGGTAATAACCACTCGTAATATCTGACAGAACCCACGCTGGTCATATCCGATCCTGCCACATGAAAAGAAGCATTACACCGGCCTCTCGGGGGCCGGGCTAGGGGAGAGCCGCGGCACAAATCAGAAACGTTTGCCACGAAGCCGCTATTCAAGGGCTGGAAAATCAACAGGGGCTGCTTTCCTAACATCCTGGGAGATGCTATTATCCTCCCGGCGGCGCAGCTCACAGAACGCAGCAAGGCCGGCTTAACCCGAATTCGCTGAGAGGTTGGCATTTCTGAGCTCAGAGGCCTTGGATGGGTGGGAACAAAAGCCCACACTGGTTGTGGGAGAAAGCTACGAGACTCTACAGCGGTGACATTCAAAATATTTAACAACTGGGACAGCCTGAACTGGGGCCGTTCTGTAGAAGCAGAGACTTGGGATTTTCTCGTTTTGCCAGGAAGTTCAATTGGAGAACATAGGTAGTTGGGGGCAATGACAGAGACACATTTCAACATTCCAGATACTAGTAGGACAGGTGTTCCAAACACCAGTCATAAAGCCCTTCCTGAAGTAGGCTCCAGACCCCAGATGGCTAACAGGGCCTTATTCTTGATGTGTAGGACAGCCACCAGCTGGCTACCTGCGCAGAGTCAAAAGCTGAGGACAGAACGCCATGTCTCCACAGAGACTGGATAGGATGGCCAGGTCTTCTAAGATTGCTCACAAAATCAAGGCTCCTGGCAGGATCCTGTTGTTGAGAGCTCCTCCCCTCTCCATGTCTTTCCATCTTCACTTCTTACTGCTACAGCATCATGGCAACCAAAACTAAGAGGCCAGCTTCCCCAGCGCTCCATGCTGTCAGCCCTGTCTTCCGCTTTAGCTTAGCCTCATGGGTCTCTGGAGGTCCAAGGGACATCACCACCAGGAGACATGAGATCTGAAGGCCTTGCTCTTTTGCTACAAAGCAACTTAACCACCTCAACAAGGTGTGGTGCTCTCCAGCCATTGGTCGCTTTTGTCTGAGACCATCACATTTTGAGCGTGTGTACAAAGACATTAGTCCTGTTATCTGGACTTCTGTGGACTGGAGTGGAAATACAGTATACCTCACTCTTGCTTCGTATTCCCTACTGGAACAATCACACTGGCAAGATTCCTCTCGGCCTCAGTTTACTCATCAAAGAAATGGGATGGATGTGCATCCTTCCTACATCTCGGGGTTGTTGGGAAGATCAAATGACTCGTGATGGTGTATACCTTGGTCTGTAAAGGCGACCTTCCATATGAGCCTCTTAGTAGCCCCTCCCCCTTATGGCTAACATACCCTCACTGTCAAGTCTGCCCCCAGACAACCCTCTGTGCTCTTGTGGGGCAGAGCATGCCCTTGGCCTGTTCCCTTGGCCGGCATTGCCAATGTGCAATGTTCTGAAGCCAAAAACATCATCCCCAGTGCTTGTTTGGGCAAGGACCCACCACTGCAAGACAGCCTCGTCACCTCAGCGTTTCTATAAAAAGATTGCTCAGGCTTTGGAGCCTAGCTGACAGGCAGGGCTGAGAGGGTGTGTGTGTGTGTGTGTGTGTGTGTGTGTGTGTGTGTGTGTGTACATGCACATGTGCAGAAATGCTCTCCTAATAGCTGGCCTCGATGAAGAATCCATATTTACCCTAAAGCCTCCAGTTCCACTGGCAGAAGAGGAATGGATTTAAGTTGAGAGAGAGAGAGAGAGAGAGAGAGAGAGAGAGAGAGAGAGAGAGAGAGAGTTGTGCTCTGAAGAATAGGGCTGGGCAGAGATGTCTGCCGAGCTGATCTGTCGCTCTGAGCAGCCAACACAATGGACCTCTGGGTGGGCTCAGAGAGCCCCCCCTCCCCAGCCCCCGACCTCCTGCCCATGACACAGATAAGGACCTGGAGGACTGCTCCAAGCTGCTTCGTGTGCCCCGGGCCAGCCGCCAGCGAGGCCAGCCTGGTGTGAGTGGCAGCAAAGATAAACGGCGGTCGCACGGGCATTGAATGCCCCAACACAAAAGGCCGCCTCTCCCCGAGTCCCTCTGAGGCCCAGATGGTCAGGGAAGCCCTTTCCCGCCTCACAAAGAGGATCGCTGCGTGTCTTTTTCTTTTAAAATGGAATAAAAAAAAAGCCATTGCTCACAAAGGACCTGGATGAAAAATAAACCCTTAAAAAAACCCAGCCTCTCCTCGCTCAGCAGCCCGGCGTTTCTTCCGACTGTCAGACTTAGCAGATTGCTTTCTGGAAAGGATCCAATTGGCAAGACCTGCTGCTGTGCAAATGAAATTTTAAAACCCCGCTCCTTGTTGCGCTCAAAGAGCTTTTCTCTCTCTGCTTGTTCTACACGGCCTCGTAGAATTATTCTCTTGTCTCTCGTTGTATCGGAAACTAATATTCCCCCGCTTTCCCACCCCACATGAGGGGTCCTCACCCCAGCTGGGGATTTGGGTAATCAGGGACGGCTGGAGCACCACTCCAGACCCCATGTTCATTCCCCACCTGGGCTCCATCTCACAGAATCACCTACTAATTAGGAGAAAGACTCGCTCCTGAAGAGAACAAACACTCCTGAGATGCCTGCCTCCCCTCCCGGCTCCCCCGCTCCCCCTGCTTCAATAATGAGATAAGTGTTTGGGGGATGCGGGAGACAGGATAACGGGGACGTTCTTCACACACAAGGTTTGACACCCGTCAAGCCAGTGACACCAGCTCTGTTGGCTGGCATAGCCCTGGTGAAAAGTCAGCAGGAAAAAAAATAGCCACAGGACCTGTCTGCATTTGACAGGCTGCCGCGGCGTGTGATGAACTTGTAGAGGCAAGGCAACCAAATGCATCGGAATTGTCCGGGGCCTGGGAGCCTGGGTTCTAATTCTAAGAAGGCCCAATCACAGCATGTCAGGTTCAGAGCTGCTGTGTGTTCTGCTCCCCTCCGTTGGTGCTAGAGCCATTCCCAAGCTCATTCCTGGGACTGAGAGCTAGGCAATAAATAGTTAATGAAAACATTGCTTTATGGACTACTTCCGTGTTCTGTACACAGTTTAAATGTATCCACGGGGTTTCAAGTATTAGAGTCTTTGTCTCCACTGTAGCAATGTGGGGGCGATGGAACCTTTAAGAGTTGGAACCAAGTGGGAGGTGCTAAAGTCATTGGGAACACAGGTTTCCAAAGAAGTTAAGTTGGCTTTCTCCTGACCATGAGCTCTCACAATGAGTGCTATAAGCCAACAAGCCCTGAATGGCTCTGTGGCTTTCTGTTTAAGATGTGCTCTTTATCTCCCTTGCCTACTCCCACCAGGACACCCGTGAGATCATCACCAGAGCCAATCTGATGCCAGTTCTGTGCCCTTACACTTTCAGAACTTGGAGCTGACTAAACCTCCCTTGTTTGTAAAGCTGGCTTGCCTTAGATATTTCAGTACAGCCACAGAAAGCAGAGGAATACAGATGGAGTTCATTATCAGCCCCCACGCCTCACCACCTCTCGTAGTCCTGGCCCTTTGATGAGACTTCATAGTTCTTCTCCCTAAGGGGCAAAGTCCATTTCCCCACCCTTTTATTTTGGATTTAAACATTTGACCTCCTTTGGCCCAGGAAGTGAGGTAGGTAGGACAGTGTGCCCATCCCAATCTTAGTCCTCAAGAAACATGGCCAGTTGCGCTCATTCTCTTGTATTTCTGTCATCTTGTGGCACAAGCTTCCTCGGAGTGGCTGCTTCCCCTAAATCTGAGCCCTGAGCAAACCCAACTCAAAACATTGGAAAGTAACGATACCCTCCTCCCATGCTTGCTTGCCTATATGCAACAATCTGGGTAGGAGGCAGCAACCCCTGAAAGATGTCTGATAAAGCCGAGCCAAGCCCCTATTTAGGCCAAGGGCATTCATACCTTATTATGAATTCATTCATCCCAGATTTCCTGAGCATCTGATGTATAATGGAGGCTTAGCCCAAAAGAAATGTGCAGCTCCAGGCAAAAGCAATGCTACCCTCTAGAAAGGAACTAGGGATTCAGAGAGGCAATATCATCCTTTAAAAAGAGGACTTCCATACCTCCACATCAGGAAGCGGGGAAGGACCAAAATTCTCTGAAAAAAAAGCCATCTGTATATTCAGTGGTTTCCTTGGTAGTTAACCCCTGATTTCCTCGGTCATAAGATGTCATTGACTAGCTTAAGAAGGAAGGGGAGGAGAAAGGAGAAAGGAGGACGAACGAGGAAAGGGTGAGGAAGAAAAAGAGAAGGAAAAGGGCGGGAAGGAGGAAGAAAGAGAAGGAAGATGAGGGTGGGGAGGAGGAGAGAGGTGAACTATCATATTTAGAGAATTCATCAAATATGAATGGTGGCGCCGGGTGGTGGTGGTGCATGCCGTTATTCCCAGCACTCGCGAGGCAGAGGCAGGTGGATCTCTGTGAGTTCGAGGTCAGCCTGGTCTACAAGCTACAGAGAAACCCTGTCCCCCCCCAAAAAAAAGAATGGTGGCATCCTAACTTCAGAAATGGTACCATGTGGAAGGAAGGAAAGCAGGTGTCATAGGACCAGGGAAGACCATTTTGTGCTGTGTTCAAAGCCCACCACATTACTCATTGAGAATTCAAACCCCATTAACCCAACCTTGCTGGCCAAAGCACTATTTTAAAAGCTCAGGAAAATCCCAGTGGCACACACCTGTAATCCCAACACTTGGGAGGCAGAGGCGAGCATTGTCTCTGTGTGTTCTGGGCCAGCCAAAACTACATAGTGAGGCCCTGTCTTAAGAAAGAAAAGAAGGGAAGAAGGGACGAATGAGCCCAATAATGTTTGTTTGGATGATTCACAAGATTTAGCCCAAGTCTCTAGCTGATGTGTCATGCCCATGCCCCTTAGTAGGCCAACAGCAGGTCTCCCAAGGGACTCTGCACAAGAGCTTCCTCAGGAGAAAAGACTATGGCAGTCACACAGATCAGGAGGGCCAGTTGCTGAAACCACCTGCAAACCAGGTCTTCAGAATTTGTCCATTGCTACAGTCCAAATGGTTTATTATTGGAGAGGCCACAGATGGCCCTGCAAGGGCCCCTGGTAAAGTGAAACAAGGTGGATTACGTCTCGTCCCCAGAGCAGCCACCCCCACCTCCATGAGAAGCTCCGATGGGTCACAGAGCTGAGGTGGCAGCACAGTGGCAGGCATCAAGATTCAAAAGCACTGAGCTGAGCAGAAGGACAGCCTGGGGCTGAGGACCGGAGCCAGCTCACTCTGTCCTTGGAAAGAAAAATGACACCTGGGGAGGGGCCCAATCCTGGCCCTTGCTCCAGAAAGACACTATGGCAAGTGCAGCAAGAGCTCCGAGCTCTGAGTAGAAAAGACCAGTGGCATCTTGAGGCCAGAATAGAGCTGATTACTCTATTGTCTACAGGATGAGTCAGAGCTGGGGCTCGAAGTAGAGCTCGCCATCCATCTAAGACCAAGGGCTGATTCATCTTTCCTGATTGCAACCCCGTTTTCTGCGATTCTGCAAACCCCTGTAAAATATATGGAAAATGCTGCGTACTGTGCCCTGTGAATCACTCTCTTGGCATTTCCAGAGGGTATTCCCTTCCCTAACTGCCATTGCAAGCCTCTAATATAACCTACCTTAAATAGACTTTATACTGCTGTGATAAATACCATGACCAAAAACAACTGGGGGGGGGGGCATTTCTTTTAGCGTACAAGTCTCACACAGCATCACTGAGGGGAGCTGGGGCAAAAACACAGGCGGAAAACAATGGAGAGGCCAGAGAGGAGTGCTGCTTACTGCCTGTTCCCGTGGCTTGCCCAGCCTGCTTTTTTGTACATCTCTAGACAACTTGCCCAGGAGTGGCACCACCCACAGTGAGTTGACCCTTTCCACATCAATCATTAACCAAGAAAACGCCCTAGATTTGCCAGCAGTCAATATGACCAAGGCATTTTCTCAATAGACGTTCCTCTTCCATTTAACCCCAGCTTGTGTTAAGCTGGCCAAAAAGAAAACACATAAAAACCAACCAGGACAGAAGCCAACCTACCATCTCAGCTGTGGTGACCAGAATTCCTATTTCACTTTATCTTAGATACTTGGATCTAAGCTCTATCTCGGGTTTAATTTTCTACTATTACCCTGACATCCCTGTGAGACAATGGTAAGCATGACAAAGCTTGCATAGCTTTTCATATAACCCTGGTCTCATTAATGAACTGAACACTGAATAGTATCACAGCAACAATTCTGCTACCGGAGAAATAGGTCATTAGTTAGGAGGAGCGCTTGCTGCACCACCATGAAGACCTAAGAACTGATCCCAGGAAGGAGGGAGGGAGAGGGGGAAGAGAGGAGGGAGGGAGAAGGGAAGGGGAAGGGAGGAGGGAGAAAGCAAGGAAGAAAGGGAGGGAAGTAGGAAGGGAGGGAAGGAGGAGGGGAGGGAAGGACGAAGGGAGGGAGGGAGGAAGGAAGGAAGGAAGGAAGGAAGGAAGGAAGGAGGAATGGAGGGAAGAAGGGAAGGAAGGGAGGGAGGGAGGAAGGAAGGAAGGAAGGAAGGAAGGAAGGAAGGAAGGAAGGAAAGAAGGAAGGAAGGAAGAGAAAACTGTTTCATTCTCCTGTGTGCATAAGGGTGCCTTGCTGAAACTGAGCAATGCCAACCAGTACACCTGTCATCTCCTGACACAGAAGTCTGCTGTGTATCTCCCTGGGGTATGACAGGACAATCTGTTCTATTTTGTAGATGGGGGAGGATCCTTTAGCTCATGTCAATCAAGGTATTTCCCCAAAGGCACTTATTTGATGGTCCTTGCCAAGTGACACACAGTAGACAATGATGTGAATGTGCCCAGGGAAGGGAACACAACTCAAGGCCAGGACAGCATCTGGATCTTCTTGAGGGGATCATCATCCCAGTTCTGGATGCCCAAACAAGCAGGTCTGGGGTGGAGCACACTGTTGTTGGTGTACTTAGAGCATGATGGCTGTGTGTGGCTCTTGAAGCTGATAGCCACAGATTGCTTCCTGGATATTCCTAGCCAGGCCCCTCTTAAGACAGAGGTGAGCAATACATTTGGCCACTCAAAGGTCCAGATAGAGGCTAGTTATCTAGTTGGCTACATTCTATTCCTGATTGTGTTAGTTGGGGGTTTCCAGAGAAACAAACCCAATAGGAGAGAGCTAATAAACAGACAGACAGACAGGAAGATAAATAACAGAAATCGATGATATATGAATATATGGATAGCTAGATGATAAGTCGATATATAGATAGATAAATGAGAGATAAATAGAGATAGATGATAGATGGACAGATAGGCAATAGGTAAATAGGTGATAGATAGATAGATAGATAGATAGATAGATAGATAGATAGATAGATAATTGATAGATTATAAAAATCTTACTGACAAATATTGGCCCACAGGATTATAGATAAGGGTTGAGCTATCCCACCATCAAAAATGGAGACCAAAGAAAATTAGTGGAATAATTGAAAGGCCTGAAACTTGAAGGAGAGGTGGTATAAACTACAATGTAGGTATAGGATTCCCCGAGAACCAGGACCACTGAAGGCAGGGAAATATTCATGGACCAGCTCAACAGTCAGGCAGAGGGAATTCAAATCCATCCTTCATCTGCCCTTTAAGCCCTCAATAGATAATGGGATGGTGCCCACTGGCTTTAGGAAGGACTCAGGGCTGTACTCAAGTCTACCAATTCAAATGTTAGTCTCATCTAGCACAGCAATATCCTTCTGGACACACCTCATCTCTCTGGGCAGTCCATAGTATGAACAAGTTGATACCGTGATCCCAACAGAGTCCATATTGGGTTTGGCCTGTGCAACCCCCACATTTCACTACCCCGCAACTAAGAACTTTGACTATCATGGGGAGACGCTTAGGGAAGGGTTGTTGACACAGAATTAACAGTGTAAGACAGAGTTGAGTAAATAGCAAATGGGAAAAACTAGAATTAGGCTAAAAGATTTTGAAGCAAGACTACATACATCCTGCCTCTCTTTCCCCATGTTCTCCTTGCCAGAGCACAAGGTCTGGATTCAAAGATGTCAGGACTTCTGTGGCCAAAACCTGTCGTGATGACCCATTTGGCAAGTCAGACATGCCCAGGACATGCCAGCACCCCTCACTCCCCTTGCGCCATGAGTGAGGTAACTGTAGGGCATGAATTCTGTATCCACTCTTTCAGTCCCACTGTTGAATTGTGGGTCACTCAAAACAGTCACTTGCTTGACACAATGTTCCAACTTCCTGTCTTTCCACATCTTCACCTCCTCCCAGGACTTTCTGAAATCACCGACCACACAAGTTACTCTTCCTCAAATACTTTCCAGAGGAGAAAGGATTGCTAGATATGCAATTCCCGCGTCAAGACTTCTGGGGATAGTGTCATTCCAGGGAGGGACTCACATGAGGCAGAGTCTGGCGTGCCTGGTAATCTTCCACCCTGGTCACAGTGTGTATTACTCCTCAGTCACGAGCTCCCAGCCCATCATCCTCAGGCCCTCTGCGCTCTTGGAATTCTCCACTGCTCCCTCCAGCAAGCTTCCACTGGACCTCAGGATGAAGCACTTGCTGTCTTTGTGAAGGTCAACCCAAGCTGTCTTTGTGAAGGTCACCGAGTCTGTACTCTACTCCCCCCAGCCAAGCTTTCAGGGGTCACAACATATTACTTGACCACTTCGGGCTTCCTGGCTCTCCTCCTATTGCAGTGTGAACAGTTAGGGCCCACAGAGCCTCATTTCACCCAGAGAAAGGAGGCCTACTATTAGGTAAGTGAGCTACCTGAAGGATGAGGGACTGGCTCTCTGCCATCTCCTGGAGGAGTCTTCACCCTGCATAATGACATTCAGGGTGTATGCTGTATACTGAGGATTTGTCTCGCCCCATGTTCTATGTTGAAACTCTAATTCAGGGTGTAACAGTATTAGTGGGTGGGGCTTTGGGGAGGTGATCAAGCCAGAAAAGCTCTGCCCTCACGAGTGGGATAAGCCTCCATATGAAAAAGACCACTCAACCTCTTGTGCCTTTTGTGGAAATGCAAATCAAAACAAGCATTATAAAAAGGCAATGTGGAGGTTCCTCACAAAATTCACAATAGCTACTGCATGAGCATCTACTCCCAACATTTCATGGCTATCCAATGCAATGACACCAATATGCCCATGTGTATTGTGGTAATAGTCACAATAGGTAAGATATAGCATTGACCTATCAACCCAGGTGCACAGCCATGGAGGAACTAATTAGAAAATTTTCATACATGTATGCATGTGTACGAGCATGCGTGTGCACGTGTGCACGCGCACACACAAACAGAGAGAGAAAGAGAAATATTGGAATATTATTCATCCATGAAGAATAAGACCCTGTTATTTTCAGCAAAATGTATGGAAGTGGGAGAGATTCTATGAAGTGAAACAAGCTAGGCACAGCAAGATAAATATTACATGTGCTCTCTCATGTGAAAGCTAAAAATAAATCTGAATGCAAAATAGTGATTACTAGTGGTTGGGAAAGAGGAAATGAGTAAAAAGAGGCTGGATTTAATCAGTATGTAGTATTTATACGTATTGAAATATCATGCCAAATCTCTTTACTATATGTAATTAATACACATCAATCAACAATTTAAACATTTTAAAAGGCTGAAGAACTCCCTCTACTTCCACTATTGAAGGACAGAGGATGCAGTAAGAAGTCATCACCTGTGAAACAGGAAGTAAGGCCTGCCTATCCAGATAGCAACTCTCTTGGCACATTGACCTTGAACTGCCCAGAACTGAGAGGAAGTTCTCTTGTTCATCTGTTACCCAGTGTGTGGCAGCTGTGGACCAAGACAGCAGAGGGGTACCAAGAAGTGGTAATATTGCTGTTAAAAATGGGAACTCTAGAAATGGGGAGCTGGATGGTGGCAGCATCTTTGGAACTGAAAGGCTTTTGTAGTTCATACTAGGAAAAGCCCACTTTTCTAAAAATGGGGCCCTAAGGATTAGCGCTACTCTGCCGAGAGCACAGAGGAAAAGAAGCCAGCTGGAGGTTAGGCTTGAGGCCCCGTAGAGAATGCCTAGGCAACCATAGACAGAGTGTTAGAAATACGGGTGGGAATACCATTCTCCTGAGGTCATGGGCAGAAATAAGGGCCATATTCTTGGATGGTGGAGTAAGGGCAATCCCTGTTACACAGTGGCCCAAAGGGTTGGGGTGGGGGTGGAACTGAGCTCGCATTCTTGTCTTGTATGAAGCAGAACTTGGGAATAATGGGCTTAGATACCTGCTTGAGTAATTTCTAAGCAAAATGTGGAAGCTTCCTTCTTCTAGATAGCTTGACTTAAAATTGTTAGTCAAAAGGTAATCGGACTATGAGATTTGGCAAAAATTCACTGCTACAAAAAGAAAAAGAGAATGAAGGGCGAGCAAGCACAGTCAGAGGTGAACAAGACTGTGGCTGACATTGGTGAGATCACAGCGAATGTGAGCCCAGCCTTACCTGGCCTCCAGCAGAAGCTGTATGCTACTCGTTGACACAGAGAATAAGGCTCCTAAAGGCTATTTATTGGCTGCTAAAGAGGGGCATCATCTCACTTTTGACAGACTAGATTATTTCCACCCAGAGTTCTCAGCCAGGGAATGTTACCTTAGGGCCATAGCCCTTCATGGCAAAACTACAGGAATAGAGTCAGTGTTCAGGCCAAAATCAATCATCACAATGCCCTACTAAGGGAAACCCTGTAGAGTGGCATCACCCACATCTACCATGTACAGACACAGAAAGAAGAGGAGGAGGCAGTGGAAATGATAGAAATTGGTTTCTTATAGTTCTCGAGGCTAATAGGCCAGGACCAAGGTGGCAGCAGCTTCCGTGTCTACAGAAAGCAGGCCTCTACCAGACACTGAAGCTGCTGGTCTTTTGGCCTTGGACTCCTTAGCCTCCAGAATTATAGGAAACAAATTTGTATCATTCGTAATCTTTATAGTTTCTGGTACTTTGTTACAGCAGCCCAAACGGATTGTGATCATGTAGTAGATGGTATTTTTCAGTAGTAACCACGAAAACTTATATATCTCACCCCCTATGCTTGTCTGGCACCATGACTGATGCTCTTTTCAAAGAAACAGCCTCCTCTGGAATCTACATAGGGATGATAATTATTATGACTTGTACATCATAGAGCAGATGCTGTGATGGGTCTTCCAAGGCCAGCCAGGTCATAAAAAAGGATCCAGTTTCCATTTGGCTCCTTTCTTTCTCCAAAACTCATTCTGAGAACCCAAGCACCATGCCGTGAGTAAACCTAAATGGCCCATGGAGAGTCCAACAGGAAGAGAAGAGCCAAAGCCCCAGTCACTAGCCAGGATGTACTGTCTGAGATATAAGTACATCTGCCTTCAGGTATCCCCATGCCTTAGTCACTGTTCTATTGCTGTGAAGAGACACCGTGACCAAGGCAACTCTTATAAAGAGAAACATTTAATAGCATCTGACTTACAGTTTCAGCTGTTTAGTCTATTATCATCATGGCAAGACATGGCAGTGCACAGGCAGACAATGGTGCTGGAAAAGGATCTGGCAGTCCTGCATCTTGATTCTCAGGCAACAGAAAACAAACTGAGACATTGGGCATAGCTTGAGTATAGGAGAACTCAAAGTCTACCCATATAGTGACATACTTCCTCCAACAAGGCCATACCTCCTAATAATGCCACTCCCTATGAGCTTATGGGGAACAATTACATTCAAACAACCACATTCCAGATGCCAAATTTCAAAGCCTTCAATAAAAGATCCAGATATTGGGTGCAAAAGCAAGCTATCCTGACATGCCCTCTGCATGCATGGGGTGTAAAAAATTTTTTAATCCACTAAGCATGCGTGAGATAGTCATAGCGAGTAGGGTTAAGTTGGGCTGATACTGATCTGTCCCGAAGAGAACAATTCCAGGAAGATATCCACTCTGTCAGATTTGTGACCTCCCCATTTCATCTTTCATAACACTGTCACCTCACTCACAGGTCCCAAAGGAGCATATCTGGTACTTCCATAATTCACACAATCAATTGCTGTTAACCATAGTAGCTAAATACTAAGCTTCTCAAATCTCTAGTACTGAGTTGGGTTGGATTCAGCTGAGTTTGGGTAGAGTTGTGTTGATTCAAGTAAGATTTAATTGGGGAACTCCATAGGAGCAAGAGTGAGCCAATGACCTGGGCTGGAGTGGGCCTGGGACAGTGAACTCCACAGGAGCAGGAGGGGATCCAGACCAGGGTCATTTGCAGAAGCAGGACTGGGCCAGCAACCTAGGCCAGAGCAGGCCTGAGATGGTGAGCTCCATGGGAGCAGGATTGAGTCAGCGACCTAGGCCGGAGTGGGCCTGAGATGGTGAGCTCCATGGGAGCAGGAGCAGATTTAGTCCAGGGAAATTTGCTGAGGCAAGACTGAGGCAAGACTGAGCCAGTGACCTGGGCCAGAGCAGACCTGAGACAGTGAAATCCACAGGAGCAAGTACAGGAGAGCAACCACCGAGCGAGTGGGCCAAAGCCAGAGACTGCTGTGGATCTAGATGTGAATGTGGGACCTTTGAGGAAGTAGACCTGAGCCAGAACCCCTGTGGGTCTAGGCATGAGCCTAGAACCTCTGAAGAACTAGGCCTGAGTCTGGACATGAGTCTGGGACCTCCAAGGAAGTAAGCAAGAATGGGAGAACTCTGTGGGTCCAGGCGTGAGTCTGGGACCTCTGAGGGAGCAGGCCTGAGCCAGGGCCTCTGCTGGTCTGGGTGTCAGTCTGGGACAACAAAGGGAGTAAGCAGGAACCAAAACTTCTGCAGGTTCAGGCCTGAGTCTGGGACCTCTGAGGAAATAGGCCTGACCCAGGTGCTCTGTGGGTCTGGACACATCTGAGTCTGGGAACTCTGAGAGAGTAGATCAGAGTCAGAGACCTATGCAGGACCAATCCAAAACCAGGGACCTCTGCAGGAGCAGATCCAGAACAGAAACATTTACAGAAACAGGTCTGAGCTGACAAACTAGGCCAGAGCAGGCCCAAGACAGTAAACTCCAAGGGAACAGAGCAAAGCCTGGGAGCAATGAGCAACCTCCAGGAACATGGAGTGACCAATGGGGTAACAAGAACCGTGGCACTGACTGTACCTCAAGAAACAACCATCTGAGCCTTGGATTCATTGGCACCTAAAAGATTAAACACCAAAATCACAGATAGCCCCAACCATACCAATTACAGGAAAAGATGGGTAGACGAGGTAAGAATACATGCAACACTACAAAAAGCAACATGATACCAGTAAAATCTAGAGACCCTACAACAGCAAAACTTGAACAACCAAATATAGATGAAGCAGAAGAAAATGACCTAAAAATAACTTCAGGAGAATGATTGAAACTCTTAAAGAGGAAATGAGAAATTCCCTCAAAGAAATAAATGAAAAGACAAACAAAAAATGGAAGACATCAGCAAATTCCTTAAAGAAAACCAAGAAAAATCAATCAAATGTATGAAAGAAACTATTCAAGAATTGAAAACTGAAATAGAGACAATAAAGAAAACACAAGCTGAGGGAATTATAGAAACAGAAATCATGAGAAAACGATCAGGAACCACAAACACAAGCATGAAGAGCAGAATACAAGAGATGGAAGAGAGAATCTCAAGCATTGAAGATACAATAGAGGAAATAGATTCGTCAGTCAGAGAAAACATTAAATCTAACAAAAGCTTAACACAAAATAACCAGGAAAATGGGACACCATGAAAAGATCAAACCTAAGAATAATGGGTATAGAAGAAGGAGACAAAGTTCAACTCAAAAGCACAGAAAATATATTTAATAAAATCATAGACAAAAACTTTCCCTACCTAAAGAAAGATATGCCTATGAAGATATAAGAAGCTTACAGAACACCAAATAGACTGGATTCAAAAAAAAAAAAGTCCTCTCGCCACATAATAATCAAAACACTAAACATATAGAATAAAGAAATAATACTAAGAGCTGCAAAGGAAACAGGTCAAGTAACATATAAAGGCAGACCCCTCAGAATTACATCTGACTTCTCATTGTAGACAATGAAAGCCAGAAGGTAATGGTCAAGCATTATACAGACATAAAGAGACCACAAATGCCAGCCCAGACTATTACACCCATCAAAACTTTCAATCACAATTGAAGGACAAAACAAGATATTCCATGATAAAACCAGATTTAACCAATACCTAACCACATACCCAGCCCTACTGGAAAACTCCAACCCAAGGAAGTTGGCTACAGCAACAAAAACACAGACAATTGATGGTCTCACAGGAGCATATCCCACAGAAGGGGAAAACATACAAATTGGCATCACCAATAATGAAAATTAAATTAACAGGAGAATGCAATCACTGTTCATTAATATCCCTTAATATAAATGGACTCAACTCACCTATAGAAAGACACAGGCTAACAGATTGGATATGAAAACAGAATCCATCCTTCTTCATACAACAACCTCAAAGTCAGACATCGCCTCAAAATAAAGAGTTGGAAAAAAATTCCAATCAAATGGACCTAAGAAACAAGTTGGTGTAGCTATCCTAATATCTAACAAAACAGACTTTGAACTAAAACCAATCAACAAAGAAGGACATTTCAATTAGTCACAGGAAAAATTCATCAAGAGGAAATCTCAATACTGAACATCTATGCCCCAAATACAAGGGCACACTCAAAGATAAAAGAAACACTTCTAAAGCTTAAATCATACATTACATCCCACACACTAATAGTGGGAGACTTCAACACTCCACTCTCACCACTGGACAGGTCAGTCAGACAAAAAATTAACAGAGGCAAAAGGGAACTAACAAATACTATGGCTCATATGTATTTCACAGACATCGATATAATATTCCATCCAAACAGAAAAGAATATACCTTCTTCTCAGCACCTCATGGAACCTTCTCAATAATTGACCACATACTCAAAACAAACCTCAACAGATACAAAAAAAAAATGGACTAACCCCATGTATCTTATCAGGTCACCATGGCTTAAAACTAGAATTCAACAGCAATACTAATTCCATAAAGCCCACAAACACATGGAAATTAAACAATGCTTACCTGAATCATCAATGAGTCAAGGAAGAAATAAAGGGAGAAATTAAAGACTTCCTAAATTTCAATGAAAATGACCACACAACATACCCAAATTTATGGGACACAAGGAAAGCAGTGTTCAGAGGAAAGTTCATAGCACTAAATGCCTATATAGAGAAGCTGGAAAAATCCCATATTAGTGAATTAACAGAACATTTGAAAACTTTAGAACAAAAAGAAGCAAACTCACCCAAGAGAACTTGAAGGCAGGAAATAATCAAATTGAGAGCTGAAATTAACAAAATAGAAACAAAGAAAACAATACAAAGAATCAATGAGACAAAGAGTTGATTCTTCGAGAAAATCAACAAAATAGACAAACCTTTATCTAAACTAATCAAAAGGCAGAGAAAGAATATCCAAATTAACAAAATCAGAAATGAAAAAGGGGACATAACAACAGATGTGGAATAAATACAGAGAGCCATCAGGTCATATTTCAAAACCCTGTACTCCACAAAATTGGAAAACTTAAAGGAAATGGACAACTTTCTGGATAAATATCACTTACCAAAATTAAATCAAGACCAGATAAGCAAATTGAACAGACCTATAACTCCTGAAGAAATAGAAACAGTCATCAAAAGTCTCCCAAACAAAAGTATCTCAGGACCAGATGGTTTCAGATCAGAATTCAAAAGATTTTCAAAGAAGAACTAATACCAATACTCCTCAAATTGTTCCACACAATAGAAATAGAAGAAACATGGCCAAACTCCTTTTATGAGGCTAAAATTACCCTGATACCCAAACCACAGAAGGACATTACTAAGAAAGAGAATTACAGATAAATCTCACTCATGAACATTGATGAAAAAAATACTCAATAAAATACTGGCAAATCAAATACAAGAACACATCAGATCCATCATCCACCATGATCAAATCGGCTTCATCCCAGAGATGCAGGGATGGTTCAACATATGAAAATCTGTCAATGTAATTCGCCATATAAACAAACTGAGAATAAAAAGCACATGATCATCTCATTAGATGCTGAAAAAACTTTCGACAAAACACACCATCCCTTCATGATAAAGGTCTTGGAGAGAGCAGGGATACAAGAAACATGCCTAAGCATAATAAAGGCAATATATAGCAAGCCAACAGCCAACATCAAACTAAATGGAGATAAACTCCCAGGGATCCCACTGAAATCAGGCACAAGACAAGGTTGTCCACTCTCTCCATATCTATTCAATATAGTTCTTGAGGTCCTAGCTAGAGCAATAACATGACAAAAGGAGATCAAGGGGATACAAATTGAAAAAGAAGATGCCAAACTCTCACTATTTGCTGATGATATGATAGTTTACATAAGAGACCCCAAAAATTCTACCAAGGAACTTCTACAACTCATAAACACTTTCAGTAATACAGCAGGATACAAAATTAACTCAAAAAAAGAAAAAACCAGTAGCCTTCCTGTACACAGATGACAAATGGGCTGAGAAATAAATCAGAGAAATATCACCCTTCACAATAGCCACAAACAGCATAAACTATCTCAGAGTAACTAACCAAACAAGTGGAAGGCTTGTATGACAAGAACTTTAAATCTTTGAAGAAAGAAATTTAAGAAGACACCAGAAAGTGGAAAGATCTCCCATCCTCTTGGGTAGGCAGAATTGACATAGTAAAAATGGCAATCTTACCAAAAGCAATCTAGAGATTCAACGTAATGCCAGCAAAATTCTTCAAAGACCTCAAAAGAGCAATATTCAACTTCATATGAAAAAGTAGAAAACCCAGGATAGCCAAAACAATCTTGTACAAGAAAAGAACTTCTGGAGGCAACACATTCCCTGACTTGAAACTCTACTACAGAGCTACAGTACTGAAAACAGCCTGGTATTGGCATAAGAACAGACAGGAGGACCAATGGAAATGAATAGAAGACCCTGATATTAATCCATACACCTTCAAACACCTCATTTTTTGACAAAGAAGCAAAATATATCAAATGGAAAAAGAAAACATATTTAACAAACAGTGTTGGCATAACTGGATATCAATATGTAGAAGAATGAAAATAGACTCATATCTATCACCATGCACAAAACTCAAGTCAAAATGGATCAAAGACCTCAACATAAAGCAAGCCACATTGAACCTCATAGAAGAGAAAGTGGGAAGTACACTTAAACACACTGGCACAGCAGACCACTTCCTAAATATAACCCCAGTAGCACAGACAATGAGGGAAACAATTAATAAACTGGGCCTCCTGAATCTGAAAAGCTTTGTAAAACAAAGGAGACGGTCAACAAGACAAAATGACAGCCTATAGAATGGGAAAAGATCTTCACTAACCCCATATCAGACAGGGCACTGATTTCCAAAATATACAAAGAACTCAAGAAATTGGTCATCAAAAGAACAAATAACCCAATTAAAAAAAAATGGAGTACAGACCTAAACAGAGAACTTCCAACAGCAGAATATAAAATGGCTGGAAGACACTTAATGAAATGTTCAACATCCTTAGTTGTAGTGTTAGGAGCGGCGGGGCTGCGTCCCCAGCACCCCGGCCACCTCCGGCTAGCTTTACCCGAAATAATTACACAGACACTGTATTCTTTTAATCACTGCTTGGCCCATTTCTATCTAGCCTCTTCTAGGCTAACTCTCTCACCTGGACTAACCCATCTCTAATAATCTGTGAGCACCGGTCTTACTGGGAAGATTCTAGCCTACGTCCATCCTGGGTCGGAGCTTCATCACGTGTGTCTGCCCGGGAGCGGGGCATGGCATCTCTCTGAGGCATCTGCCCCCGAGAGGAGAGCTGTCGAGTCTCTGAGCTCACTTCCTCTTCCTCCCAGTATTCTGTTCTGTTTACTCCTCCCACCTATGTTTTAACCTATGAGGGCAAGCAGCTTCTTTATTTAATTAACCAATGACCTTCCTCCATCACTTAGTCATCAGAGAAATGCAAATCAAAACATCTCTGAGATTCCATCTTACACCTGTAAGAATGGCTAAGATCAAAGACACTGATGACAATTTATGCTGGAGATGTTGTCGGGAAAAGGGAACACTCCTACATTGCTGGTTGGAGTGCAAGCTGGTACAGCCCCTTTGTATGTCAGAGTGGCTATTTCTCAGAAAATTAGGAAACAACCTTCCTCAAGACCCAGTAATATCACTTTTGGATATATATCCAAAGGATGCTTAATCGTGCCACAAGAGCATGTGCTCAACTATGTTCATAGCAGCATTGTTTGTCATAGCCAGAACCTGGAAACAACCTAGATGCCCCTCAACTGAAGAATGGATAAGGAAAATATGGTACACACAATGGAGTACTACAAAGCAGAAAAAAAAAATAACGGCATCTTGAAGTTTGCAGGCAAAAGGGTGGATCTAGAAAATATTATTTTGAGTGAAGTAATCCAGACCAAGAAAGACAATTATCACATGTACTCACTCATAAGTGGTTTTTAAACATAAAGCAAAGAAAACCAGCCTACAATTCACAATCCCAGAGAATTTAGACAACAATGAGGACCCTAAGAAAGGCATATATAGATCTAATCTACATGGGAAGTAGAAAGAGACAAGATCTTCTGAGTAAATTGGGAGCATGGGGACCATGGGAGAAGGTTGAAGGGGAAAGGAAGAGGCAGGGAGGGGAACAGAGAAAAATGTAGAGCTCAATAAAAAACAATGAAATTTTAAAAAAATAGATTTAATTGGATTACAGAGGGTTGATTTGGGTTTGATTAAATAAGTTTGACCTTGGTTTCTCCCTGAGAGGACAACTCTGAAAAGTTCTCTTCTGTTTTATAATCATGACTCTTCACATCTTTCCTAATCCCATCACCTGACTCCCAGACCTGAAAGTAGCATGCCCGATGAATGCATTGTCAGTGGTATCCTTTCAAAGAAGCTGATATGACAGCAGCCTGTTAGAATCCAAAGGCCAGTCTGAAGGGATAGTGCTATCTTCGAATCCCACCTGGCCTTCTCTTTTGTTCTGACAAGAAGTTCAAGGCATGACCAACCCCCTAGGGCCCACAGCCAAAGAGGCAGCCTTCTTTTCTCCCACTAACCACTAATAGCCAAGAGCCAATTTACCACATTCACAGAGATCTTAGTGTCCACGGAAACTTACAAAAGTGGTGTTGGCTGGGAAGCAAGGGTCTGCAGAACTCTTATCCATTCCAGCACTCATATCCGTAAGTGGGACCTCTCAAGAGGATACTCAGATGTTTTGAGTCTCCCTGTGACTGATCCCAGCTGCATGTCCACTCGCACTAGGAACACTGCTGAAGCAACAAGGGCTAGCCCAGGGGCCAGTCCAGCCTAGCCTTGTAGACAGATGGCACATTAGTGGCAACACAGGCCATGACACTACTGTTTAGTATTCTAGCTCAGCGCTCCCCCGACCTACACTGTCCATGGTCTGCCCAAGTCCACCTTCCCGTGGACTTCCTCCAGCCACTGATTCCAGGAGCACCACTCACGAGTGTGCACTTGTGAGCAAAAGTGTGAACTCCTTTTAGAAATTGCTTTTGGCTTTCGAGCTGAGATGTCACTAAGTAGCTGTGTGACTTTGGGCTAATTGTGTGAACTTTCAAAGTCTCATGCTCCCTATAAATAAAATATGCCTAGCACATTTTTCAGAGAGTTCATGAATGGATTAAATGATATGATAAGGCACGCTTGCCAAGTGACATGGCTGTTCAGAAACTGTACCGTACCTGTTTGTGCAGGGTGTGCTCCTAAAGTCTGTAAAATGGTGATAGCCTCCTCCCACCGAACACCTAAGTGGGCTTTATGAAATGGCTTGCTTGATTGGGATCAAGCCTAACTATATTGGAAGGTTTTAAAACAAAAGAATAATCAATTGGTATGTGAAAATGTCATGAAAACAGATTGCTTTTTTTGGAATAGGAATTGCATGTGACATTGGAAAGAAAAATCAACCTTCATTTTCATTCTCTAGATGGAAGCAGGGAAGGGGTGTTATCTTAGAAGTATAACTGCCCAAAGTCTTTCCAATTTTGTTCACAGGAGTGTGGTTTCTTCAGTATCTCCACATTGCCCAAGGGACATAATCTAAAATCTTCACCATGGCTGCAGAGCCTTAAAGGAAGGGGCTCCAGCTATGACCCTAATTTTGGCACCCTCCCCTCTGCCCTTCTCCACCTCATCCCAGAGCTCTTGACAAATGTGCAGGCCTTAAGTAGGCCAAGATCACATTCGCCTCAGGACCTTTGCACTGCTGTTTCGCCCCATGGAATGTTCTCCTCTTTCATACCCTAGGCCTATGATTTCACTTCCTGGGAGATGATGGAGGAGGCCTCCGCCCAAATGGCCGTCCCCATCATCTCTCCCCTGAATGGAATTTTTTCTTTAGGGGCTTATCTCTACATGGTGTTATATATCGCTCTTCTCACCAGAATGTAAATTCCCTATGGACAGGGACAGTGTTTGTGATCACTGTTTCACCCCTGACATCTGGAGCAGTTCCTGACACCTAAGTGCTCAATGAGTGTTATCAATGAGCAAATAGTGTCAATAAGTTGAATGATTCACCTGGGCACTGTGTTATAGAGAGCCCCCACAATCTGAGTTCTGGTCACTTATCTGTCCCATCTATACCTCCACCACTACCACACACTCACATGTGACAATACAAACAGACACACTCACAGAACACACTGAAACAAGCATGGTGAGAGAAACATACATCCCTATAAATAGACACCACACACGTATGAGTATGCACACTAGCATGTTGGTTAACCCATACCCAGGCCTACCAGTATGGACACACACACACACTTTCTATTGGGTAGCTGAAGGGACACATGACACTTATGCTCCCCTTCAGGATGGCTCCACTTTCAGTGGCATTTCCTCTGGCCCGGTTTTCTCTCCGGATAGTTATCATGCAGGTAACAGCTCTGTTGATGTCTTTAGAAGGCCAGGATAACGGGGTGAGGACACAGATTCTGGGCCCACGTGACAGGAGCTCACAGTCCAGTTTTCCCATTTGCCACTTGCTGGAGCTGAAAGAAGACAACTTTTTTTTTCTTAGAATAGGAAAATTTATTACTGTGCTTCCACTGTCAAAATTTAGGATCTTGGTCTTTCCTTCTTGCCTTTGTACAGGGCCAAAAGGGACACGTTGGCTACTTTAACAACCTTAAAGCGGACTCCAGGAATATCACCTACAGCATGACCCTTTCGACCAAATCCAGCAACCAGAACTTCATCGTTTTCCTCAATGAAGTTCAAGCAACCATCATTGGGGACGAAAGCTGTGATCTTCTTGCCGTTCTTGATGAGCTGCACCCTGACACACTTCCTGATAGCAGAATCTGGCTGCTGGGCTTCAACTCCTACTTTTTCCAGCACGATTCCCTTGGCATGAGAGGCACCTCCAAAAGGATTGGCCTTCAGGGCTGTGCCCAAGTGGGCTTTCTTGTATTGTTTGTCATACCACTTCTGGTCCCTCGGTGGCTGCGGAGCTTCCTGGCAGTACGGAGACCACGACACTTGCCCATCTTGCCGACGCCACGGGCCCGAGAGAAAGAGCAAGAAGACAACTTTTCTGGGTCTCAGTTCCTTCCCCAGTCAACGGGAATGGTGAAGAGAGTACTGAACTTACAGGGTCATTATGAGGACTGGATGAGTTAGAAGACCGGCTTCCAATGAAGGGGACCTAACTCTTATTTGTTATATCCTTCCCATACCCAAGATCATATTAAGCATGTCTCTCAGCTCCCCGTTAGCACTCAGCACAACCATTTGTGGGCACAGGTATGGCAAACATACATTCACCAGTTTTCCCCAACTAGGGATGGTGGCTATGAAGAGGCACTCGACCTAACCAGCGCCCCAAGTCCAAGATGTTCAACAAGTATGTTTTTGAATATACTAATGCCTTTGTGTTCAGCAATTTGGTGATGCTGGAATATTACTTTTTCTTCTGTAAAGTGAGATCATTGGACCGGAAGTTTTCTGAGGTCTCTTCAGTTCAAGCGTTCTGTGAGGCAATTCCACACCTGACTTCTATGAGAAGAAAGCGTCGTCCCTTATTATCCCAGAACCATAATTGGTTTTTTTGTGAAAGCTCTTTTCAACTCTTCCAGATCTTTTCCAAAGGAACTTTGGAGAGTGATGAACACCAAGAGTCCTTGGAAATGAGTTCAACCCTGATCTCTCACCGGAGGGAACCGGAGACCCAGACAATGAGGAAGCCTTCTTCCGGAGGGGACCCGAGACCCAGACAATGAGGAAGCCTTCTTCAAGGTCACTCGGCAAGCTAATGGAAGAAGCAGAGCCACAATTCAAGGGTCATGGCTTACTAGATGATTATTTTTCTGCACAAAAGTATGATTTGGAAAGGCTTCTTTACCAAAGGCATAATAGAGAAAAATGGATGGAAATTTGAGCGAGGGGATGAGTCATCTCTTTAAAGAATCACTCAATGCCTTTTGTGTTACAATATGTAAAAATAAGAGCAGCTAACTGGGTCCAGGAACACTTGCTAATGGCTGGCCACTGCATTAAACACTTGACATAGTTTTTTCATATAAACCTGCAGATGATGCTATGAAAAAAATACCCATTTTTCAGTTAAAAAAACTGAAGAGTTTAGGAAAGAAAAGTTATTTTTCCAAGCATACCTAGGCAAATCAGTGGCAAAAGGAGGTGCTGAGCCTAGGCAGTGTGGTCCCCACTGTACTGGAGGCACACCCGTACTAAAGGCACACATGTTCCTCAGGGAGCCTGTTATTAATATGACCTCTGAAATTAAGCTAACATTCCTGGACAGACTAGAGAATTTAGCAGAAGCAGGTTCAGAAGGAAAGGTGTAGGCTTAATATTTCCATGTTCTGTTTCTTTTTCTTTCCCCTGTTCTTTGTAACGACTGTTGCTCTGCAGGCAAAATGTCCAGTAGTAATGTCAGAGACAAAATGTGGAGGAGCAGAGGAGAGGTGGGCACTAGCTGTCTAAGTCAGCCACTTCCCAGTAACGAAGACCAGGCCAATGTTCGGCAGTGTATGACCCTAAGAATGACCCTAAGCATGACCCACAGGTCTGGTGGTCAGCTTCGTTTCTGAAACTCAGTTAGTCCAATCTGAAATGTCTTCTAACTTTTCTGAGACCAACTGGCTCCCTGGGGTAGGCTAGCTAGTGGAAAAGTCTGTAGCTTCGGCTTAGAATGAACTGGTAGGCTGTTACATTCCAGGCCACATCAAGTTGGTCAGGAGAGCCCTGCAGAATGATAAGGAAAATAGACACCTCTCTGGTGAGAGACATGGCGATGGGTATGCATAGAGGGAGGGAAGAGTAATGGGAAACAACCCACTACAGGGATTCTTCAAGACGTTAGCAGAGGAGCTGCAGAAGTAACTCAGTTGGTAGAGCAATTGCCCAGCATATACCAAACTCTTGGTTTAATCCCCCAGCCCTGCAAAAACCAAGTGTGGTAGCACAGATCTGAAATCTTAGCATTTGAGGAGGTAGAGGCAGGAGGATCAAAAACTCAAGGTCATTCTCAGCTACACAGAGTTCAAGGCAAACCTGGGACATATGAAACCCTGATGAAAAATAAAACCAATTAGTAAGAGAGAAGCAACATGCAATGGGGGGGGGGTGGTATTCTAGTTATCATTTTTAATGTAGGCCCAAGGTTATCATGGATGACTGGGGAATGCAGGAAAGCTTCTAGATTAGACAAGGGGCAGGAAATGAGCAACCTACCGAAGTATGTTCTCAAGCAGTCTAAGAGAGCCATGGCCCAAACCTTTCATGGTGACGGGGCATACCCAAAAAGTGACAGGCACATACAGACAGTCCAGATGCCTCCATGCAGTAAAGGTCCGAAAACCATGCCACTCTATGTAAAAGTATACACAGAGAGACACTCTGAGAGACACAGAGAGACAGATGGGAAGGAACAGAGAAACAGAAAGAGACAGAGAGAGACAAGGACAGAAACAGAACAAAAGAGAGAGAGAACTTCAGTTCCTCTCTGCCCCCTCTCTTTGTGTAACTAGAGAGGACAAAGTTTCACCTATGCAGGTCTGGAAAATGACATCACAGGTTAGGAGCTCTTTTGTCCCCAAGTTGCATTGTCCTTCTCATTGCATGTCATCTGCATAGATAACGATCTACCATCGATATCTCTCTCTCTCTCTCTCTCTCTCTCTCTCTCTCTCTCTCTCTCTCTTTCTCTCTCTCTCTCTCTCTTTCTCTCTCTCTCTCTCTTTCTCTTTTTCTCCTCTCCTCTCCATACACAACCCCCCAAAGGAGCTACAGGCCCAAAGGATTCATGTGAAGCGTCTCCGGCATAGCAATCTCAACCCTTTTAGAGACAGGCTTTCCTGAACCCACCCCAGCCTCACCACTGACCAGTCCAGAGACATCAAAGCTTTGGTCTTTCCCTGAAGAAAACGGTCCTAACCGCACGCAGCCCACAGAGACTAGGAAGAAAACACTACTAAATTCAGACCTGTGGCTAGCATGCCTCATGAGTGTGTGGTGCTTGGGTTGAAGTGCATAACCTTCCACCTCAGCTGTACCAAAGTGGAACTTGGCCAGCAGCCCCCCCCCCCAAAGGCAGTGTATTCATTCATCCATGCATACAGCCATCTGATAAGTTTTTATTGGGGGCCTGCCTAGCGCCTAGCAGCAGTTCAGATAGTGCGGGAACTATCAGGAAGTGCAGAGTACAGCTCACGGCTCAGGCAGCTCTCCATCTAACTGGGGATCAAGGCCTTTAGGACTCGCATGGTCAATCAGAAACAGTATGGGCCTGGAAACCCCTGGGTCAAGTTTTTCCCAGGACAAGAAGCTGGCCCACCCTATTCTGGCTTCCTGTGCTCTCTTTCCTCTTTGAACATTCGCAGGCAGCTGTCCATCTTCCTCGGGCCCTCTATTCCCTGAGTAAGACATCTGTGTTCCATCAATGGCTCCTCAGATGAGTACATCTCCAGGCACCAAATTCTTTCCACAACACCCCTCTCCAATAAGGTGACAATCTAAAGGAAGTGCTAGGACATGATGGTGACAGGGATGCTAGCCTGAGCCTTTCTGGGCTGTTCCTCAGGGAATACTGGCTCCATGGAGCTGAAGTACATGTAGCTTCCAGGGAGGGATGTGCTGGTCATTGCATTTGACAAAGTTCAGAAGGGCAAAAGCCAAAGGTTTCAACACTGACAGACATCTAGAAGCCCTAACAAATTTTGTGTGTACTGTATTATTTCTCATCTATGCAAAAGATGAGAAAGCCTTTGACATTTCCCAAAGTCACCTGATCCCAGGACTCAGTCCTGCCCAGGGAGCATTTCCCAGCACTGGCATTCCTCAGAGAACTCTAGGGAAAGCAGTGCCAAGAGTGAATGACTGAGTGAATGAATGAAGGCTGGGAAATAGCTCAGTTGGCAAAGCACTTGTAAGCATGAAGACCTAGGTTCAGATCCCCAACACCCATGAAAATGCTGTGTTTACAGCTCCTCACCTGTACTCCCAGCCTGTGGGAGATGGAGACAGAAGATCCCACCTCACCCCCACCCACCCAAAGCTGGCTCTCTGGGCTCAAGTGAGACTCTGTCTCAATATGTAATATATAAAGCTGTCAAAGAACACAGTGTCTACATCTGGCCTCCACACATGCGCACACATGGATGCTCACACAAAGGCAAACATACTTACTTGTATACCACATATATATAAGTGCAAAAATTTTTAAAATAACAAGAACATAAGTAAATAAACCTAAATGGAGTTAAGTTCTAAGCATGGAGGCACGTAAGAATACATTGAGCTGGGCTGTGTCCAGAAGCCACTGGACCTGCAAGGGTCTGCCCAGTCTCCCAATAAATAAATAAACTGCAGCCCAAAGCCTAGCCATCTTCCAATTTCCTGAGAGACCCAAAGCACTCAGGTAGTCTGGAGGGTCCTCTGAGGTGTTGGCTTGAGTGGGTGTTGAGGTGACATGCAGCCCTGCAGGCAGAGAGAGGTGGTCTCTGACAGCCCTCCAGGGCCTCTCTCCTCCTCTCCCCTCTTTTTTTGGCAGGGGTTGGGTAATACATGGTTTTTCTGTGTAACCATGATTGTCCTGAAAGTCACTCTGTATACCAGGCTGGCCTCGAACTTGCAGTCTCTGCCTCCTAAATGCTTGGGATTAAAGGCAAGTGGTTACTGCCTAGCCTCTTCTTTCCTTATTGTCTTCCTCTTCTTCATCCTCCTCCTCCTCTTTCCCTGCCCCTTCCTCTCTTTCTTTGATCTTTCCATTTTCTCCTCCCTCCTCACTACCATTCCCCTCTGATCTTTCTTCACCCCCTCCATTCTTCACCTCAATGTCCCCAGTGTTCAGGGACTCAGTCTGACCACGTGGAACCTGGACTCAAAGCCCTGGGAAAAGACGCAAGGGATGCCTCAGGCACATAAATCATTCTGCAGGCAGCACAGAGGCCCCGAGTTCCCAGGGCTGGAAGGTAATTCCCAGGACTGAGAATAATTTGGCAGGCAGCCCCAAAGTCAGAGCTGGACTCTGGGCCCAGCTCCAGGGTCGCCTCTCCATGTTACTGTGGGTGTAACCTTGATCCTTCTGCTGAGGTAAACAATGGGATCTGCCTGATTTGGGTTGGAAACAGAAGAGGCCCCAGCAAGGCAGGGCGCTGAAGTAATAAATGAGGAGTTGAGACAGCTGCACAGACACAGCACGGCCTGCTTCCCCCCCATTAGCACAAACCCGGGGCATCTCTAAAAGCTAAATGGCATCGCTTTCCACTCCCTATAATGCAGACCAGAGTTGCTGAAGCCACAAATCACTAAGAAAAGTGTGGAAAAATGTTCACCATTTCTTGGAATGGAAATAATAATAAATAATAATAATCTGTTTCATGTATTTTGCCAAGACATGTTCTCCAAGGAGCTTTGCATTCAGATTTATCGCAAGTCCCCAGGGTTCAGATAGTTTTTAATTAAAACTTTTATTGGGGAAAAATACAAATTAAAAAATCATTCCCAGAAGTGAGTTATGGGGAGGGTCACTAGATTTCATTTTCTTGGCGTTTGTCCTTCCCTTGTTTTGTCATTTAGATGGCTACAGCACAAGCAGTCTCACTATGGCTGCTGATCGGCACATGAAAATTGCCCATGAGTTCCTGAGCTGCTCCCCCCGCCCCCGGAAGGCAGGGACAGGTGGGCAATGGATGGGCTGCTCCTAAGTGCCCTCCTTACATCCCCAGTTGCCATGCTGGGGACACTCTCCACGCTGCCCCTATGACTGCATCCCCAATCCCACATCAGTGAGCAGTTTTAGTCGCGTGAGGACCATGGAGCTTAGAGGGCTTAAGAAACATGAGGAAAATCGCACAGGTGGTGGCAAGATGAACCCAGGTCTCCAGGTGGCTCTTGGTCATGGTGTGCTCCCCTACCCCAGTTAAGTGGGGGAAGGAAGGAAGAATACATGCAAATGAGAGAGCCTGGGAACTCTCCCGGAAAAGTGCTGAGGCAAGAATTCAGGAATTACGAGAGTGTTTCTGGGAGAAGTCAATAAAGCATGCACTCTCTAAAATGGAAACTGAAGAAAGCCAGGATGGAGTACAAACTCAAAGCCACACCTCAGCCTCATCCCACAAGAGAGACTCTAGAAGGCAAAGCACACCACAGAGTTTGTCTGCCTTAGGCCTGTTTTTCACCATATTTTATTGTTGTATTGGTGTGTGTGTGTGTGTGTGTGTGTGTGTGTGTGTGTGTGTGTGTCTCCACACAGGCACACACATGTGGATAGCAGGTGGCTGGTGTCTTTCTCAACCACTCTCCAGCTCAGTTTTGAGACTGGATCTCTCACTAAACTTGGAGCTGACACGTTTGACTAGGCAATCCCCCCAGCCCCGAGCCGGGGGCGTTGTGTTTGTTTTGTTTACTGCACACTTGGCACTAGTTAGGATACCTCAGGGTGGAGGCAATGATGAGGGGGGAACAAAAAGCTCTTAGAAACTTTCAGTTTGCTGTACTTAGGGAGGTGCCAATGTCAGGTGCAGCACTTTGGGGGCTGCAAAGGTCCCTGAAGCTGGAAGTCTCTTCTTGCTCCATATCTGTGGCTGAATGCAAATCTTTGGGACTGTGCGGTTATGCTAGTTTGAAATTGGTAATGGCCTGTTTCCACCCACCAGACAACTTAGCCATGGCTGAAGGGATGGGACCTGGCTGTCTGGTCAAGTCAAGTCATACATAGGTAGGTAGAAGATCAGCTATGTAAACACTTAAGGACTGAACCTTGGAAGGCAAGATTATCTAGGCTCCTGAATATTGCTTAGCAAAAGACTGTATGTAAGATGGCATGACCACAGGCCAGGAGGTAAAGAGAAACCAATGGTGGTTATACCTTCTGGATCGTTCCCAGAGTGTTGTGGAATATTAGTTTAAGATGTGTTAATTTGTGTATGCCATGGAATATTTGTTTAATGATGCAAGGATGTGTTGCATTCTTTTATGTTGCATTTGCTTAACTCTGTGAAGCTGTGTTACTTTGCCTGCCTAAAACACCTGATTGGTCTAAGAAAGAGCTGAATGGGCAATAGCAAGGCAGAAGAAAGGATAGGTGGGGCCAATCATTCAGAGAGAATAAATAGGAGGAGAAATCTAGAGAAGAAGAGGAAGGAGCAAGAAAAGGAGAAGGAGAGGAGGAAGCCAGGGGTCAGCCACCCAGCCACCCAGCCAGCTACAGAATAAGATGGAAAGAAAGATATATAGAATAAAGAAAGGTAAAAAGCCCAGAGGAAAAATGTAGTTAAAGAGAAATGGGATAATTTAACTTAGAAAAGTTGGCTAGAAACAAGCCAAGCTAAGGCCAGGTATTCATAAATAAGTCTTCTTGTATTTATTTGGGAGTTTGGTGTAAGGCCTCCAAAGGGATAAAAAACCAACCAACTACACCAGAGGGCACACCATATCTGGTCCCTGAGCTGAGACTAAGTGTGAGACTGTATAAACAAGCCTGCTTTGATTGTAGTTCCCCAGCACCTCAGAGCCTGCAGACAGCCAGGAGCCCGGGTCTCAGGTGCCTCTAGGTCCAGGAAGAAGCACAGATGTGGGGTCTACTGACGCAGAACACTGGAGGCAGGGCCAGATTCAATCTCCCGAACCTTTGTTGCTGGGCCTGGGCCTCTTCCTGGGACCCAGAGTTTGATGTGACTTGCATTCTGGATCCTCTACAAACCTTCTTTTTGCTGTGTACTTCATTGAGTAGGCATCGTTCTGGCTATCAAGCAGTCTCTAAGATCCATGGCATTTTAGGTTCATCGGAGCAGCCTGACCTGCTGAACCTAGGTACCAGGGTACATGTGCATCCCTTTCTCACCTAGCCAAAAAGCAGAAAAAAAACACATATTTCAGCATGCACTGTTTTATCCCCTTGTATCAATAGGTATCCATCCCTGCAGTGAAAGGAATAAACCTTCTATGGTGGGATTTCCATGCTGTGCTGCTGAAAATATATGTTGAAAAGAAAGAAGTTCCAACCATGTCATCAGGATGGTCCAGCCTTTGTGGAACTCAAAAGCACTCCAGACAGAGGTGCATGAGTTTCTGCAAACATACATCTAGCAAGTAGAATCCAATGATATACAAGCCTTTGGCCAGTGCTGACCTAAGGATTGTGAAGGGGCTTAGCTTCATTTGTAAATCTAGACTCTCTAAATATATGGAAGAAATGAAGGAACGATGGCAAAAATGTTATTTGTATAACCTCTGTGGCAAGTTCGTGGGCATTTCATCTTACTTCCTGTAATGTTCTATGTTTGGACTGTTTCTTAGTCCTAAATCACATTTTAATGATGTTTTTATTCCAAAAGGTTGAGCTAAAGTTGCGTGTCAGCAGACCCTGTGACCCAGTCACTCTACTCTGAAGGACACATTCCATGGAATCTTTGAGGGCACTTACCAAAAAAGTCACACAAAGAATGTCCAGTCAGTGATGGCTAACAGCTGACCCAAACACCAGTGAGCAGGGAGAATGGATGACCTTAAGTATACGTGTGTAAGGGAATCCCTGCATTCTGCAGTGAGAGGAATCAAACAGTATAGAGCCTACACACATAATCCCGAGGCTGAGAAACACACCGGCTAGAGCTCACGCACATTGTGCTGAGGACAGGAATTACACTGGATGAAGTTCACATACATATCACGCGGAGGGAGAGAATCATGCCTACTGCATATCTACTTTGATAGAAAATTTCAGAACAGTTAAATTTGGAACATCCTGATGTTCAAAGTCAGGATAGTGCTTATCTCTGAGGTAGTAGGGAGTAGAAGAAGGTCCTGATGTGGGATGTGTTGTGTGTGTGTATCTGTATGTGCGTGTACACGTGTATGTGTGCATGCACGCTGTGGCTTGAGTGTGGTGCTCAGAGGCCAAGCTCAGGGAGTCAGCTCTTTCCTTCTACTATGTGGGTCATAGGATCGAATGCAGGTTCTTGGGCTTAGCAGCAAGTACCCGTTACCTGCTGAGCCATTTCACTGGCCCATGGGATGTTTCCTGCTCCAGATGCGGTTCCAAGAGCGTGTTCAGTTTGTAACAAGTCACAAAGTGAGCACTTGGGACACGTGGACTCTTCATTGGGGTGTTTTATCTGATGATATAGCTCACATTAGTAATTTTTCCAAAAGTAAAAGTGAAGGCACATCAGTTGGAATGCTCTCTGCCTGGGCTATTACACGGAAGCCATTCCCAGCCTTTAATTTCTCAGCTTGAATCCATCTATCGATCCCTAGTGTTGTAACATGCTCTATAGCGAACATGAGCTGATAGGCTGGAATGGCCTCTAAGTGGCCACAGTCGGGGTGGCCTGTGGGGCTCTGTTAATGGTATTTCATACAAAGTTGCCTTGCATCTCTGCCTCCCTCCAAGGTAATGTCCATTTGTAGCCCAGGCCCCATGAGGAAAAGATTTATCTCACTCCAAAGGAAATTAAACTCCCCTGACCTACTCTTGAGCAGTTGGGCCTACCACACTTAGGAGCCAAGTGACTCCTGGATTTCAAGACCAACACCTTCTGGTGAGCCTTCAAAAGGACAGACTTCCTTCTGTGTCTCCCATGGGAGCCTGGCTCTCAAAGAACCTTTGAGCAGAGCCTTACACAAGCAAGCAGAGCAAGGCAGTGCAGCCTCCAGAGAGCACCCGTCTTCCTCCCATGTCCCATCTCTAGTCTATCAAGGATCCTGACCCAGAGGACCCAAGGTAATCTTCTCTTCCTCTCTGGGGAGCTCAGAAGATGATCTACCAAAGAGAGTCTGTTCCAGCCATACAAGAGCACCAGATGTGTGGGAAGGCAGCTCAGTAGTTGAATGCTTTCTGAAAGCTGACATACAAAGGGAAGACCTTCTGAGTTAGGCATGGTGATGCACGCTTTTAATCCAGGCTCTCGAGAGACAGAGGCAGGCAGATCTCTGTGAGTTCAAGGCCAGCCTAGTATGCAAAGAGAGCTCCAAGACATTCAGGGCTGCCACACAGAGAAACCCTGTCTTGGGAGAAAAACAGAGCAGACCTTCTGGTTCTTCTCAGGAGCGAGTTACAGGCAGCCATCACCACACTCGCTTGTAGAGAAGGCTGCCATCTCTCAGCTCCAGGGACAGCCAAGCACCAGACATAAAACAGAGGTGGCTTCCTGTGAACAATATGACAACCATGCCCGTTGGGAAGCTGTGCCCTTTGGGAGTGTTGTCTTCACAGAAAGCCCTCATTTGTATCTTTAAGAGGTCTGTAGGCCTTTTTAGCCTATACACATTCTCAATCCCTTGTCCAACCCCAGGGGTCTCTAAGGCTACCTGAGGGTGAAGAGCAGAGAGGAAGAGATGTCCACAACCAGCCATCTCTGAACATATGGCCAGCTAGGGAGGCCTAACTCTGTGCATCCCGTGGCTCAGATCCAACTTTCCAGATGCCCCCCCCCCATGGCTGAAGTGGCACACAGGGCCCTCTTCTCCTCAGAGAGGACACAACGGTGTTTACCACATCACTGTTAGCCCCCATTTAACCCCGCCGACTGCATCTCTGATGTGCAGAGCCTCTCAATCCCTAAGATGGCTGTTGTGAAAGCGAGCTCACCTGCTCCCTCAGTACTCCATTCTTCTCAGGGATCCTCCTCGACACTTCCGGCTCCGGCTCCACCCCAGTACAGCTCAGAACAGGACCTGACAAAAGCTTCAAAGGACTTCATAAGTTTTCATTCCATTTCAGTCTGCAATTTCAGACCTAACTCTCCAGGCATTTCTGCTGAGGTTGTAAGATGAATCCTCAGCTGGAAACTCTCCCCTCTCCTCCCCTCTCCTCTCTTCTCCTCTCCTCTCCTCTCTTCTTCTCTTTTCTCCTCTCCTCTCCTCTCCTCTTCTCTCCTATCTATCTATCTATCTATCTATCTATCTATCTATCTATCTATCTATCTATCTATCTATCCATCCATCTCTATCTCCTAAGTGTCCCCAAAGTAAGTACATAACTGAAATGGAATGGGTAAAAAGGCCTTGCTCCCCAGCAGCTGACTATCAGGCATATTCTGCCCCAATTCTCAGAATTGAAACCTGCTCCTTCATGTTGCATTTAGACCTTCACTAAAAAGGCCCTAAATCACACAAAGCCCTAAATTCCATCGCACCATGACTTGTGCCAAATCTTCACAGCCAGAGCTGGCTCTACAATGGAGGGAGCACCTTGCCAGTATATTTAGTCTTAGATTTGTGCCTAATTGGAGGCCTGAGAAAGTTCTTGAAGAGAGAGAAGACAAGCAGAGTGTCATTTGGGGGGAAGATACACCAGTGAAAATTAGGCATCATTGGTTCAGTTAAGGGCTCTGCAATGTCCAAGACAGGGGAAAGGAGGACCCAAAACGCAGCAAATGTCTAGAAAATTCCAACATGTAGAATTGAGCAGCAAGGTTGAACAGGCAAAGAAGCTTGGGAAACACAAAACCAACACAAAAAGAACTGTTGTGGAAAAAAACACAGCCTTAGGGGTTACTGACCTGCAATCTCTTCTCACGGGGAGGAAACTGAAATCACAGGCCATGTAGCAGTGACTTTCCTGGCTGCCAGGTCTGGATAATCCCTAACTCACTGCTGACCTACCTAACAACACAATGAGCCAATTCTCCAAGGTGCTGTAACCTGACCTACACAAGTCCAGGGCTTGAAGCCCACCCCAGGAGCCCATCCAAGTTCTTTTCTGCTTGTGTTCTCTCTCCGGATAGAAGAAACTGGACATAGCCACCTGAGAGACATGACTTTGGCTCCAGAAAAAAGGGCTCAAGTGGAAGAGGTCACTTCTCTCGTAACTCCTACCCCACCGCAACCAAGGGTGGAGAGCCTGGTCCAGACCTGTTCCCTAGGGTATCAGGGCAACTACTGTGGGCCCCACAAAGCATGGTCATAAGGCATAGAAGAATGGAAATCTGGCTTTAACAGAGATCCCCATTTGCAAAGATAAGACCCTCTGGCTTGTGGTCAAGCACCTGGTGTGAACTGGGCCCAATCAGAGACGGGGGCGGGTAGGGGTGGTCTCAGGTAGGTGGCGGGTGCCTTACTTGGGTTCCTGGCAGCAGGGCTAACACAAATGCCTATGTCACAAGCCCCTATGTTAAAGGCTTGGAGGGGGTGGAATCTTTAAAAGGTGGAGCCTAGTGAAAGGTCTTCAAGGGTCACTGAGGCCTTGCTCTCCAAGGGAACTTTGGTCTTTTCCTCCCTATGTGCTTCTTGACTGCTATGAAGTATGTAGCTTTCTTGTGTATTAAAGGCTTGGTTCCTAGCCTGTAGCATATGAAGAGATGATGGAAATTTTAGGAGGTGGAATCTATTGGAAGGAAGTGGAGTTACTAGGTCACTTGGGGAACCCAAATCATTTCCATTTCTAGTAGTCATGAGGTGGGCAGCCTTCACCACACGCTCCCCACCCTCCATCTCAGAACAGCCTCTCAGAGCCGGGAGCCGTGAGGCAGTGGGCAAAGCCGTCTGCTACTCCGTTCCCTTGACTTCCTCAGATTGTAGTCCCAGTGACAGAAAGCTGACACACTGGGCAAAGGGTTTATGGGGGGGGGGGAATCCCAAAATACGTACACCTGGTGAGAAGAGGCAGCCAGGGAACTATGCAAATTTAAAAGGAGACACGGTCTGCTAAAGTTGACGGTCATAGACTGGCTAGCAGTTCTGAAGGCTTGCCCTACATTGGAAAGTCCAGGAAGACTAGACAAGTTGTTCATCCCACCTCAACCCAACCCCACAGGTTATCTCTGATGCATGAAAGGCACTGCATGGTTGTCCCCTTCACTTTGAAGCAAGTAAGGGGCCCCATTTCTATACTTCAGGGAAAGGTCTTTGGCCCAGACCCACCACCACCCCCTGCCCAAGGTGTAATCTCTCAGTTGTCTCCAGATAAAGTGGAAATCATCCAAGAAGGGCAATCCCCTGAGGCAGAGGCAACTGGGAGCTGGGACACACCAACTCCCATCCCACTCCAGACAGATGAGCACACCAGCCAGCCCAAAGGGCTCTGGACAAGGTGCTGACAGGGCAAGGCCTGCTGCTTGGAGAGGTAAAAGCCACCAGTACCTGAGGGAGGCCAGATACTCAGCCAATACCGCTGCAAACAGCCCCCAGCAGACATCTCCAAGTCAAAGCATGCCTCCCTGGGCAGAAGCGCTGGAGTTTCTTCCACTGGGCTGCATGTTCAGAGGAGAAAGCCACAGGATGGGGCAGCCATGGGGGCAAGGGATGGGATGGGGGATGGGATGGGAATGGGATGGATAAAGGGCCTCATTTCCGCAGCTATGTAGATGCTAATGGCATTAGCTCAAGGTTTCCCTGGTGCCTCTTTGATACAAGCAAGAGAAGGGCTCTGGGTTACATTCAGGGGTCGGCCGGCCATGGACAACATGAGGCACAATGCCTCGTGTTTATACGATCCTGCCGCCTTCCCATTCAACAAAGCTTTGAGAAAAATGAGAAAACGCTCTCCCAACCATAACCACCAATCAGCTGTCATTTTTCTTTTCAAAATACAAGGACTCCTTAGTGAGCTATGCATTCCGATGAAAGTTATTAGTTAGCACCTTTAAAGGCAAGCTATTGTGGAATGGAGAGAGGCGTGAAATGCAGCACATTCCGAAGGGGCATGGTGGGGAGCTGCAAGAATTTGTGCAACAAGCATTTATTGAGTTCCTGTTATGTAAGAATTTCAGCACTGAGGGCTGAGGAGAGAGGGGCAGCACAAGGTCCCTCCCTCAGGCAGCTCCCCACTCTTTGGGGATGCTGGATATGGACATGCAAACACCTGCAAACACATTGGGGAAATTAAGAGAATAACACCAGCTGTGTCTTAAGCAATGTGCTGGGACAAGAGGAACCCGTGGGTTTCCCTGAGAATCTGATCATCATAGGTGAAGAATATGTCAGGGTGAGTCAGACATCGCTAATGGCCCCCAACATCTGTCTCTCCTTCTTCTCAACATTCAGCCAGATGAAAGGACTCAGTGACTAAAACTACATTTCTCAGGTTCCTTTGAAGTTCTGTGTAACCATATGACTAAGGGCGCTAGCCAGCGAGAGCAGAATGTTTGGTGTGACTTCCAGGAACTATCCTTGCCTCCTTCGGGCTGGTGGTTGGATCGCAGAGGTGATGGCTGGAGCTTCAGCAGCCATTCTGGACTGAGATGTGAACCTACTGCGCAGAAGACGGAACAAAGAGATGCAAGTAGCCTTGGGTGTGTAACAACTTATCGGAGCCCTGCTTCACGGTCAGAGAACTAGGTTTCGGCTTCATATAAGCCAGTGTTAGTTTGGAGGTTCCACCAGTCACAGCCAAGCCTCCGTTCTCCTCCTAGCTCTTCTGTATTCTAGAGTGCAGAGTTCTAAAGAATAAAGAGCTTGCTCTTCCAGCTGTGGTTCGTGACATCAGCAGGTAGCTTTTGGCTTCCGTCTTCTTGAGGGTCTTGCCCCTGACCTTATGCTTCTTCTCATTGTTGCCAATGTAGATGACCAAATGAAGCACTGAATTGGGGGACAGGGATGATGGGGAGGCCTCCTGGTCTCTGCAAAACTCAGTCCACACCTGGGGACTAACCCCTGCTTCGGGGCTCCCCGTGTGAGGTCAAGGCTATCACCAGGCCTGCCTGGCAGCTCCACTTCAACTTGTGCCAATGGCAGCTTCCTTCTCCCAGGCCTCACTCAGTCCCTGGGACCTCTCAGAATCTGCCTATCCTACTGAGTAGGCCCATCCTGCCATAAGCCTGCTTCTTCCTGGCCTCTCTCCCAGTCGTTCAGCCTCTTCCTTTCCCTTTCCATCTCTTCACACCAAAGCTGGTGCAATTGGCACCTAATGCAATTAGCACTTAATATGAGCCTTTCTGTTATGCTAACAAAGTCCTCTCGGTGAAGGGGTGCAGGGCTTCTAAATGGTGCATGGGAACCAACTCAGGTAAACTGAGTCCTGAGTGGGAAACCAGGAAACCTGGGTTTCCTGACCACTTTTGCTCTCAGTATGCTGTATGGCCTCAGGTCAACTACTCAACTTCCCTGTGCTCCAAGGCCTGAACCCACACTTTGGATTTGAGAACATGGTTACAGCTAAAGCTGTGTTGGTCATGGGTTCAGGAGTTAAACATAGCTCCCTGTCTGAAGTGAAACCACACCTGTGTGTTTGATTCTAGTTGCTGTAGGGTGATTGTGGCAAAGTCAAGGGGCTGTGACAGAACTTGATGACCAATGAAGCCAACCAAGCCTGTTTGTTCTCTGGCCTTCTGCCAAAAAAGCTGGCTGAGCCCTGTCAAAACAAGCCAAGGAGCTATGGTAACCCATGCCTCAAAACATAGGACCTCATTAGCTAGATGACATGTGCTTGGAATCTCAACATTCAACAGGCTGAGGCAGGAGGATCTCAAGTTTTGGTACAGATTGGACTACATAGTAAGTACAAGGCCAGTCTGAGCTACATGGCAAGTTCAAGGCCAACTATATCTCAAAAAACAAAACAAAACAAAAGCCTTCGGGGGAGGGGGCGGTGCAGGGGGGAACGTACAGATCGCTCAGCAGGTAAAAACACTCACTATTCAAACCTGACAAGCTGAGTTCAATCCCTGGAACCCACAATGAAAAATGACAATTGACTTCCAAAAACTGTCCCCTGACCTTCACAAGGGCCTGGCGCTGTGACATGTGCATACACACACACACACACACACACACACACACACACACACACACACGCCATCTCTCACAGGGCCGGCTTACTACTAGTTAAAAGCACTTGTTTCAAAAGCCTGAGTAGGTAAGTTCCAGGGTCAGATGGAAGGGGATGGAAGGAGAGCTCTAAGCAACTTCTTGATGCTTATTCTTGAGCCTATCCACCATAAGCAACAATAATAAATAAAACTAAACGGAAAACAAACAACAACTAAGGACTGGAGTCTATGCAGTCATTCAACAGACCTGGCCTCTTTTCACCCAGAATGAAGAAGACAGGAACAGTAAGAAATACATATGGGCGGGCGAGTGTTGCATAGGAAATTAAAGTAGATCATGAGACAATGGGAGGGAGGTGAGGTGGAGCTAAGCCTTCCATTCACTGGGCTCTGCAGCAGAAGCACAGAGGGAGCAGCAAGCGCAAAGATCCTGAGGCAGCGCTGTGGGCAGGCACATAAGGAAGCCAGCACGGCTACAGTGGAGCATGGGGACAGAAGTGAAGCCAGCATCACCACAGGGGCTGGATCCCAGGACATTTGAAAGATGCTAGCCTTGACAGAAAGAAAGAAAGAAAGAAAGAAAGAAAGAAAGAAAGAAAGAAAGAAAGAAAGAAAGAAAGGAAGGAAAAAAGAAAGAAAGAAAGAAAGAAAGAAAGAAAGAAAGAAAGAAAGAAAGAAAGAAAGAAAGAAAGAAAGAACTAGGAATATACACATACACACCATATGAGCCAGCTGTGCCACTCCTGGGCATTCCCTGAAGGACTCCACGGCAACCCGTGACAGAGACACTTGCTCATCAGTGTTGACTGCAGTGTTATTCACAATAGGTGTGTTACAGAGGCAACCTGAGTGTTGCATGCTTTCTTTCTTTGTGGGTCCTAGATTTATAGAGATAAAATCATGAATGTATGTATGATATGAAAATAGAAATGAAACTGTCTGGGGGGACAAAAATGACTAATGGGAGCAGAGAAGATAGGGAGCATTCAGGGAATATGCTCAATATACAGTATATATTTGTATGAAAATGGCTTTATGTAACCCAGTATCATGTATAACAAATATGTACCAATGAAAATTAAAAATAAATATTCTTAGAGAAGTCTAGTCTTGACTCTGAGAACATCTCATTAGCACAGGAGAGCTATGCGCAGAGAAAGAATATTTGGTGTCCACTTGGGCTTTAGGAGGGAAGACTGTGGAGGCTGGGCAGGTAGTAGGGGGCCAAAGGAAAAAGATCTTCTCGCCAAAGTAGGGTCAACAGCTGGACACAGCAACAGTCCCCAAAATGCACTGTGTCACAAAAGCTCCAGGGTAGTTCAGAGTCCCTTTTGAAGGCAAACACACAGAGTGCTCCTCAAACCTAAACCATCAGGTCATTCCCCTGCCTAGAACCCTCTCATATGCTTTGAGTCAGAGGTCACCTAGAGCTACTAACTTTGTACCCTGGGCTGACCTGAGGGACTCAGAGAACCTGTAGAGTGTAGTAGAAGTGACACTGTGGGACATCTACGAGTAGTTCAAGCAACCCCTAGAAGACTTCAGTACCAACCATGCAAGCAGCTGCAGATGGAATTTTTTTGTCCCACCAGACAGCTCCCCAAATAACCACACAGAAGCTTATTGTTAATTATAAATGCTTGGCCAATAGCTTAGGCTTATTACTAACTAGCTCTTTCAACTCAAATAACCCATAATATTTCTCTGCTCTCTACCATGTGGTAGTACCTTTTTTCAGCACAGCATATTCATTTCTTGCTTTCTCTACATCTGACTGGCAATTCTTCTGTCCTTCCCCAGACTCTCTTTTTGGCCACAAGTTCTGCCTAACCTCTACCTGCCCAGCTATTGGCCATTCAACCCTTTATTAGGCCAATGAGAGCAACAAATATTCACAGTGTACAAAAAGACTGTTCCATAGAAAGCAGCCTGTTCTTTAAAAACACTGAGGACATACCCATCATCTGAGCCTTCAGATGACTCCAGCCCTGTTCCAGATCCAACCGAGGTCCACTAGGACTTGCCTTCAGAGCCCTTCTCCAGTTCCTGGCCCGTGAGACCACAAGTAAAATGAAGCCTTGAAATTTGACCACTGGTTGTTAAGCATTCAACAATAATAATGGAAATGTAGTGGACAACTGGGTTTGGTTATAGGTGCCTGTGGTCCCAATATTCAGAAAGCTGAAGCAGGAGGATTGAGAGTTCAAAGCCAGCCTGGGGTACAGAGTGAGCATAAAACCAGCCTGGAATATATGGTAAAACTATCTCAAAAAAAAAAAGAAAAAAGAAAGAAAGAAGAGAAGAGATGAGGAGATGGAGCAAGAAGGGGAGATGGTGGAGGAAGAAAGAGAGAGAGAAAAAAAGAAGAGAGAAAAAGTGAGAGTATAGGAAAGTAGAAGGAGGAAAGGAGAGAGGAGGGGAAAGGAGAAAGAGATAGAGAGGGAAGGAGAGAGAGAAGAGGAGAAGGAACAGAGGGAAAGGAGAGAAGGGGAGGGGAAGGAGAAAGAGATAGAGAGGGAAGGAAAGAGAGAAGAGGAGAAGGAACAGGGGGGAAAGGAGAGAAGGGGAGGGGAAGGAAAGGAGAGAAGGGGAGGGGAAGGAAAGGAAGAGACTAGAAAGAGCAGTGATTGTGGCAGAAGGCCCATTGGTGGACTAGACCCAGTGGTCCCCTGATCCGCACATACACACAGAGAGGCAACTGTCACAAGAACAGACCATAGTCATCATTAAGCTCTTTCCCCCTCCAGAAACACCCCCATGGACCAACTGAAGATGGGGCCCTTGATGTCCTGGGCCGTGAGTAGCAAGCAACTACCACTGAGGTAGGGTCCCTTTCTTGGTCCTCTGTGCAGATGACAACGTGGGAGTTGGAGATCACCACCATGGGCTGAACAGCATCAGATACCAAATAGAGAGTGGGGGCCCCCGAGTCCAATGAGGGAGAGATTTATGCTTCTCACTCCCCATCTGCAAAGCAAAACAAAAATAGCTGAAAAGCCGGTTTTCTGCTTTAGCGCCTCTGTGAATAAGCGTATAAATTTCGGTGACATTTCTGGAGGCTTGCTGAAGGGGAAAAAAGCCATCCCCAGGACGCGGCCAGCAGCAGCGACAGCATATGGCTTGCTGAGAGCGGAGGCAGAGAGCCTGTGAGCGCTGGAAAGGTGACTTTGCTGGGAAATTCAGGCGCAAGGCACAGTGGCCCTCAACACCCTTTCTTTTTTTTCTTTAACTTTTTCCATTTTTCATAGAAGAAGAAAAGGGAGGAGGCGAAAAGAGAGGAAAAGGAGGACGGAAGAAAAGAAGATGACAATGACGACGACGACCTACTACAAGGCAGCCACTAAGGAACAGCTGTATTGGATCCCTGGAAAGCGTGAAGGAGGTCTTTAGGATTCCATCTGCCTCAGGACAGCCTCCTTTGGCCTCAGACACCGGAAGAGGACATTATAGTACCCAGCTCATAGAAAGAATTTAGGAAGCAGCCCTAGGGCTGGGTAAACAGGGAGCAGAATTAGAGATTACCTTTCCAACCCCTCTGGAGCTTCCTCTCTAGTGTGAATTCAAGTAGGAAGTAGGGAAGACAGATCTCCTGTCGTTTAGCAGGAGCCAGAACTGGTGTTACAACAATATCAGCCTGGCACAGAGACACGGGCCACACCTTCAGTCAGAAGGCAGAAAGGGGAAGAGCCATGTGCAGTTTCCAGAAGGAAGAAGACCAACAGCCTTCGTTGTTTATGACACTTTGAAATCGGATGCTTAGCCAGGAGGGTGGGATGCATCTGGGATCCCAGCAATTGCCAGGGAGGACAGCCTGGGCTATATAGGAAGGCCTTGTTGATAGAAATAATAGTTAAAGAGAAACAGACAAGTACATTATCTTACACCGTAAACCAAGCAAGAACTTCAGTTATGTCTTTTTTAAAAGATAATAATAATTTTGTCTAGACTTTTTGTTTAATTTTATGTGCATGGATATTTTGTCTGCATGTATATCTGGTGGGAGGGGGCACAGAGGTCTGAAGAGGGTGTTGGATCCCTAGAACTGGAATTACAAACAGTTGTGAACTATTATGTGGTTACTGGGTACCAATCCCGGTCCTCTGTAAAAGTAGCATGTGTTTATAACTGCTGAGCCATCTCTCCAGCCTCAATTAGTCTTTCCTGACGTCCATTTATGCAGTACTTCCAATCTATCACTTCCTCTTTAGGATGAATGAATCTGCTTGGAAGTAAATGGTTCAGGAGAAGACGACACTGACTGTGCTGGGGGAGGGAGAAATGGTGAAAGATGCTCAGAATGGTTCAGGGAAGGAGGAGGTAGAGAGGGAAAGAAGTCCCCCAAACAAACTGCCTTCTTTGGTTTCACTCTGCTGCTGTGAGGCTGAATGGCTGAAAAGATGGAGATGGAGAATTCCTAGGAAAAGAAGAGCTGCTCACCTCCTGTGCCCTTGCCCCCAGGAAGCAGCAGCTGGGTGCAGAAGAGTGCACTCCATCCTGTCCCCGATCCTGACCTCCATTAGTGTGTCTGTACACAGTGTTCTGTCTCTGGAGCAAAGCTAAGAGGTTTGCAGAGCGAGTGTGCTAATTTCCTCCCACGTTTCGGAAGCCCATCACTACTTGCTTGCAGCGACTATGCCAGCGGTGGCTTCACGGGCTGCTGTCCCTGTGCTCTGCTCTGTGCACCCCTCTGCAGCCCCAAAGGCAGCCCCCTCTCTTGGCTCCTGATACCAGAGCTTCAACTCCTACACTTCCTTCAACACCCATAGCAAATTTCACTTCCAATGAGACATCTTCCAAGACCCTTCCACACAGCCCTGCTGCGTCCTCTCCCACCTCGTCTTAGCAAGGTGTTGGAAGCTGTTACTCTTTGTCTGGAGTCACAGTTTTGGTCACTCCTTCCCAAAACATGGTGTAAGATAAGGATTGGGGAACTGGTTGCTAACTTGTAAATCAAATTCAGGAATCCCATTGAGGGACTGGGGAAAGTGAGACTTAACTGGAAGGAAAACAGAAAAGGGGAGAACACATGTATACACTCCCATACCCCACACCCCTAATCCTCCTAAACCCCCCATATCTCCACACCCTCACACCTGCTACCAGGTAGCTAGAGCTCAGCTCCTGGGTGAAGCCCTGTGGACCTAGTCTTGGGCTTGGCTGCAGGGCAAAGCCGCTGGATCAAGTATCCTTTCTGGACCATGATCCTGGGGCACTAGCTGTCCATTCGAGTATTGGCCCAGGTAAACTGCCCTTATGCCTACAAAGCCTTCAGGCAGTGGAACTGAGAGCCACCGCCCTTGGAATGGAAAGCAGACAGTATGCTAGAATCAAGGCCGCAGCGCCCAGGAAGACTGGCAGGCCAAGAAGCAGCACAGAAAAGTAGTAGTACCTGCTGTGTGCCTTTGTGATACCCCATGGACCCCCACTTGCCCACCCTTTTATTTTTGGCATTACCCAAGGTCAATCGCAGTCTGAAAATATGAAAGAGGAAATTTCAGAAAGAAGTAATTCCTACGTTTTAAATAGGTTGTCATTGTTTGACTTACTACAACCCAAGCACCTATACTGAGAGCGAGTAATGAGTGGCTAGTATATACAGCATGGATCGGCCTGGTGAAGAGGGACAGCTGCTGTCTCAGGAGGATTGGAACAGGATGGCATGAGACTCGTCACACTGGGCACAACAGCTCACAGGAGGAGATGGATGAAGAACCTCAGCGGTGGCCTCTTGCTGTCACCATTGCTATGCTGTTCGCCTTACTTGTCTCATCACAGAAATACTGAATCTGCTCCATTAGCATGAGAGAAGGTAAGATATTGTGCGAGTGAGAGACATTGCTTGCATTCATGGTTATTATTTCATTGTATTGTTATAATTCCATTTTATTGTCATTGCTATTAACCTTTTAATTCCTGGTAAACTTTAGCGTAGTCTATACAGGAGCTGGCGTTACACGTAACTTTAAGCATGCACCAGAAGTCTTGCAAAGTATTTCCCATGCAGGAGGGGACAGCTGTAGTGACTTAGATGCAGGCTTTACTTCTCCAGTGTGTTAGATTTCCGTCGCTGTGACAAAAGTCACGAGAAAAGAGTTCAGCAAAGACTTTCTTTCGGCTCATCGTTTCAGAGGTTTTGGTCCATGCTGCTTGGCCTAAGTAAAGAAATACCTCCTAGAAGAAAGGCATGGTGAATTACCTCATGGGAGCCAGGAAGCAAAGAGGAACAGCAGGAAGGGCCCAGAGCCCCAATGCAGCCTTTGAAGGTTCAACTGTCTGCCACTTTCTCCAGCTAGACCCCACCTTCCACCTTCCTCCAGCCTCCCAGCTCTCTACTTAAGTTTGAAATTCGACAAAGGATTAGTCAGAGCCCTGCTATCTGATTGTCTCCGGAAAGACTCACAGGCACACCCAGAGGTAAGATCGACTAATCTCCTGGGTATCTTTCAATCAAACCAAAGTGACAAGCGAGATTCATCATCCCAGCTGACAGTCTAAGAACCTCGCAGCCAAGAATCCTGCCATCCTCCTCTTTGTCTTCTTCCTTAGCTGTGCAGAGAGAGACTGCCTGGCAGTTAACCTTCTGGGCGAAACCAGGGCAGAGGTGAACACACCCAGTCTGGGCCTGGCAGCGATTCCCATCCCCCAACTCAGCAGCAGGTCACAGAGAAGTGGCTAGACACTTTGGACTCTGCATGTGGATGGCCCAAAAGGTCCTGTCAGTCCCTGTGTCTGATAGCAGACAAGGATTCTGAGGACAGTCAGGAAGCCCTTGCCTTCTTCCATCAGCTCAACTCTGATCCATCAATGGAGACAGCAAGGAAAAGCAGAACGCAGGAAAGCAACCACAGATGTGGACGCAGGAAGCCAGGATTGGTAAATGCAGTGGGAAGTTCTGCCATCGGGTCAGGGGCTGAGGCCAACATTTGCGAGACTCCAAGCATGCTCATTCCGGGTAGACTCTGCCGGCTTCTCTCTTCTCCAGTTGCCCTGGGGCATGGGCCAAATGGTGATCCTCAAACTATAGATTTAAAAAATATATTTATTTGGAAGAAAGATCTTTACAGGTGTGTTTGAGTTACAGATCTTCAGATAAGGCCATCCTGCATTACTCAAGTGAATCTAATGTCATTGTGTCTGTTCCCTCGTCCTCAGGTCAGCTTAATGCCACCTTCCCCTCCATAGACTTAGGTTTTTCCAAGAAATTTATCAGCTTCTAGCACACTATAAAAAGGGTTGAAGTTTGTATAAGCATCTGTGTCTGCATGTGTGCATACATGCATGTTTGTGTATGCAGATGCACAGGTGTGTACAGGTACATGCATGTGCTGGAGAAGCAGTTGAGAGTTGTGCACCTGGATCTGCAGGCGATAGTAAGTGAACTGTGACCCAGGGTGTAGTTTGAGCGTAAAAGACCTCAAATTCCACCCCCATAGTGACACACTTCCTCCAACAAGGCTACACCTACTCCAACAAGGCCACATCTCCTAAGAGTGCCTCTCCCTATGGGGGCCATTTTCTTTCAACCCACCACAGAGGCTAACTCATGGTAGGCCTCTCCTACCTACTCAGTTCATCAGGGGATGATGATCTGAATACAGAACACGTTCTACAGTGGTGGATACATGTCTGTCTGTACCAACGGTATTTCTTTTGATCCTCAAAATAGCTCAGGGAAGTGACATTATTGCTTCATCCCAGAGGAGGAGGTTCAAAGAGGTGGAGCAATTTGTCTGAGGTCACAGAGAGGTAGAAGCCAGATTCAAACTCAGAACTGTGACTGCAAGCCACACCTCTTCTCCATTACACCTTCACAAGAGGATGTCGTGTCCAGAAGTTGGTGAGAACATGAGAACTGATGCCATGTACAGTGAAGAATTAGCTACAAACCATCTAATATGGGATTTGCACCCAAGACTAGAGGGTTGGTAGCTCTATACATTCATGTGTGTGGAATTAAAATTAGAAAGGCATGACTCTGTTAACTGATATGTCCCTAAATCATTATCCCCACATTAGAAAATCTGCCTGGAGACACAGCCACCCCACAAATATAGTCAACAAACATTTGATTGCTTATAGGACATGTTGCTCTGTTCCTTATCCCTTCTGCCCAATAGTGCCTGGAGGGGAACCTGGCCCTTGAGAGAAAGTTCCAAACTCACCTATTGCCTCTTATTTTTAAAACCAATCTACAGATTCAATGCAAAGCCCAGCAAAATCCCAGCAAAATTCTTCACAGACCTCGAAAGAGCAATATTCAGCTTTATATGGAAAAGCAAAAAAACAGGATAGCCAAAACAATCCTGTACAACAAAGGAGGCATCACAATCTCTGACTTCAAACTCTACTACAGAGCTACAATACTGAAAAAATCTAGTACTGGCATAAAAATACACAGGAAGAACAATGGAACTGAATCAAAGACCTGGATAGCAATCCACACACCTACAAACATCTGATTTTTGACAAAGAAGCAAAAAATATCAAATGGAAAAAAGAAAGCATATTTAACAAATTGTGCTGGCATAGCTGGATATCAAAATGTAGAAGAATGAAAATAGATCCATATCTATCACCATGCACAAAACTCAAGTCCAGACAGATTAAAGAACTCAACATAAAACCAACAACACTAAACCTCATAGAAGAGAAAGTGGAAAGTACACTTAAACACATTGGCACAGGAGACTACTTCCTAAATATAACCCCAGTAGCACAGACAATGAGAGAAACAATTAATAAATGGGACCTCCTGAAACTGAGAAGCTTCTACAAAGTAAAAGACACAATCAGCAAGGTAAAATGGCAGCCTACAGAATGGAAAAAGATCTTCTCCAACCTCACATTGGACAGAGGGTTGATCTCTAAAATATGCAAAGAACTCAAGAAATTGGACATCAAAAGATCAAATAATCCAAAAAAAAATGGAGTACAGATCTAAACAGAGAACTCTCAACAGAGAAATCTAAAATGGCTGAAAGACACTTAAGGAAATGCTCAACATCCTTAGCTATCAGAGAAATGCAAATCAAAACAACTCTGAGATTCCATCTTACACCTATAAGAATGGCCAAGATCAAAAACACTGATGACAACTTATGCTGGAGAGGTTGTGGGGTAAAGGAAACAGTCCTGCATTGCTGGTGGGAATGCAAATTGGTACAGCCCCTTTGGATGTCAGTGTGGTGATTTCTCAGAAAATTAGGAAACAACCTTCCTCAAGACTCAGCAATACCACTTTTGGGTATATATCCAAAGGATGATCACTCATACCCAAGGACATGTGCTCAATTATGTTTATAGCAGCATTGTTTGTCATAGTCAGAAGCTGGAAACAACCTAAATGCCCCTTGACCAAAGAATGGATAAAGAAGATGTGGTACATTTAGACAATGAGGTACTACCCAGAGGAAAAAAATGATATCTTGAAATTTGCAGGCAAATGGATGGCTCTAGAAAACATCATATTGAGTGAGGTAACCCAGACCCAGAAAGACAAATATAATATGTACTCACTCATAAGTGGCTTTGAGACATAATGCAAAAAAAAACTAGCCTACAATTCACAATCCCAGAGAACCTAGATAACAAAGAGGACCCAAAATAGACATACATGGTTCTAATCTACATGGGAAGTAGAAAAAGACAAGATCTCCTCCTGAGTAAATTGGGAGCATGGAAATCATGGGAGAGGGAAGAAGGGGAGGGGGAGGAAGAGAAGAGAGAAGAGAAAAATAGATAGCTCAATAAAACCAATAAAAAAATTAGCATTCCTCTGGGTATAGCATACTCAGCCCATACTATAGGCAACCTGGAAGCTCCAGACATGATACAGCAGGAACCATATTCAGACAAAGGTGGGGAGGGCAGGAGGACAGGAGGGCAGGGATTGCTACATACTTACTTACCCCAGATTCCCAATGCCAGCTATGGGCAACCCAGGCCTACATTCCTCACTGCTTTCCAGAAGGTTCCCAGCAGGTCTGTGCCTCACTTACCTACTGTTTACACTGTTTATGGGCTCTCTTCCCTTTCTTGCCTTACTTCTGCACCCACTTACCGAGCTGCTGGGACCTCTTGTCACATAAACGCCTTGTAGGCACCTCTTTGAGAGAAGGCTAACTAGGGCATTGGCCATGAGCATTGTGCTAGCAGCTGGAGATGTGGAGCAAAAAAGACTGTGGTGAGCCAGAATCCCAACAATGGAAGGATCTGGAAAGGCAGCTTCCTCTGTAATGTGATGCTCCTGCTTGCCATGCTGATCAGTGGCACACACACCAAGAGCATGCCAGGATGGTGACTGTGGTGCTTTGAAAGAAAATGGACCCCAAAGGGAGTGACACTATTTGGAGGTGTGGCCTCCTTGGAGTAGGTGTGGTCTCGTTGAAGGAAGTGTGTCAATGCAGTGGCAGGCTCTGAGGTTTCATATGTGCTCAAGCCAATGAGATAGTTTACTTCCTGTTGCCTGCAAGATAAAGAACTCTCATCTTCTTCTACCACGTCTGCTGCATATTGCCATGTAATGTGGGAGGTCCTTCTCTATATGTGTTGCTTTTATTGGTTGATGAATAAAGCTTTTTTGGGCAATGACTTAGCAGAGTAAAGCCAGGCAGGAAATCTGAACAGAGATATAGAGAGAAAGAAGGTAGAGTTAGGAGACGCTATTTAGCCACCAAAGGAGAAAGACGCCAGAACCTTACCAGTAACCCATAGCCTTGTGGTGATACATAGATTAATAGAAATGGGTTAATTTAAGATATAAGAGCTATCCAGGAATACGCTTGAGCTATTGGCCAAACAGTGTTGTAATAAATATAGTTTCTGTGTGACTATTCAGGTCTGGTCAGCCAGGAAACAAAGACACAGCATCCAACTACAGCCATGACCCCCATCATGATGATAATAGACTGAACCTCTGCTCTGAACCGTAAGTGAGTCACCCCATATAAATGCTTTCCTTTACAAGAGTTGCAGTGGCCATGGTGTCTCTTCACAGCAATAGGAACCCTAACTAAGGCAATGCCCCACGAGTTCATCATTTCTGAAAACACCTTCCAGTTCTGACAAACTAAGCAAGAAAATCAGGCTCCTGCAGCTCAGATAAATTACCCTACAGAAATCATTTATCTCATGAATCCCCAAGTGCTCAGTGGGGTGCTAGGTTCAGCATTACCAGCCACATAAACCAGAATTTAACAAGGGGACTCTGACCTGATCCCCAAAATGTAGCCCAATCCTGCTGTCTCTGAAGCCACCTAAAAGGACACAGCACAGGCTCTGAAAGATACATCCATGTGATATGTCCCAGAAACATTTTTACAGATTTTATTTTTCTGTTTTGTAAATTGTATGAATATGTGTTTGTACCTGTAAATGCAGTCTTCTCAGAGGCCGGAAGAGAGCTCCTATCCTATGTAGCTGGAGTTAGAGATGCTTGTGAGCCACCTGGGAACCATATTCTGGTCCTCTGAGAGAGTAGAGAGTGCTCTTAGCCACCAAGCATCTCTCCAGTCTACCCACCCCGCCAAAGCATTTTTGAGTGATAAAGGCCACCTGGCAACTAATTAATGCCTCCCCTGTAAGTGTCTCACTCAGAGGACCATGCCCAGGAACAGAAGCAACTGGGGAGTAATGGTTTTAATGCAAGGTTTCATTGTCTTAAAATTGCACCATTCTTTTTTTAAAAAAAAATACCAATGCTGAACCAAAAAGACAGACAAAAAATGGACAAGAAATCACTACATCCCCCAACAGAGTCTCAAAGGAAACCAATCCCGCAAGCAAACTGTGAGAAACTCCTTCCACTCAGCTGCCTAGAATGGCACTGTCCTCAAGGGTATGAGTGGCTCTAAGTTGACTGTTGAGAAAACCCAATGCCATGTGGTAAAGCCAGCCATCGGTCCAGCAGTCTGTTGGAGCCCAGCCCCTCTTACCATTCTTGGCTCAGTCTCTGGCCTCTGCAGACCTCCACTGCCTGTCAACCCAGAGCCCTGGAACTGCAAGCAAGCACTGGAAGCTGGGAACTCTCAGACCCCTCCAATTTTTGCCAAGGCACCTGTATTGCCAGCTTGGAAATCAGTGCCAGGGAGGGTCTGTTCCAGGCTGCTTCAGGTTTTTCCATATAGCCTGCCCTGAGATCCACGCAGAGACCACCTGGGGAGGCCCTATTGTCCCTTTCCTCCCTCCCTGAAGAAGAAAGGAGTTCGTGCTGCTTTGCAGCTGCAGCCTCTAAGGAGTCCCCAGAGACTATAGGATAATGTGACCTTCCCATGCCCGGTAGCCTGCGCTGATCCCCAGGAACAAGCCGGAAATCCCCCTCCTGGACTCTGCTTAGCAGCCAGCCAGGTGCCCCGCCAGCACAAGTGGGAAGCTGAACTTTCTTCCGGAGCCTTAGTTTCTCCCTTCTAGTTTAATTCACAGGGAGCCAGGGGCTGGTGGGATGGTGGACCACGATCAAAGGGTGAGGGAAAGGACCCCCTGAAGGCACATCAGGCCCCTCTGGGAAGGAAACAGTTCCTAATCCAGGAAGTAAAATTCCTGCATTTTAGGCGGTGCTAAAAGATGAGATATTCTCAGTCTCTCAGGTCTGGGGTGAAAGAACAAGAAGAGTCTGGGTTTTGGTTTTGCTTCCTACTGCCACCTAATACTAAAAGGGGTGAGCTGTATTTTGCAGCAGCCTCAGAGGGTGAGACCATGAAGTAAGCATGTTCGCGCAAAAGCATTTTATAGAAAACCAGGGTCCTAAAAGACCCCATACCTGGTCTGGGGTTCACTTCTGTCCCAGTCCCTTTCCAGGCTTTCTCATGCTTTCTAAACTGACTCATTCATTCCAAAAATATTCACGAACCACCATTCTGTGCCAGGCAGTAGAAGTACGATGAAAAAGAGCACAGAGGTGGCCCGTCCTTCAAGGGTGTGCACCGTGTGGAGCAAAGAAAGCTGGAGTCTATCTTGAAGGAAGATGCAGTATGCCTTTCTGCCATAGGGTGTGAGCTAGTGTCCGGAGTGAAGGAAGTTAGGCGGAATAGATCATGATCCTCAACGGGAAAAAAGAACCGTCAGCAGAGGAGAGCCATCCAGAGATTGACCCTGTACATCCAGTTCACAGTCACTGACACCAAAGAAGGACCACCTCACCTCCACCTGCATCCCCATGCATGTTCTGACGTTACAGGAGCAATCCGGAGAAAACACACGGGGAAGCTCCACGAAACAAACAGCTCAGTGTCCTCCCTCAGAGATGTGGCAAGAGAGGAAAGGGAACAGCTCAAGGAAAACGGTTTCATATGTGTATCCTTATTTGGATGCTAACACAGACAAGCCACCTAAAAATACTCACATTGGGGGCCGGAGAGATGCCTCCATGCTTAAGAGCATGCCCTGCTCTTGCAGAGGACCTGAGCACAGCTCCCAACCCCACATCAGGTGACTCCCAATCTCCTATAACTCCAGCTCCGGTGGATCTGACTGCCACTTCCCTCACTTGCAAGCATGTACAGACACACATACATACCCATACTTTGAAAACAATGAAATACTATACCAAATATAAAATAAGTACATCATCAAAATAGTATTTAAGTATACTTAAATATTAAATATTTTAAAATAAATAAAAAAATCTTTTTAAATTATTAAAATATGGTCATATTGATGAAGCAGTTGGAAGTCTCCGCACCCCCTGGTTATATGCTACTACTTAAGAATTGTTAAATATCTTTATACATAATAATGGTATCTCAGTTTTTTGAAAGTCACTAATCTTTTAGAAATAAATGTGACACTATTTGTGAGCATAATGATGTAACACTGTGATTTGCTCTACTTCTTGTTTGGGGAAGAGAGGCGTTGATAAGGATGCAGGTGAAGGCCAGTGACCATGAGTTGGCCATTGTTATAGCTCCGTCTTGGGTAAAGATGCTTTAAACATGTTTTGCCACGGTTTAGATAAAGTTTGAATATGCCTGTCAAGGGCTTATGTATTGGAAGGTTGGTCCCAGTGAGGTGCTGGGAGGGGTGGTGGGACCTAGGGGAGGTAAGAGGGAAACTGGTCTCCAAAGGGATTAATGTAGTTATCAGGGTACCCCGTAAGCTTCCTTAGGACTGAGTTGCCGTGAAAGGACAAGTTGAGCCCACACTCTAGCTTCTTACCTTGTGATCCTCACGCCTTATACCCACTCCCCACATTGTGATGCTAGTACTACAAAACCAACTCACAACATCCTTGAGCCTTCAAAGAAGGAAGCTAAAAACCTTCTCTTTGGGTCAGCGAGATGGCTCAATAGACAAAGGTGCCTATTGCCAAGATTCATGGCCTGAGTTTATCCTCAGGACCCCGGGGATAGGAGAAAGCAGACTCACATGTGGTGTCCTCTGACTTCCACATGAAAACTGGAGATTTTCACACCCCCTGCCAAAAACAAATACATAAATGTAATGAGAAAAATCCTATCTTTAGGTATTCTTATAGTAGTAGAAACTGCAATAATATATGTTTAAAATTTCCATTTTAAAAGTTCTTCTCAGGGTATATGGGCAAAACCTGCAGATATACAAAGAGCTCTGAGGAGGAATGGGTCCACATATTCCAGCTCTTAAAGGTGGGTGCTGCATCTGGGCCTGTGAAAGACTGTGTGTCATGGCAGGGCTAAGAAAGGGGAACAGGGCTAAATTATGTAGGATCCAAGTGCCTAAAACTCACTCCCTCTGCGTTTCTGAGGTTATTTTTGAGCCTCTGGAAAAATGGAGCCCAGGACTGCCCTGTTTTTCTCACCACACGAGAAGGACAGAAGTGGGCACATAGGCGTATAGCTTGTCAGCACGTCGTGAATAATAGTTGAGTGACCCTTTTCAAAGGGATCCTGGTCAGTGTGAGGAACTTCACCGAGAGGAAAGTTGCAAGGCCAAATAAGCCAGGTGTGGCTTTGACGAGGACACGAGACTGGCCCAAACACTGCATCTGTTTTCTGTGGCCACCATAACCAGCGAGCACAACCTGGGTGGCTTAGAACAAGGTAAACCAAGTCTCTGCCCATGCAAGAAGGCCAGAAGCCTAAGCTAGGTGTCTGCCTGTATCCATGCTCCCTCAGAAGGCTCTCAAGATGACACCTAGCTCGTCTCACCCAGCAATCCTTGCACTCTTTGACTTGGAGACACACTGCTCCCAGTCTCTACTGCCCTCTGCACATGGCTTTGTTCCGAGTTTCTCTCTCCTCATAAGGACAGCATCACTGGAAGACAGCCCCCCCCCCATGTCACAGTCTGATCTGCAGACACCGTACTTATGAGTGAAATCACGGCTGCAAGCGCCAGAGACTAGGGATGAGAACAAAGAATGGAGCTTGTCAGGTTGCTCAGGGACCCCAGAGCAACAACTCCAAAACTGTACTTTTGCGAGGCCAGGGAGGCCAGAAAAAAGCAAAACAAAACAGAAACCTGCTTCCTGCTTCCTTGTTATCTCTTACAGCTGCCTGGAAGCTGTGTGTGAGGACTTGAGTGGAGGGAGAGGGGGCACTTGAACACCTTGTGCTTGTGCTAACTGCACTGACTGGTGCATATTCCCTAGCGTGTGTGTGTGTGTGTGTGTGTGTGTGTATGCACACACACACACGTACACACAATTCATCACCTCAGTTTCTGCTTTAAGTCCTTAACAAATTCTCCAGGATAGTCAGCGTCTCAATGGTACCCCACTCCCAAGGACCTGCTATGCAGGAGTTTCTATCTCTTGTAGCAGGCTTTCTTGGACTGCCATTCCCAAATCATGAGACGGAGATTTATTATTAATTATAAATGCTCAACCTAGCTTATGCTTGTCCCACTAGCTCTTATAACTTACATCAACCTGTTTCTTTTCATCTTTGTTTTGCTTCAGGGTTTTTTAACCTTGCTTTTATTCTTTGTGTTCTACTTTTTCTGCTTCCTCCATGTCTGGCTGGCTGGTGGCTGCCTGACTTGCTGGGCCTGAGCAGCTCCTTCTCTTTCTCCCTTGTTCTTGTCTCTCCTCATTCTCTCTTCTCTCCTCTAGAGTCTAGATTCCTCCTCCTACTTATTCTTTGTCTGCCAGCCCCACCCAATCCTCTACTGCCTAGGTATTGGCCATCTAGCTTTTTATTAGACCAATCAGGTACTTTAACATCTTTCCATAGTTAAACAAATGCAACACACCTTTCCATAGAAAAAGTAATATTCAACAACACTCTCCATTATGACCCTTTAATAAATTTCTCTCTAAAAGTCACCCTTTGTGCTCTGTGCCTTTTATTCTTTAAATTTTTGGAACAAGAACTCCAAAACCACTGATTTAAAGTGACTTTGGAGGCCACTAAGTTTTCTGGGATCTCGTTCCCCAAGCAAAGTCCACCTGAAACAAGAGGAAAAGACTCCATAAAACTAAAGATATCCCAAATTTTCCCTCCAGGTCTTTCACATAATTCTTGGGGAACACAATTCAGCTACAGCATGCTGTCAGGTGGACCCTGGTGGTGGTCATCAGTAGATCCATTTAGACTTCCCTTGGGTCTCCACTTTTCCTAACGTCTCAAGAGTTCCTGAGAACCTAGTAAGCCACATAGTTCCCTTAAAGCAATCCCGCTGGACTAGAGCAAGGTATCCTAGAATTGACCAGGCCCTGATCACATGACCAACTCCTCCAGCCTGTAGAGGCTGGTGCAGGAGGGGTTTGTAGACATTGGGCTGGTGTGGGGCAGAAAGCAACAATAGACAGTCACTGCAACTACTGAGCACCATCATGAGGCAAAACATTGGAATGTTCATTTCCCTACAGCCTAGTGGAATGGGAGCTTGTGGGGATGTGGCCTATCAGACACTCCCCAAAAGTTCTTTTGAGCTAACATCAAAAGTATGCTTAACTTGACTCTCTGAGATAAGTATGCCCCTCAAAAAATATGTTGATAGGGTCTTTGTAGATGTAGTCAAATTAAGATGAATTTTGAAGGACTTGGAGTGAGTTCAAATACAGTGACTGGAGTCTTTAGGTGAAGAGAGAAATGTAGACACACCCACCTCAGGAGGAAGGCTGTGTGAACACAGGCAGAGACAAGGCACAGGACCGCTGACCACGAGAACCTAGAAGCAAGGCCTAAAACAGGTTTCCCACCACATCTCCTAAAGGAAACATCACGTCCCCAACCCCTTCATCCTCAACTTGTGCTTTCAAGAACAGGAAGAGAATCCATTTCTGCTATTTCAGTCCAGCCAGTTTGCTATCATTTGCTCCAGCAATCCCAGGGCACTCCTTCACTCTCTGTGCCTATCAAACAACGTCAGAACAGGAAGAGCTCCTTTCTTCCCAGGCCCCACAACTCCTCTGAGTTTGTTTCTACAAGGACACAGTTGTACACACACACACACACACACACACACATACACACACACACACACACACACACACACACACACACACACACACACACAC
>NC_022016.1:38000621-38011914 GCF_000317375.1 Microtus ochrogaster
ACACACACACACACACACACACACACACACACACACACACACACACACACACAGAACCAATTTGCAGCTGGTTTACCAAATTCAAGCAAATAGCCACAACATCTGGCATTGTTTGACATTGCATCTGGAATACACTCCAAACATTAGCATGGTTGTAAGTGAATACCAGCTCTGAGGGCTCAGGGTGAGATTAAGGGTGGGATCTGTTACTTTTTCCTTCCTGTCTGACAGTAGCTTTTAGTTCCCTGGTGTCCATCAGTGGGTTGGTGAAGATAGGGGAAAAGGGTCCAGCAAGTGGACATGGCAAGTCTATCATCAGGTGGCATCTTAGGTCTTCCCGGGACTTGGAGGCCTTGGCTCTTTCACAGAAGCTTCTATGGGCTCTTCAGAACCTCTGACCTCAGCCTCGCATGACAGTGCTGGCTGCCCTTCTTTGAGTGAGCACTTCCACTGCTCTTTGTGAGGCCTGCTAGCACAAACATTTGGAATCAAACCCACTACCGTTGTGCACAAAGCCAGCCTGCACAGGTGTTTCAAAGAAATTCCTACAGATCCTGGGACAAGGATGAGCCAGTGTGAGTCACCTGTCTGGGAGGAGATCCAAATATATACCACTGTCCTGTTGTCACATTGGAGAGCAGTCATTTACTTTACAGAAGTGGCTTTCTCTCCCTCCCTCTCTCTCCCCCTTCCTCGCTCTTGCTCTTGCTCTTGCTCTCGCTCTCTCTGTTTGTTTGTGTGTGTGTATGAACTTCCAGGTCATAGTACCGAAAAACCTTTCGGAATCAACTAATATATACTGTCCTGTTATCATATGGGAGGACCATTGTTGGTTCTTTTACTCTTTGCTCTTTTGGGGGCCCATCACCCAGCTTCCAAATAATCACACATGGAGACATTTTCTTACTTATGAATGCTTGGCCTTAGCTTGGTTTGTTTCTTGCCAGCTTTTCTCAAATTATCCCATCTACCTTTTGCCTCTGGGCTTTTACCTTTCTCTATTTCTGTTTACCTTTCTTTACTTCTTATTCTGTGTCTTGCTGTGTAACTGGGTGGCTAGCCAGTTCTCTTCTCAATCCTTGATCTCTCCTCCTAAATTTCTCCTATTCTTAATCTGCCTGCCAGTCCCGCCTATACTTTCTCCTGCCTTGTTATTGGCTCTTCAGCTATTCATTAGACCAATCAGGTGTTTTAGACAGGCAAAGTAGCATACTTCACAGAGTTAGACAAATGAAATATAAAAGAATGTAACACATCTTTGCATCATAAAGCAAACGTTCCACAGCATAAATAAATATAACACATCTTAAGATAATATTCTACAATATTCCCACTTTTATCTAAATAAAACTGAAAGATTTAACTTTAACATAGTAAAACTGTATCCAACAAAAACAGTTATCAAGTAAGAATTATAATTACAATATTCAGTTCACTTGTATTTTGCAAATTCAGAGAAAACACTCTACCATCCATCCCATCTGAGTGACTCCAAAGCTTTATACATAATTTCCTTTCTATCATAACTAAGGACAACTGAAACTCTAATAATTTAGTCTTTAACTTCATCAAAGACCCCAGAATGATGTAATATTATCTGAGTAAACAGGAAGTGCATTGTAAGTAACGTCCAAAACTTTAGAAAGGACAGAGACATCTGACTGTCTGAATAGTCACCCAAAATTCCTCTGCAATGTTGAGGCATCCATATTCAGCCTACAGGCCTAGAGTATCTGGCAGACTTTTCAGTGGAACAGGAAATTTGAAGGACTCTTCCACCTTGTTTTGGCAAAGTTCAGCAGTCACTTTCCTGAGGGTCCTGCATGTCCAATTTATATACCATTCTGTCAATCAGTCAAAGAAAAAGCATTTTCTTGCCCAAATGGCTAGTCTTGACACATTGAAATCAAACTCCATAATAAATTTCTTCAATATCCATCATCCTCTTTGAAGCAGTTGGCTCTACCAGGAGCAGACATGTGTCATTGTCAGGAAAAGCCCTACGTTAACAAAACATTTTAAATGCCATATTCTATAGGTCTTTCAAGTGTTTGAAAACCATTTATCTATCTAAATTATATCTCTGTATGATCTTAAAAACATACCTAGCATATCTATAAATTTGACTGTTATAGATGACTGCTGACTTGTATTTTTTATTATCCTAAGTAATTTATAATAATAGCTTTCAAAAACTAGAAATGTACCTCACATCTTTAAATGAACTGTATAGGTCCAATACCTTAAACAAGAGAAGAAACATATATACAGTGTGTTGTAACAAAAATAACCTTAAATTTGTATCAATATACAAAAATCTATACAATACAAAATATGTGGGACTAATAGCTGCTTTTTAGTTTAAAGTAGATTCAATAATCTACCTTTTTATCTTATCATTTAGGGGATATAGGAATGATAACAAACATCCCTAACCCACCAAATAACCAAAAGCTTCCCACACTATCTCTTGGAATGTGGGTGTTGTGTACTCCAGACTGCTCCACTGTTGTCTGTGGGCAAAGGCCAAGGTAATTGTCAAGTCCTGGGAAGACTAGCAATAACTTTTGTTGATATATATCACCTGCCAAGATCAGGGGGTCTCCCTTGATCAAACATGACCCATATTAACCTGGAATGAATCTACAACCTCTTGTTTCTTGTGAAAACAAAAGCAAATCTGCTTCTCCAAAGCGTTTTTGACTTCCATTTGACAAATACATTTTTGACTTCCATTTTAAAGTTAAGGCACTCTGAAAATATCTAGGCTGAATGATTCCAGCAGTTCTTTCAATCCCAGGTCTCTTAGCAGCTGTCGTTTGCTTATAAACAACCAAAACATTCAAAATCAACACAATAATATACAGGACCCAGACTCCCTGTGTATTTTCCATCTTATATGACTCTTTTCTTTTATGTTACTTTTACTCTCTTTAAAAACTTTATTAATTTTTAAACCACTCATTGTTTTTTCTATGACTATACCCCTGTTCTTTCTTTCTTAAGCTTACACACATTGTAAAACACACTGGAACCTGTTTAGAGGTATTTTTTCCATCTGGACCTTTTTTACTGCATATCTTTTAGCCTTTTTTGACTGTGTGAGCAAACTTTAAACTGTTAAGCTACAGCTAGGTCCTCCATGCAGCTCTAGTGTCTGGCTTAGCCTGCTTCTGGGGTTGTGAAAAGTTCCCAGCCTGGTTAGAGGTACCTTTCTCTAGGAACTGCATTCACCCCCAGCTCTGAGATGGCAGTACCTTCAACTGTGGCAGGCATTTTTACTTTGTTTTTTACTTCTATTTAGCATGAAGAAGACTTTTTCTACAGGGCAGAGCTTCTCAAAGGAGCTGTGTCCTTTTTTTTTCTGCTTTCTTGGACCCTGGAAACCTCATGTTGGTATGACAAAAAGTTGTTGGTTGTTTTTTACTCTTATTACTCTTTGTGTTTTTTTTCTTCTTATTCCACGTCTGGCTGTGTGACTAACCCCTTCTTTTCTTGCTCCTTGATCTCTCCTCCCTGATTTCTCCTCCTATTTCTTTTCTCTTCCTCCCAGCCCTACCTATCCTTTCTCCTGCCTTACTATTGAACATTCATCTACTCATTAGACCAAGCAGATGTTCCAGACAGACAGAGTAATGCAGCTTCAGAGTTAAATAAATGCAATATAAAACAATGCAACCCATCTTTGCATCATAAACAAATGTTCTACAACATAAATGTAGCACATCTTAAAATAATATTCTACAACAGAAGACAGTCATTTACTTTACAGAAGTGGCTCTCTCTATTTCTCTCTCTCTCTCTCTCTCTCTCTCTCTCTCTCTCTCTCTCTCTCTATATCTATCTATCTGTCTGTCTGTCTCTGTCTCTCATGTGTGTGTGTATGTTTCAACTTTCAGGTCATAGTACCCAGATAGCTTCCAGAACCAAGTATCACTGGGCCATCCAAATAGAGTGCTGATATAATTTGTCATAGGCGCCCAGTAAACACCACTTCCCCACACCACACATCCACTTTAACCCATTTTTCCATGTGGGACCCTCTGGCATCAGCAAGAAATTGATTCTCAGCAAGGAAGCCTGGTCACAGAAAACTCCAGTGTCTCCTGTCTTCAATCTTTTGATCTGCTCCTCTAGATTTAGAATTCTCTGACTACTTCTTTGCTATTTGATATTGAAAACAAATCTGTAGTGTGGTCATCTGCTGCAAGTACCCAGCTATTGTCTTTGGTGCCCCCAATTAAAGCACATGGTTTTGTGCCCTAGCTTGGAGGCTCAATTCCAGAGATATTGCTGGTTTCCCACTTCCATCCCACACTAGCCTCTGCTGTAATATTAAGTTAGGGGCCTCATCCTAGCCTCCAAAGTCCATCTTTGGAAGCCCCCTCCCCTGGGAATCGCCTAGGTCCATACTCCACCTCCGGGAAAGCCTTCCAAACATTGACCCCTCCCTAGGGAGGGTCAGGACCACTCCCACAGGCTATTTAGGCTGCCCATCAAAAAAGAAAGACATGGTCTTCCCCTCTCTTTTCCTCCTCATGTTCTGGACCACCCCGGAGCACTGCATTAAACATGGGCATTTTTAATTCAGTCTAATTTGGTCTAATTGGAATTATTTGCATCATCGAAGAGGCTCATCTTAAGAAATACACCTAACATCTGCCACAGGTCTTCACCTAAGACCTATTTTTGACAGAGTACCAGAGATGTCCTTTGTGGCACAGTGAACTCTCTGAACTCTCAGGACACACACAGGCCAGCAACCTTTTGACAGGACTCAGTCCAAGTAGAAGGAACCCTGGCCTAGGGCCACCCTGAAAACTACATTAGGAGGAATGTCCACCCAGAGGCTAGGAATGCGGCCCTTCCTGTGGCAAGAGGGCTTTGCAAATGCAAGGATCTCAAGGTGAGATCAGCCAGGATTAAGACAAAGTCCAAATCCAAACAAATGTCCTCAAGAAAGAAAGGAAGGGAGGCAATTTGTGAGATTGGAGGCAGAGGCAGGAATGAGAGACAGCAAGATCAGAAAGGGCACAGTTTGCCAATAGCCCCCAGAAGCCCCGAAAGAGGTTTGGAAAGGAATCTCTTTCCTGGTCTCCAAGGAGGAAGCATGCCTACCCTGCCATTGCCTGATCTCATGTTTCTGGCCTCCGGAAAGAGGAAATGGTTAGGCTCTGTAGTTTTCAGCCACTCTGTCGGTGGTAATCTGATACTCTAGGGAACTAACCAAAGAGAAACTTCCTTTGGTGTTCCCCTTTGGCAGGGTTCCCCCTCTCTCCCCCAAAGAGGGCTGCCTCGGGTGAGCTGCCCTACCAACCTCGTGGATGTGTCACGGCCTTTGGCATGTGTGCCCAGTGAATATATGACTCCACGCGGATTCTTTTCCTCCGTTTTCTCCACTTCTCCAGCCCTCCCCCAACCCCAGTTAATCTTCTCTTTTTATGCGTGCTCTCCTCTGGCTCCAACCTCAAGTCCTGCCCACATAACCAAGGTTCATGTGCCTCTACCAAGAGGCCAGAGGTCTAGTCTCCATTAAAGCAACCAACAGACTCATCGGAGCCCTGTTAGGTGCTGGGCACTGTGCCTGTTTGGGGCATAAGGATAAACAGGAAAGACTATTGTCTGCCCTCAGGAAGATCTCAATGAGTGGATCTTCTGCTTCAGGCCCTAGGGGACACAACCTGAGGTTGACAATCTGACCTCTTTCTCCTCCACAGGAAACCATCGGCTTATGACCACCCCCTTCCTATCAGCCATCAGCTGAGTAGACTCAATATTTTAACGCCTCAAAAACCTGGGGGTGGCAGCTCATGCCTATAACTGCAGCACTCAGAGGCAGAGATGGGATTGCTACACAGCTGAGACCATTTTGAGCTATATAGTGAATTAGAGGCCAACCTAAATTATATAATCTGGCTTTCTTTAAAAAAAAAAAAGTATAGCCGGGGCTAGATCAACGGCTCAGTGGCTGGGAGCACTTAGTGCTTTTTCAGAGGACTCAGTTTCAGTTTCCAGCATCCATGTGGCCGCTCACAACAGTGTGTCACTCCAGTCCTAGGGGATCCAGCACCCTCTTCTGGTCTCCGAGGGCACCAGGCACGCATGTGGTGCCTGTAGGCAAAGCACTCATACACAGAAAAATAAACAGTTTTTAAGTAATTATGAATGCTAGACCCCCCCTCCCTCCCCAAATAAAATTGGGATCCTAAAAAATACATGGAACTCCAAAAGGCTATTCTGAAAGACTGTTTGGGTGATTTGTGCCCTTCTTAAATTCTCTATTAAAGCGAGGACCCCTAGAAATGCAGGGTGTGACTACAGGTGGAAACAGCATTGATGATAACTGTGCCTGCTAGTTTGATAGCAACATCCAGAAGCTAGAGTCACCTGAAAGTAGGGCTCCCCAATTGAGAAATTAACTACATAATCACAAAAGGGGAACACCATTGGAAGTTTCTCTTTGATCAGGCTGTAGGGCATTTTCTTAATTAGTGATCGATGTGAGATGGCCCAGCCCATTGTGGGTGGGGTCACCCCTGGGCTGGTGGTTCTGGGTTCTATAAGAAAGCAGGCTGAACAAGCCCAGGGAAGCAAGCCAGTAAACAGCTCCCCTCCCTGGCCTCTGCACCAGCTCCTGCCTCCAGGTTCCTGCCATGAGTGAACTCGTGCCCTGGAGTTTGGATGGCAAATTGTTATATGGAACTGTAGGGGAATTAAACCCTTTCCTCCCCCAAGTTTCTTTTTGGTCACGGTGATTCATTACAACAGTAGTGACCCTAACTAAGACAAGGATCAAGTGAAGAAGAGGTGGGTCCTCATCCAGTATACTACTGCTCATTTCAAATGGGGAAAAATTGTGCACAGACCCACACATACAGGGGAGACAATGAGAAAACACAGTGCTGTCCGTCTGCAAGTCAACAAGAAAGGCCTAGAACAGACTCTCATAGCCAAGAAGGAACCAAACCTCCCAAACTCCTGATTTCATACTTCTGCCTTCCAGGAAGATGAAATATATTTGCACCCAAGTTGTGGTACTTTTTGTTACAGCAGTTCTAACAGACAACTGCGTTGTGACTGCTCATTTGTGGTAATGAGACCAAGGGGGCTTCTGGTCCTCGGTGATTACCAAAAACACAAATAAATAAATAGATAGATAGATAGATAGATAGATAGATAGATAGATAGATAGATAGATAGATAGATAGATAAATCGGAGACAGAAGCCAGGGGTCCCTGAAATGGGCTGTCCTGAGTATCAGGTGTTTTGCAAACTCCCTCAGCAGACAGGGCACAGCTTGAGATTCTGGTATACTTGGTTTCACATCTGGGCTGTTCAACTTGGCAACTGGAGGATTCACCCCAGATTTTGAGCTTCCTTCCTCCCTTGAAAAATGGAAACACAGCACCCTTCCCAAGGCTGAGAGGATAAAATGAAGCTGACCCTAGGCCAGGAGGTGCCCTCTGGGACTAGCTTGGGACAGATGCCCCCAGAATCAGATTCTGACTAGGGCTCTGGATGCAAGTGATTTCTTTAGGAAAGGGTTCTGGGGGCGTTCCGCAGGGAATGATTTAAATGGCACAAGGGCTTGGGATGGCTCAGTCAGTAATGCGCTTGTCATGCGTGCCTAGAGACCTGAAGTCAGAACCCCAGCACCCACATAAAAAGCCAGACACTTATGACCCAATGCTCCTGAATCTCGCTGGCCACAGTCTAGCAAAATCAATGAGCTCCGGCTTCAGTGAGAGGCCATGGCTCAAAAGAACAAAAGGAAAAGTAGAGAGTGGTTGAGGAAGACTCCTGACACAAACCTCTGTCCTTCCTACATGTGCATCTATACATACATGGACACATATGCACACACACAGATCATATACAATACATCAATAAAATATCAAAGTGACACAAGGTAAGAAAGGGTGAAAGGGGGTACATTATTAAGCCCCTCAGAGCAATGACAAGAATGTAATCCCATAAGAAAACTGAGAAAGAAAGAGTCTAGATCGGTGCCGAAGTTACCCAGTCTTTAGGGTATGGAAACTGGGCTAATTACCAACTCCTGCCCAGCAGGTATCAGCTGCAGGCTGCTCCTGAAGCAGTGTAGAATCCCTCTTGCTGTTGGAACATGTTCCCCTGAACTTTGAGTCTTAAAACAACACAAACATGTTAGCTCCTAGAGTCAGAAGAGCAAAATGAATCAGCAGGGCTGTGTTCCTTCTGGGGACTCCAGGAGAGAATCCATTTCTTTGCCTTTCCCTGCTGCCAAAGGTCACCCCATACCTTGGCTCTTGGCCCATGTGTTAGTCAGCTTTCGATCACTATGACAGAATATCTGAGATAATTCACTTATCAAGAAAAAAAAAGATTTATCTTGGCTTGCAATGTAGGATGTTCCTGTCTAACATCAAATGACCCATTGCCTTGAGCCTCCAGTGAGTGTCCCAGATGGTGATGGCAAGGAGAATGTGGCAAAGCAGAGTCCACCTCATGACCAGGAAGCAGAAGGGAAAGGGAAGAGAAAAGACTGGGGGCCTGGAATCCCAAAGGATTTGCCACTAGGTCTCACACCCCTTGAGGTTATGCTTCACTTCCCAAGATGGCTGTACTGGGGACCAAACTTTTAACACAGGAGCCTTTGGGAAGGTAATAACATCCAGCGCAGGGCAGGCCCACTTCACTCTGATCATGGTACTGTGGGCACAGGGCCTCGTCCGTTCCCATCACCACACTGGAGTCTACGAGGCTGGCTCTCCCACCGCCCTCTTCTGAGCTCACTCCTAGCTGAGGCTGTCACTCTGTTGGGAAAGAGCCTGGGTAGCACACGTGAAGCCCTGGGTTTCTGCAAAGCACCCCATAGAATCAGACATAGTAGTACATGCCTGTAACCCCAGTACTCAGGAGGAACAGGCAGGAGGAATCCAAAATTTGAAGTCATCTTCGGTTACTAGTGACTCCAAGACCAGCTTGAGTTACGTAAGATCATGTCTTTAAATTTTGTTTTAGATAAAGTCCCACTTGGATAATTTGGTATAGCTCCCCCCCCCAATGTCTCAAGAGCCTTATTTAGTCACATCTGCAAGTCTCTTCTGCCATCAAGTACCAAAATCACAGGTCTCCGGACAAGGACATCCATGTTCTTGGAGCCTATTATTTGGTCTCCCTCACCAGACCTTGCAGGCCTAGCCCACATAAGAAGAATGCCTTCAAGGCTGAGAGAAGCCTCCAAAGGCAGACTCCAACAGACCGAAAGAGTGGCTGAGTATGACCAGTGGAGGGATGCTGGGAAGCAGAGCAGTTGTTGACAGTATAGAAAAGTGAAAGCGCACAGGACATTTGTCCTGGCAGAGCACGTGGCCACAGAGGCCTCAGAACAATCTAACCAGACTGCGTCCTCGACGGAATGCTTGCCTGAGCTGGAGGGTGTACACAGCTGTTCCCACTTTAGAGCCAGGGAAACTGAGGCCAGTAAGCTGCCCTCTAAAGCACAGTGGAGGAGAAAGGCTTACTCTTGAATGTCCTCAGGAATGCATGACCAAGGGCTGTCCTCCCCGACCTAGCAAAGGCACAGTTTGGAAAAGTTTGGAATGGACCATGCCTGTGGCCACACGAGAAGATACCAGTCTCTCAGTCGGCGCCTCAGAGTGCCTGGCTGAGCTGCTGGAACGGAGAAGGGCCCAGCAGGACTGTTGATGAATTCGGTGCTTTCCCAGAAGTTTAAAAATGTAGCTACTGTGGCTGAGCATTGTTTATAATCTATCTCTGGTAATTTGCCTCCTACGTGTGTACATGTGAGATCCGGTGCCAAATCCTGTTGATCATTCCTCCCCAATCTCTCACTCCCCCATCTGTCGCCTCTTTTCCCTTCTCTCCTGACTCTTAGCTCCCTCAACATCCCAGTTTGTGGTGTCCCTGTGTCCTGAGTGTCCCTTCCCACATTGGACATCCAGCTTCCTAGTGAGCCCCAGCTGAGACTAGTGTGCAGTAGGCCGTGAGAGCCCTGTCCAGATTCCTCCACACCTTCCCACTGTGCTGTACCCTGGCAGACTTTCAGTTGCCAGCACGTGCATCTCTACTCATGAAGGGTTTTCTTCAGGATCACAAATTAGAAGTGTCAAGGAGATAGTACCCTCAGAAAACAGCCCCTAAAAATGATGGGGGAGAATGTCGATGTGCCTACCTCCCCCCACTCCCTGTTGCTGCACACTCAACAGAGTCTACCAGAACTTTCTACAGGACTGAGTTCCTGTGGCCCATAGCAACAGCTGGGTCTGTAGTACCGTTTGCATCTGCCTTCCCTTTCCTGGCTTGTTCTCCACCCACCCATCTCCACTCCACTAGCTCCTGTCGCCATTGTCCAAGAAAACTCCTGAGCCTGAGTCCATCTGTTGGCTCTCCTTCAAGAGACCTTGGGTTCAGGCTCCTGGCTGATGTAACTCCATAGCAACTGGTCAGAGAATGCTCTCCAACCCCCTCCTCAGCCTGAGAGCCAAGGCTCCAGCCCACTCTGCCACCAGAACCTCACTTCTCTATCACACAGGTGACAGGAGTCAAGGAGCCCTGCTGATGGTCTTCCTGACTGTGCATGGATGTGACTTTAGTGTTTCTTGTAGTCCCACCATCCTTTAATAACCATGTGTCTTCTAGCCTATAAAAATCACTTTAGAGGTAGCGGTGAAACCAAAGGGAAGGGAGTGGATCGTCGTTGACTAAGGATGACCTGTCAGGGCTCATTATGTTATTCTGCTTATTTGGTAGACATCTGGCGTGCCTATACAGCACAAAGCTACGAAATTATCTGTTTCTGACTCTTAGTCTTCATTTCTTTCTCTCTGTATGTATATTTGTGTGTGTGTGTGTGTGTGTGTGTGTGTGTGTGTGTGTGTGTGTTCAACATTGGGCATCCTACTCTTCTGTCCTTCTTATTTATTGACACAAGGTTTCTTTCTTGCACTGAACCTGTCCAGTCAGCAAGCTCCAGAGATCTCGCTGTTTCCCCACCCTCGGGGCTAGGGTAACAGGTGTGCAGCATTAAGGTTACTGGTATGCACTGCTATGTCTGGCTTTTCATGTGGGGTTCCAGGGATCTGAACTCAGATATCCATGCTTGTGCAACAAACACTTTACTCACAAAGCCCTCTCCCCTGTCCCTGATAGCCTTGTTTCTACAATATCCACAGCTCCTGTCCACTCTGCTCTTGTGCAGAGTGGGTGGGAAAGGCAGGGAAATAACATTCCCTATAGCAGCTCCACATGTGGGTGTGTGGGGCAGGTGGATGGTGGGTGTGGTAGGTG
>NC_022016.1:38012294-38022155 GCF_000317375.1 Microtus ochrogaster
GATGGGTGTGTGGGGCAGGTGGATGGTGGGTGTGGTAGGTGTGGATGGGGCAGGTGGATGGTTCAGGTGGATGGGTGTGTGGGGCAGGTGGATGGGTGTGTGGGGCAGGTGGATGGGTGTGTGGGGCAGGTGGATGGGTGTGTGGGGCAAGTGCATGAAACCCTGGCTTCCTCCCTCTGGAGTGTGCAAAGCCTGTGGATACGTCTCAGCATCTCCTAGCGGGGCTCAGGGACACTGAACCCCAGCTGCTCCTTAGCAGGCTTTGTACTGACATTGTCCTTGCTCCCCTCCCAGTTCTCCACGTCTCTACTGCGCTTCAGGAGTCTCCTCTCAAACAGCATGCACACACAACAATCCTACACAGGCACAGCCTCTCTTAGGGTGCAGTCAGTCTTGGGCAGTACCACAAGGAAAGCCTCACTGCTTCCCACACCGAGAAGTGACGTTCTCCTCCCCTGGGTCTCTAGAGCACATGACGTGGACTCTGGGAGATTCAGGAGAATCTCCTTAGAAATGGCTGGCTGGCTGGCTGGAACCTGGGAAAGAAAATAACAACAGAGCTTTGAAGAACGGAGGCCAGAATCACCTCAAACTGATGTATTGAATCTGACTGGACTTCAGAGTTCCTTCCATGCAGACTGTCACCTCCTCAGAGAGCCTTTTTGTAAAATTCACTATGTAGATACCTCATGCTGACTGGCTAAAGCTAGACACCTGCCTCCAAAAGCTTCCCTTTCACAGGGACTGAGTGGAGAGTAGCTGAGGGGCCAGTTAGAAGTGCTGGGAGGATGAGGAACAGAGGGAACATCCAGGACTGACATAGTGACATTGGGTGTGGCAAACGACCAGTCTCAAGCTCCCACATAGGCCTGGGAAGTAATAGAATTTCCCTTTGGGGTGCTACTTGTCTCCTAGAGTCTGGACTCCAAGATCTATGGCCCCAGGATCTTCAGTGAAGATCTCAGGGGTCACCACGCATCTTGAGAGAGTGGACAGCTTGCGCAAGAATCTTGGACAAGGACCGACTAGTCATCTCCATGCCTCTTCCCTCCGGTTTCTAGTCTTCCAAAGTCCCAAGAAGTGGGCTTGAGAGCTGGCTCAGTGGATAAATGCCTGCTGTCGAAGCACGGAGACCTGAGTTTGGATTCCCAGAATCCACATCAAAAACAGGATATATTTGTAACCCCGGAACTGAGGGGTCAGGTGAAGACAGGCAGATCCAGAGGGCTGGGCTGGCCAGCCAATCTCACCAAAATTATGAGCTCCAGGTTCAGTAAGAGACATCAATCACAAAAAAGAATTCGGTAGAAAATGATTGAGGAAGATACTTGACATTGACCTCTAGGCCTACACACACACACACACACACACACACACAGAGAGAGAGAGAGAGAGAGAGAGAGAGAGAGAGAGAGAGAGAGAGAGAGAGAGATCCCAGGGACTCACTATACTGCTCATGGAGAAATAAAGAAACATCCTAGATGCCCTGGCTAATGGTGTCTCCAAGTGAACCTGATAAAGTCTTATGGAATTTCTTACCTTCAAGAAACATGAAAACCAAACACTTGTATGAACTTAACTCTTGGTGTCATTGGTGGAATTGACTTCTAAGGATGATCTGGAAAAGGCCATGTAACTTGTGTTATTTTCAGACACTGGCTTTGGGAGCCCTGGGGCTGCATGTAGAAATAATGCTGCCCAGCGAGGTATTCATGCTGCATACACTACATGGAAAGACCACAACAAAATATAGAGAGGGATATGAGCATGAAGATCAAAGAACACAAAAGCAGTTAGACAGTAAGTCTGAAAGATCTGTTGTCCATTATGATGGGTAGCTAACGACACAAAATTTTCTAGGACGGTAGATATCAATTGTTTACACCACAAAAGATGATAAATACGTGAAGTGATTAAATAGCTTGGCTTAGTCATTCTACAGTTGCTATGGTTAAAATATGCCTCTCAAAGTTCACCATTCAAAACTTAATCACCAATAAAAGTGTTGAGAAACTGGATGTCGTGACTGGATTAATATTGTTATTTATAGAAATGGCTCATTACTACAAGAGCAAGTCTCTCTCTCTCTCTCTCTCTCACACACACACACACACACACACACACACACACACACACACACACAGCTTTGCCCTTTTGCTTTTCATCCTGAGCTAACAGATCAAGGAGGTCCTTGGCAAATGCAAATTCTTCATCTCTTGACTTCCTACGCTCTAGAAGTAGAAGAAATAAATTTCTATCCTTTATAAATAACCCAGTCTCAGGCATTCTATTACAGCAACAGCAAACAAATGAAGAGGATAGCATGCACATATATCAAGGCGGTATATTGAATAGCATAAATATACCTAATTTCCCCCTTAGTAATTAAAAATAAGTAGTCTAATTAAAAAGACAAAAACAAAAATATCCCAGAGAAGTCCTGTTTTTTCCAGACTGAGATGTACAACCAATAGCCAGAATCACTCACCAAAAATGTGAGCAAACAGGCCTCCAGAGAATTCAGCCTTCAGTTCTACACCAATCCTGTTAACTCTGAGGGGAACAAGGTCTATCGCCAGAACTCTGTGAAAACTGTATATTTATAAGAAAAATGATGGGTTTTTTAGCTACTGGTTTTGTGGTGGTTTATAATACGGTAATAAGTAACCAGAATAACCATCCTCACCCCCTGAAAATGGTACAATTGTTGAATTCTCAAAACCAGCTCCAACTGTGGAAGAGATGACCCTGTGTTCATTGATCTCGGTTTCTCTTCCTCTCTGGACTCCTAGGAAGACTACATTTTCCAGCAGCTTTAGAGTAAGGTGGTCCGAGTCATTGAGTTCTGGACAATATAATGTGGACAGACTGAGATATGAGCTCCAAAGCTTATATGAGGCCAGCCTGAACTAAATAGCCAGTCCCAGGTTGGCCAAAACCACATAGTGAACCTAGTCTCAAAAACAAACAAACAACAGAACAGTGGCGGATTCTTAGATTCTAGAAGATGGAAGGAGTGGAGGCTCCTGAACTACTTCATTAAAAACCAATACGCCAATATCTAGCCACCGATATCTAAGGGTTATTTGTTACAGTGGCTTGCCTTCCCTAAGCAATGCATACTTAATCTTTTTCATCACCAGAGAACTACATGAGGGAGAGCAGGGAGAACAATGGTGACCTTTCCCCTTTTATCTTCTGCCTATATTTACAATTATTAATGTTTCTCTCTTGACTTCTTCACTAGACTGTGAAGTCCATTAGGACAGATAATATCCCTGGGTACCTGTGTATCTTTCACAATTTAGCATGGCTCCCTGCATGTTGTACAGGCTCAGTCATCACCAACACCCCTAGCTGGTATCTATGAGGGAGGGGGTATAAATTCTATGTATTTGACTCTGTTCCATAGCATCATCAAGTGGTCATTTCTGCCTCTACCTTAAGAAATCGAGGATGAGTCAAGGTTAGTCATTTTTTCAAGGAGCCAGTGCCTGTCCAGCTCCAAAGGCCACATCCCTCATCACCATCACCCCTCTCTGAGCACCATACAAGGGGTTGACACACACAATACAATAAAAGGACCCACACAATAAAAGTCATCCCAGCCAAGAGTTTCAAGCCTCTTTGTTTTTTTTTTTCTGCTCACATGAAGGGGGAAGAACTCGGAGCCTAAGGATTGTCTCATCACAGCGACAAAGGCCCCAGCCACATCACAGCTGCAGCAGGATGTTTCCTCTGCACGTCTAGTATGTCCCGAAAGCCCCAGCTGCTTCCTGTACCCTCCAAACAGCCAGCCCAGGCAACCTGGGGGCTAACAAGGGAACCAGCCAAGGCATACAGAGATGGTCCCTGGACCCATCACTCTCCAAGACCAGCCAACACATTCTGCTGTGGTGATATTAAGGTAAAGCCATCAAGACAGAAAGCTGGGGGACACTTGATGGGCTTACGTAAGCTTGGAGAGCTTTGCTTGGAAACAGCAGCCCCTCAGCAAAGATGTTCCCAGCTCTCATTTGCACACACAGTCTTCAAACATCAAAGTGTTTGTTAAGCATAAATATTTTCGTTCACTCCTCTCTTCTCCTCCCTCTCCTCTTCCAACCAGGCTCTAAACACAGTGAATGCCAGGAGACCCCTCTGACTCAAAGCCAGCAAGGAATGGGTTTTGGAAAAGGGCACTTCCAGGTCCCAGCGGGCAGCCAGCAGCTGAGCTTGACAGCCGCCAGGGACTTGGCTCCCAGCAGCAGGCTCCTAGCTTGGCGCCTGTTTCTATGGAAACAGGCGGGCCGGATCCGTGGCCATGGAAGCTGTTCAAATGCTCCCTGGGTATTCCGCCCCCACCCGACCCTGCCATGTCTGCCAAGGGGAGATGAGGGAGTCTCCCAACACTGAATTCCAGGGCGACAGCGCATCTGAGATAGCACCTTGCTTGGAGCAGTTATTAACCTCCAGTGTCCCCTCCTTCCTTCACTAGGTACTCAATGTGCACAGTTTAGCTTTCCCACAGTGCTCACCAGCCTGGCAGAGGACCTAGAGCCCATCCGGAGAGCCCAGGTGGGGTCGCGCTGGGAGGAGGCCGCTGAGACACCAGGGGCAGCCACTCGTTCTCATCCACTAAAACCCTGTGATTAAGCACCTCTTGGCTCCACGGTTTCCTGTGCCCTGTAGGTCAAATTGTGCTCTGCCTCTTCATTTCCCTGCTACCCCTGTGCTGTGCATCTCTCATTAAACAGAAGCCTTAAACAGCGGTTTTCTGGGGCTCTGTAGTGAGCTCCTTACAAGTCTAGATGAGAGCATTGAGAATGAGCGCAGAATGAGCACGCCGACGGGTGCCTTGCTCTCCAGGCCGACACTGCTGCCAGGCATCTCCTCAGCCCCTTCTTGGAGGAGCACCTCTAGGGATGTTCTTTGACGCCAAGCCAGGTTCTGTCTGTCGCCTTACTCTGAACCCTAGTCTCCCGCTGTAGATCTTCTGGACATCGTGAGGTTTGTTGCAGCCTTCTGCAGATGGGGCCTCCTGAGATGGCGCTTGAACCAAGCTCTGCAAAGTTCAAAGGGCGCCCTGGGAGAAACCTGGGCTTTGCCGATGGGGCTCTCGAGAATGAAAAGCCTGCTCAGAGCGAGAGGTTGAAATGCCAGGCCATCAGCACGAACTAAACAGCTCTTAAGGCGGGAGGACACTTAGAACTATTGATCACGGATGTTCAGACTACATCTATAATTAGACCCAGAAAGCTGCTTGCCCATCAGAAACAGAAAGAGGTGACCGAGGCTGCTGCCCTCAAGTCAGATATGCATCAGGATTCCAAAAACAAACAAACAAAATGCCCGTGGTGCAAAATGCCCTGTGCTGCTAATTCCTCTCTCTAAAAGGTCCCGTGTGAGTCACTTCAGTTCTAGAAGGAACGGCCAGGTGCTATAATGACCTGCTCAGAAGGAAGCAACAGCTGTCTTTGGGGGTTGATACCAGCTAGACCAACAGACTCTCTGATGGCCTTGACCTCTTAGACCAAGGGAGCCCGACAGCTGGTGCCCTGGAAAGTCAGCAAGCCTCATTCTGTTGAGAGTTTCATTTACTTTTTGTATTATTAAAATAGGCAGGAAAAGGCTCTGTTTCAGGGCGTATTGTGGCGTTCGTTCCTTCTTTTGTATAATGAATCTGATTTGGGAACTATAGCTAAAATTTGGAGGGGGAGAGTCCATTAGAAAGAAATACTGTTTGTTGGGGCCGTGGAATGCTCGTGGCAAATTGCCCTTCCTAAGTGCTGTTTTTTGAAACTCATTCCTGCGATAGGAAAATAAAGCAGATTTCAAACACTTAAGAGATCATTTTCGGAATGGTCTAGATGCGCGCTGGTGCGCGGGTACATTTGCCTCTCATTGTTTTTTAATCACTATTTTGTCAAGTTTAATTGCTGCCATGCTAACAACCCAAACGGGAGTGAAACAAAATAGGGGCTATCTATCATTGGGGAGAGCGTTTTGATGGGATCCATATCCATCTGCATCTTCTCCGCCAAATGAGGAAAAAAAAGGGAAACAGAAAAGGCTTCCGTCGTCGCTGGTAAAGGATCACTCTCATTGGTCTGTGTGGGGAAATTCCCAGGGTGCCAGGCAAATTGAACAACCTACTACACAGCAGCGCAGCCTCTTAGAAACTGAGATCTGGGGGTTTCTCGCCTGGATGTCCCTTCGAGGAGGATTGTGAACACTTACAAGTGGCAAGGAAGTAAGAGCCTTGAAGGCAGAGACACTTTGCCTGAATTATGCACAGGGTGCCAGGAGCACCTCTGGGCTCCAGTGACAGACCTAGAGAGGAATCAGTCAGAGCCCCTTCAGGAAAACACCTTGTACCAGCTGCTCCAAGCAGGGCTGCCTGACAGCCTGCAGCTGCTGACTTCAACAGAGCAGACCTTGGCTTTTGAGCTGAGGTCCTGTTTCTCTCAGGGTAGTCCACCACCACTGGCGGAACCAGGCCACGGTCCTCAGGGCTGGCCATTTCTGCCTAACATGGGGCTTCCCTGCTGGTCACCCTTTGCTCCCAGCTCCTGCTGCGTTGACAGCAGCTCTTCAGATCGGCGTTGCCACTGGAACCCCCCTGCCTAATCTTGCTTCCTACCTGCCACCCAGGCGCTCCTGGCAGATTATTATTTTGTATCCAATGTCATCAGTCCTTCCAGGGGCTCACTTAGTGACTAACTCATCCCCCACCAACAGTAACTCCATTTCAGCACCCGCTTCCAGGACCCTAACACTGACATTTCTTCCATAAGAAAGCTTGTCCATTTCCACTTTCGAAGGCCTTTGGTGAACGTTTTGTGACAGTGCACTGGGTATATTGTTGACTACCAGGGACACTTGGGGCTGGAGTCAGTAATAAAGAAAATGCCAGGCAGCCATTAGTAGTGAGTGGAGAGAATGATAGGTATAGGCTTTACCTCTGGTACAATGACAAACGCAAGGAATCCAGAAGGCTGGTATTCCTCCATCAGGTCCTCATGCAGATGCTCAGCTCAGCTCTGGGGCCCAGGAATATGGTCTGGGCACAAACAAGGCTGGGGCTTGTTGTTCCTCAAAGACTTCCTAATTCCATTCCCCCCAACCCAAGCACACAAACCCGACAGCTCTGGAAAGGCCGAGAGTGCCTATCTGCTCACCATTCCAGCGTCTCGGACCGTGTCAGGTACAGGGCTGGTTTTCAGTGACTCCTTGGCGAATGAATGAATAAATGAGCCCCATAAACACCATTTTGGGGGCCATCACTTCAATGCTCCCCCATGGTCTTGAGTACAAACTCCCTCACATAATTAACGAACCCCCCCACTACCTTTGGGACCCCTCTTCTGCAGCAATAGCAGTTTGGTCACGCTCAGGCTTACTTAGCTATGGCTGTGTCTCTGCAACTTTGTGGTAGACAATATCAACTCATGCTGAGACTTCCTATTACATCTGCCTTTAAACCCCAGGTTCTTGGGCAAAAGGAAACGAACAGAATTCTATCCTGGGGCCACCTTTGAGGCAGGTCTTGACTAGGACTCTCCGCAGCCTATCTCTGAAACCCTGTAGTAAGAATACGTTTCATTTTCTAGACCCAACTATGCTAAAGCATCAGCATTAACTAATAGAGGCCCTACACCATTTCCCTAAGATAGGATGCTTCTTATACAGTCAAGGAAACAAGCACAGGTGATTAACTTCCCTAATGTCACATAGCTGGGAAATGATCTGCTCAGACAATCGGACTCACCCTGACCTCTCTGCTTGTATAGTGACTACACTGAACCCCCGACTAATGGAAAGAATTCTGCCCAAACAGGACCAGTCGGGACAAAGCAAGCACCTGTAACTCTGGGCTCTGGCAAGCCAAGCCCCCTGCCTGCATTCACCTCCAGTGCCTCCTACTGGTCATTTATACATGGCATCTATCTGCCGAGAAACCTAAGCTACCTGACAAGAAGACACCTACAAGAATCAACAGACAAAACTATGGCCAGACCTGAGAGAACTTAGTCATGGACACAAGTCTCCACTTCCTTGGCCTTGTGGCTTTGTGTTCCTCTTGCTGACCAAAGGATCCGGTGTGGGTGACTGTGTGAAGTGCCCACCCAATGTGAGGAAGAAGGCTGAGCACAACCCATTCATGACACATTCTTAATGCAGACATTATTAACACCCATCCTCTTCCTCCAGCTGTTGGCCCTCAGTGAATGGTAGGGCTGGGACTTAATTCCAGGCTAAGTTCTGACAGCCCTGCTCCCACTAGGGCCCAGAAATCTAACCAGTCTGGCCCCAAGAATGCCAATGGCCCCTTCTCTGCCTCAGGTCAAGCCAAGAGCAGCTCCGCCCATCACCCGGCTCACATCTCCCCATTAGCCCTTCCCCATCTTCCCTTTTTTTCCTCCTATATTTGCCTCCCCGCACCATCACCACCGTGATACATCCTTCCCATTTCATTTGCATGTCCTCGGTTCACACTGGGCGTCCCGCTGGAGGCTGTACGGAGCCCCTCTCCCTAAGGCCTAAACTCTGCAGCTTCCCCTCCTCTGACTGAGAGCTGGCAGGCTCTGCCGCCCTTATGCCAAACATTGCACTAACAACCTGGCAGGCAGACAGACACCCACCTGATCTATGCCTTAGGAAGCTCTTGCCTTGGCCCACAGCAGCAGGAAGAAACAACATTCTCCCAGCTATTTTGCATTGGGGTTCATTGTCTCCAGGGCCTCCCAGTGATCTTCCGTGTAGCACTGAGTGTTTCTTTCACTGATCCAGAACAGGTGATGAGGCCAGGCGCCCAGGGAGCTCACAGGTAATTTCAAATCCTGATCGAATGTGCTGGCGGAACTCAGCATCACACTGGGAGACACCAATACTCGTAAAACAACCACAGGCAATGTAAGGTTGTGTAAGCAACTGCTTCAAGAAAGGGAAGACCCTGAAGCCACCCACCGACACCTACCTCGTCCATGTCCCTTTGGAACACTTGAGTTCACTTGCAGCCTCATAACTTCGCGTGTGTACCGCCTGCCTCTCTCCCCCCTCCATCTGAAAGCTTTCTCCAGAATCCAGGCCAAGCCAGGCTACATAATTTGTAGGGCATGGTGCAAAACGAAAAGCACAGACCCGTGATTCAAAAACAGGGCAAAGGCTTTTCCCTCTCGGCGATCTCTCACTCGGCCTGTAGTACTGATTTTCCTTTGCTATTTGAAGCTGAACTCCCTCTGGCCTGGTGGGTGTTCATCTCAGGACAGATTCAGGCTCTCCTTGGAGCCCCGCCCACAGCTTGGCACCTGCCCAGCTTTCCCATTTCTGCTGCCAGGCCCCTGCCAGGGGTGATCAGCAGTAGCGACAGGTTGGGAATGGTGGGGCAAGTGGCCAAGAACCTGTCCTGGGGAAGCTGGGAGGCTTCACGCTCTCAGAGCACGCTCCCAATATCCCATTAGCAACCACTTATAAAACGCAATTTCAAAGATCAAATTATTAAGAATGGCAAGATGGCTGGGAACGTAGCTCAGTCAGAGGAGGGCTAGGCTTGCGACATGAGGACCTGAGTCAGTCCTCGGAATTCATGTTAAAAGGCCAGGCATGATGGGACATGTATGTAATCCCAGCACCAGGAAAGCAAAGTCAGCAGATGTCTGGAGCTCGGGGACCGGGCACTCTAGACTGTTTTGAGGAGTTCTAGGGCAGTGGTAGCACTCTGTCTCAAAAACAAGGGGAAGCACTGGCAAGGTGGCTCAGTGGGGAAGGCTGTTGCTACCAACCCTTAAAGTCTGAGTTCAATCCCTAGATCCACATGAACACACCACACACCACACACACACACACAAACACACACACACACACACAGAGAGAGAGAGA
>NC_022016.1:38022255-38026916 GCF_000317375.1 Microtus ochrogaster
ACACACACACACACACAGAGAGAGAGAGAGAGAGAGAGAGAGAGAGAGAGAGAGAGAGAGAGAGAGAGAAGGAAGAGGAGGAGAAAGAAGCAAAATAGCAGCTGTAAGTCACATATGCCTGAAGTAAGTGACTCACTTGGCTTCTGCACAGGTCATGACCCTAACCAGGGAAGCTTATTCAATCACCTGCAGGCTTTGCCGCTAAAGTGTGAGACAATAAATGACGTCAGATCTAACTCAGTGAGCTGGGACAGGGGCTGTAGGTGCATGCGAACTTGCCTTCCAGCAGAGTGATTCGGAGGCAGCCTCTACACATACTGTGCAAAGGATGCCAGCCTGCTGAGGCCAGCTGTCTGCCCACAGCCACAGCCCACTGATAAACCGCCTTTTCTCTCTTCCTTGTTCCATCTCTGCAAGCCCTCAATGGTACATTCCCCAGCCTGAACCATCTTTAACACCTTCCTTATTTTAAGCCAAACCTGCAAACTATTTGATGGGGGCAGTGTTGACTTTCCAGGGCTACCATAACAAAGTATCATAAACAAGGTGACTTCTGTCAAAACGGGTTCCCTGTTAGGTCTGAGGGGCAGCATTCCCAAGTCAGAGTGTAGCCAGGGCCCTGCTGCCTCCAGAGACTCTGATGAAGACACTTCCTTGATGCTCCCAGATTCCATTGGCTCTAGGCATTACCCAAACCTCTGTTTTGGCTGTCACATGACCATTCTCCTGCTGTGTGTGTGTGTTCACGCGACCGTTAGCCCTTTGACAGACAGCCACCGGGCATATGAGTTAAGCCCTGCCTCTACTCCACTATGACCTCCTCTCAACTGATTACACTGACGATGACCTATGTCCAAATAAGGTCACATTCGGGACTTCACTGTGTCTTTTGGGGAAGAGTACCATTCAATCCATGAAGGGAATCATTTAAAACGTTACCAAGGGAGAGAACTTGACCTATGTCTTTGAACAATGAGCAATATCTCTCAAGCTAAGGTATAGCCAAATTCCCCTGGGAAATCAGGTTCAAGTGCAAATCCTGATTCTGTAGGTTGAGTCTGGACCTGATAGCAAGCTTTTCTAATGTGTTCAATGCTGCTGATGCTACCACTTTAAAGGGCAGAGAGGAGAAATGACTGCAAAGGCCTGTGTTCGCCCTGCATAAATTGATCTTAATAAACAAACCACAGACTCTGATGGTGACACCCTCTCCACCGCAGAGAAAGCGAGCTGTCACCTACGCTCCTGTTTGGGGAAGCCTTAGAAAAAGGCCATCTCATTGACCAGTGACTTAGTCTGTGTCTCAGCTGCTCATGGAAAAGTATGCATCCACCCTTGATCCGGTCAACACATGGAAGGGTGGCAGCATCCTGTGGCCCCGGCTGGGAGACATTTCAGGAGGAATTTTCCAGCAAAGAGTTGTGGACATGGAAAGAATTATAAGCTTTGGCCTTGCTGGTAGTGTAAACAATTTCTATCAAAGGGATTTGAAAAATGAAAGACGCTGTTCAAATACCGAGGTGCAACATTCCAGTGCCTCGGGAGGCATTAGGAAGTGGGCAGTACATCAGACCAAAGCAGACCTACTCAGGGCTCAAAGCAAACCACTGACGTAGGACAGGATTGACTCTGCTTCTCGAGTGACTGGGCTCGAGCAGGCTAAGTGACTCAAACTGCAGAAGCAGTCTTTACCCGGCTCTATTACAATGAGATGGAAAATGTACCAGATGGGTGCTCATTCGGGTTCAATTCTACTTTACTGGGTGTTACGAACAACTAATTCTACAATCATGCCAAGTAACAAATGACTTCAAAACTCAGTAGTGCACTGGTGTGTGTGTGTGTGTGTGTGTGTGTGTGTGTGTGTGTTGTATTTGCACATTTGTTTGTAGGTACATGCACCAGTCTTTACCTTATTCCCTTGATGCCAGTTTCTAGCAGAATCTGGATCTAGGCTTACAGCCAGCAAACTCCAGCAATCACCCCACAAGGCTGAGTTTACAGGTGCCTCGTGGCTGTGCCCAGTCCTTCATGTGAGAGCTGAAGATTCGAGCTCACGGGCTTTTGCCTATGCAAAAATTGTTCTTTCTCACTTAGCCATCTCCCTATACCTATGGTCCCTGCCTTAACGATCTTTTCCCATTACAATGGCGCAAACACTATACATATTCAGTAGAAAGGGTGTCTTGGTCATTCCCAGGCTCTTGAGGTGCTAGGCAGTGGCAGCTCCTGGTCACCACACAATCTCAAGAAGCAGCAGGAGGGGGTGGGTATCAAAAACATAAATTCCTTTTCAGCTCACAGTATTTCCATCTTCTCATAAGCCTATCAGGCTAACCCCATCATAAGCCGTACACATCACGAGTCATGAGAGACAGCTACGCTTCCAGCTCCTGGTAGGTTCGGGGGCTGCATACACCTTTTCATTCCACTTAGGACAGTGCCACCTGGGCCAGAGAGCAAACGTATAAAGACACTCTCTGAGCAGGAACAAGGTGGCCCTGAGGCCTGGGCTCAGAACTAGCACCCTCTCGTTCCTCCCTATGTTCCGCTGGACAAATCAAGCCACCGGGCCTAGCCCAAGGTCAACAGTCAGGAAGATCTATTCTCAAGAGAAGCTGAAAACTTAAACCCAGCCTAGAGGTGTGAGGGTGGGCACCTCACAAGATCCTGAGCCCACTCCCAGTAACTGTGTTACCTCTCCTCTTCTATCACTACATTTTAAAGTAATTGAGCACCACATTTTGTCTTTGGGACTCAGTGTCAAGAAGGTAATACATATTGCCTCTGGTGTAGTTTGATGATGGTAATTAATGAAGAGTTAGGTAGCTAGAATAATTAATAATAACTACCGAGATTATCCATTATAATAAGATTTGGTGATGTTTTAGCCTCTACTGGTATTAGTTTAGGGGCTCAAGAATACACCCAATTTTATTTTCCTTTGGTAATATGATTTTAACTAGTGAAAGTGGCTGGAAGGGAGCTTGCCCACAAATATCTTTTTTCCTCATAAGACAGAGGAAGATAGCATGGGGGCCCAAAGAGAAGGGACAGGTAGGAAAAGAGAAGTAAGGAAATATCTGAAATATAGGAGAACCTCAAATATGCTTATTCTCTTTCACACACAGGCCCTAGTGAGGGGAAACAGCCATGGATTCCCATGGGGACTAAAACTTCTTTCTTAGGACGGAGGGAGGGAGCCTTGTTCTTTCTCTATCTACCCCACTCCCATGGTCTAGATTGAAACGCCCTCCCTATTCCCATCCATCTTCGCTTCCATATGTCTCCAAAGTTCGCGTACATGCTAGGGTGCCAGAGAGATCACTAACACAGTGATTAACACTGCTGAAGTTTGGGCTGGAGAAATGGCTGAATGGTTGAGAGCAGAGGACCCAAGCCCAGTTCCTAGCACCCACATCAGTGGTCCTCAGCCACTTTCTAACTCCAGCTCCGGAGCATCCGATGCTCTCACATACATGCCTACACCCCATAGATACACAAATATACAGAATTTAAAAGACATTTTGAAAAATCAAAAGGTCAAGTGAAGGTGAGGTCAATGTCTGTCTCCACCATTTGGTAGCTGGCTACCTAGGGCAAATTATTAAATCATCTGGACCTCTGTTTCTTCATCTGGCTGGAAGCGGGGATAGGAACACTGTAAGCAGGGGCGATGGTCACTTCTGAGTCTTTCAAAGAGGTCAGCTCTGCCCCTGGAACTTGCCATTCATTCAAGAGAGTGTGAGTTCACAGTCATTTCTCCAGACCATGGGGTTGGCTGGGATTCAGAACTTTGCATTTTTCATATTTTAGCAAGACAATATTAAGCATTTACCACAGAATGGAGGAAATCCCAGCAGTGCCTGGGACAGCATCTCATGATCAAACACATCCACATTTCTACAGTAAAACGTTCAGACAGTCTCATTAACTGGGCTGGATGCAGCCTTAAATAGCCTCCCATCAAATCAAGCTAGATTTAGCCTTCAAAGGAGTTTGGGGCCAAACTCAGGTTTGGGGGTTTGGGGGACGTCATGCTTCAGGTGGGCAAATGGCTTTATTAGAAGGCTGCGGGCCTCCTGACTATGAGCAGTAGAAGAGGGGATGGAATGGGTAGGTAACAGAAGGCCTCGGGATGGAGATGGATGAAAACCTGGCCACCCGGCAGAGGCTGGGAGAAAGAAGGCTGACTGTTCTTGCATTTCTAGCCGCATCGTTTTGCTCCCCAGAGACCTAGAAAATATTCATTCCCAGACCCCCTCTATCCGTCACCGAAGAGCTGAATAAATGGAAGCGAGGCAATGAATAAATAAACAAACAGGGCGGGGAGAGGGGAGCAGCTGGGCTCTGCACCCAAACAGAGAGAGGCAGTTGCCCCTTTCCACCGAGCAATCCGATCCCGAAGGTGTGTGGAGAGACTCCTGGGGTTGCCTCAGCAGGAGGTGATGGACAGGGTGGGGTAGAAGAGGGTGGGGTTCAGCTGATCACCCACCAAAGGCAACTGCCCCAGGATGGCCATTTGGTCCTTTGGCCCAGTAGTTGTAAAAGTCCCAGAAACCAAATACCTATGCTATACTGGGATTGTCCCCAAGTCTCTGATAGTGAGTGGAGGTGCTGTGAGTGCGTGTGTGTGTGTGTGTGTGTGTGTGTGTGTGTGT
>NC_022016.1:38027016-38028559 GCF_000317375.1 Microtus ochrogaster
GCGCACACGTGTGTGTGTGTGTGTGTGTGTGTGTGTGTGTGTGTGTGTGTGTACCCACGCTATTGTTTTCTCTGAACCCAAAGGAAGCTGAGCTGGGGTAAAGGGAGGAGCGTGTCCTCCTCCCCATGTCTCTTCTTATTTTGCATTTCTCATTACATCCTCATGTCACGGGGCTGCTGCCTGATTTATAATTTATTGGTTTAGTGTCTCGAGGCAGGGAAAGGATGCTACGCTATATTTTTCAGGGACACTCAATTCAACTTTGAGTGAAGCAGCCAGGGCCACAGCTGTGAGGGGCACAGAAGAAAGATGTGTGTGATGAGGAGGTCAGAGAGCCCCACGTGATCAGGATGTCCCCCACTAAAGGCCATCTACCATCACAGACACTAGCCTGCGAGGGGAGTTTGTCTAGGCGGAAGTTTTTTAATTGCATTCTGGAGATCTAATCCCAATCAGGCATGTAAACATGCCGCTACAGTTCCGGGCTCTGGGTGGCTTGGACTTAGTGGAGTCTTGCTTTGCTGGGTTTCCCATGGCAGGCCCTGAGACTGGGATTCACACGGAAGTCATTTTATTAAGTTCTGCCAGGAAACATCAAGCGGGCATGGTATTCATTTTCCAAGGCTGCCTGTCAACAAACGTGTTGTCTCAGAGCAGGCCTAGCAGTCTGAGATCAAGGAGTCAGAAAGCTTGGTTCCTTCTGGGAGCCCCAAGCAGCGATCGCTCACTGTCCCTAGCTCCTGGGAGCTCTCTGGCCATCTTTGATGGTCTCTTGTGTCACCTTCTTCCTGAATGTTTGTGTCCAAATAATTCCTTTTACAAGACCACCCGTCCTATTGAATTACGGCCCACCCAAATAGCATTAACTTAACTATGTCTTTAAAGACCTCAATGCCAAATAGAGTCCCAGTTTGTGGTACTGAGGGTTAGAATTTTATTCTGTGACTTTGGGATGCACACAGTCTACTCTCTGAACAGCAAGTCTTAAGACTGGGGAGGAGACAATGACCATTGAATACAATGTCAACTAAAGGACCACACAGGAGACCTTGAGTTCAATTCCACAAGAGATTTCAGGAATCAGAGGACAGGATTCATCTACAAACATGTCCCAAGAAGGGGAGAAGGAAGCTGAAGTGTTAGTGAAAAGAAACCACCCCTCAATCCTCAGGGACTCGCAGCCGTCTCGCAACACAGGTGACAAAGGTGCTGCCTGTTGGCGGTGAAATCAGGAGGAAAGGCTCTTGAAGGGGTGTGCAAAGGCACCAAATCCTGTTTCTGCCCAGAGGGGACCCACTGCCTCTTGTGAATTACCCGTCATACATGACTGACACATGTGTGTTCCAGAGCCCAGAGGGGAGATGACAAATGAGCGGGGCGAAAGCTCTAACTGCCAGAAAAGCCTAGAGTGATATTCTTATGAAAAGCCAGGGTTCTGCTGTCATTTGCAGTTTTGTGCGGGTTTATCAGTGGGAGATTTGAGGGAGGAACAGGAGGAGGTGGACGATACACTGGTGCTAGATTTGAGGGAGGAGGAGGAGGA
>NC_022016.1:38028659-38053782 GCF_000317375.1 Microtus ochrogaster
GAGGAGGAGGAGGAGGAGGAGGAGGAGGAGGAGGAGGAAGAGGTGAACGATACACTGGTGCTGTATTTGAGGGAGGAGGAGGTGGACGATACACTGGTGGTAGCCTTTTGAGTGTGAAACGCGGAAAGGAAAATACACTTTGGGGAAAGTGGTAATGATCGACTCTCGGGGTTAGAATCATGGTCTTTGATTGAATAACATAGCAGGGTTTTGATTCAATAGTAATCCGATTTGGGTGGCAAACCAATAATAAATTCTCCAGCAAACTAAAAAATTCTGTAGGGTAATGGAAAGCATTCGAACCCCATGGTTTTCATTGAATTAAATATGAAAATGTATCATACAATCGATATTGCAATATTTGATTCAATCAGCATTTCGGGATGGGAACCGTTTTCTCCCATTTGTTTTTATACTGTCTCAAAATATTTCAATTTGCTTCAGAATTTATTATTGACAAACCTCCCTAACAGCCATTGAGGGTTGGGAAAAGGAGCTCGTCAGAGGATTGGCAGCTGAGAGGTGCTGGACCCGGGGCCCTAGCCAGGGGCTGGGGAACACTTAGGTGACATTCTGGAAAGGGGCTGATTGTGCATAGCAAGTGAGGGAGGCAAAGACTTGGTCACCTGGAGAGGACATGAGGTGGATGATTTTGGTACTCTTTAGAATGGAAGCAGGTCTCAGTACCGAGGGTCTGTACTGACAAGCAGCCGAAGGGAGTACTCCTGTCCGCTCCGACACAGGTCCCCAAAATAAAAGAGCATGTGTCTTCACTCCAAGCATTTGTCTTTGAAGCCCAGCAGTGGGTGGCCAGGGGATCACCCAAACAGTAAAGTGCTTGCTTTGCCAACATGAGAACCTGAGTTCAAGTCCCAGAACTCACTTAAAAAAAAACCCAGGCATGGTGGCATGCTTACAGTCTCAGCACCCTGGGAGGCAGAGACAAGTAGATCTCCTGGGCCTCACTGGCTAGTAATATTAGGCTACTTGGCAAGGCCCAGGACAATGAGAGACTCTGCCTCACAAAAAAGAATCTCTCTTGAGGAACGGAAGCCAATGCTGACTCTCAGTCCCCTCACGCGTGTGCACTCGCTCGCACACGTGTACAACTTGGAGCTGCATCATCTGGGGGTCTTCAATTAATTAGCAACACAGCCGTGGGTAAGGAACTTAATTGTGCTGTGTCTCCCTTTGTGGAATAGTAGTGAGTCCCTCCCTTCCTAGTTGAACTGTTGTGATTAGTAAATGGACGCATATTGGACTGACGGACGTAGCAAGTTCCAGGCCCATCAGTCACTGGCGAGTCGGAGTTGTTAGCTATGCATTACTGTGCAGATAACTTTTGCTCTAAACTCTAATGTCAGAAAGCAATGACAATGCAACTCAGTGTTTCCAGGCCCAGGGGATCTGGTGCCAGGCAGAGGTTCATCTTTGAAGTGACTAGTCATGAGTGGTCCCCAGTTGTGAGTTGGCTGCTGGCAATAGTAGTGACAAGGCCATGCGTTTCTCAGAGCCAAAGAAACTAAAGTTAGAGTGGGACATCTAGAATATAAAATAAAACTAAACCTCGGAAAACACATATCCGCCATTCACATCTTGATTTGGATCGCATTTGCTAACAATGGTTCACCCTGCCGGGCGGTGGTAACACACACCTTTAATCCCAGCACTCAGGAGGCAGAGGCAGGCGGATCTCTGTGAGTTCAAGGCGAGCCTGGTCTACAAGAGCTAGTTCCAGGATAGCCAGAGCTGTTACACAGAGAAACCCCCCCAAAAAAACAAACAAACAAAAAAACAATATTTCACCCTGTCTAGAGCAGAGCCCAAGCTCCAGAGAGTAGGGAAGTTTCACCCCCTCCTTCATGATTCGCCATTTGGAGAATATGGATTCAAAGTGGGGAGAACCTGGGCCTACTTTTGCAATCGTCCACAGTAGTTATTATTAGCCACAGTCCTTCTTTCTCTTATCCCATGTCGGGTAAAGCTGTTGACACGAAATAGCTTTTTTTCCAATTTGATGCTCCCTGGGGGCCTGGATAGCGTCACAGCTTTTGCACCCAGCCAGGCAGAAGGTGTGTAAAACATGCTCTCAGAATGAGTTATCTAATTCCCAAATTTTATAAAAAGGAAACTTTTAGAAACACGCCCATAGTGATGAGTTATAGCATCTAAACGGCACGTCTCGCAGGAGTATTTGCGTTTCTAAACTAACGGCAAGAAAGGGATCTGGTTAACACAGTTCTGTGTAGAGTTCTAATCGTCATTGAGAGCTGGACATTTTAAAGAAGACTCTGCCATGCCCGTATTCCTCCAATCACATTCAGCCAACGTTCAACGTCACTTACAAGAATGGCCGCCATGTCTATGGCTCATGGTGAAAGGCAGCAGCTGCCAGCACTTACTCCATTTGACAGGTCTTTCTCAGTCGCCGCTCAGGTTCTGGACTCAGCACCCATTAGCTTTAAGCTTTCTTGGCATGAAGGAGCAAGAGTCAGCCAGAGTTCGCTGGGATGGAGGAAACTGATGCCATCAAAGTGAATTTGTAATCTCCCCAAACAATGTTCCTTGAGAACCCATTACGTATCAGCAACTGTTTTGGACACTAGAGAAATCGCAGCCATCAAAACAGGCAAAGTCTCTGGTTTCATGGAGAACTTGTTCTCATAATGTCAGCTCCAAAGAGAAGGGAGCCTGAGAAAAGAGAGGAGGAGCTGCCTCTAGAGGAGAGGTGGTCACAGTCCGGAGCTCTGGGCTAGGTGTGTACAGCTGGATCATCTCAGCATCTCACAGCTCCGAGAGCTTGAACAGCCATGATATGATGTCTAGAAGACAGAGAGAAACACTCTGTGGATGCACAGAAGACAAGGGCGCCATGCCCAGGACTTTGACAGCATATGGGCCAGTCACTCTCTGGCATTTCCAAAGCTAGAACTGTCATGCCACCACCAAGATCGTGTCTATAAGATTTTGCTACTGAACCAAGCATCTCAAAACCTTGTGGCACATAACAGCTGGCATTTGTTTCAAGAGTTGCTATGGAGCTTGCTGTCTGAGCTAGTTGGCTTGGGCAGCTCTTGTTGTTGGTCTTTCCTGGGCTTATTTGCTCATCTGAGTGTGGACTGGGCACAGTCTGGCCACTGGGTTTTGCTCTGATGTGTCTCTATGGCACAGGCATCAGACAGTGAAGGCCACAACATAAGCCCACTTCAAGCCTTCTGCTTGTGTCCCACCCGCTAGCATCCCAGTGACCAAAGCGAGTCATATAGCCAAGCCCTAATGAGTGGAGCAAGTCAGTTGGCTCCAAGTTTTTCCAAGTTACAAGGCAAAGGGCACTGATTCAGAGAGGGCTGGCCAACTGGGAGATCATCTGCCACACAGAAGTAGGTATCCCCATCACAATCATTTTCTGGATAAGAGTCAGTGTAGCCGGATGTACAGCCCCAGCTAGTTCAGCTGGATGGGGATGGCTCCGGAGCTTGACCTCATGCCATCTGGTCCTGCCCACTCCTCCTTAGCAGTTCACTTCCTAACTCTGCCTTAATCCAAAGATAAATCTCAGAGGATGGGATATATGGACTGTCACCTCAGGAAATCCTCCATAAATATTGCTTTTTTTTTCCCCAAAGCCCTTGGCAGGTGGTAAGCCACAGTGCATTCAAAGTTAGCCTCCAAGCCGGTCGGCAGAGTTCACAGAGTGAGTGTTACCACTTGGACCTGGAGCCGTGTGCTTTAACAATTAGCCATGCACATGGGGTTTTCCATTTGGGGAAGCTCACGAGCTGGTAAGGACAGGGCTGGATTAGAAGGTCTCTTTCTTCCCATTGTGAAGAAAGAAGCCAAGGTAAAGTTTTTCTCAGGAAACTCTGTGGCCTTTTTGGAAGCAGAAAGGAAAATGCAATCCCGGAGTTCCTCCCATAGAGCAGTACAATGTTCAGTATATCGTGAGCTTTTGTTGTTGCTAAGTTACAGCCATCATCCCCAACCCCGTGCGTGTGCACATGATGTGTGTATGTGGGTGCACAAGTGGTATGGCCAGAATGTGGAGGTCAGAGGACAACTCTGTGAAGTCAGGTTTCTTTTTCCACTGTAAAATGGGTTCTGGGGATTGAACTTGGGTTGCCAGGCTTCATGGCAAGCGCCTTTCCAATCACTGAGCCCTCTCCTCGGCCCTATCTTAAGTTTTCATTAGGGCCACAGATCCGTGGAGAACAGATGAAAATTCAAGGTGATCCATTCAGGACAATGTACATATCACCCAGAATTCCCTTCTGAACCAGAGGTTTTGGCGGCACACGTGTAACCCAGTCCCACAGCTGTGACCGGCTGGGGCAGTCATCATTTGAAGCTATCTTCGATGCTGCTGTCCATTGTGGCCCTGCAAACTTCAGTAAAGAGCTCATAGTGAGCTGGAGCGGGGGCTCGGGGGTAAGCACGAGGACCACAGTTCCATCTCCAGAACCCGGGAGAAAAAGCCAATAATGGTGAGATGCCCTTGCAATCCCAGCCAGAACACCCTAATCAGAGAAGCCCACGGCACTGAGAAATCCTGCCTCAGGAAATGAAGTGAAGACGAAGGATGTGGCTCAGTAAGTAAAATGCCTTCCTTGCAACCATGAAGCACTGGGTTCAGATCCTCACCACCCACAGAAAAAGCCAGGGGTTTACTGTAGTCCTGGAATTGGGAAGATAGACTCAGCCGAACCCCTAGACTTCATTGTCTGGACACCCTGACTCTATCAGTGAGCCCCTGGTTCAATAAGAGACCCTGTCTCAACACATAAGGTGGTGGCTGGGTAGCTGACTCAGCAGTTAAGATTACTTGCTGCTGTTGCAGAAGATCTGGGTTCGATTCCCAGGACTCACATAGCAGCTCACAATCATCTGTAGGTCCAGTTCCAGAGTCTCTGACACTCTTGCAGCCTCTGCAGATAACAGGCATGCACATGGTACACATACACACACACATATACACAGTCAAACACACATACACACAAAAGTAAAAGTGGGAGCTAAAGAGATGGCTCAAAGGCCAAAACACTTACTGCTCTTCTAGTTTGGCTCCCGGGTCCCAGATCAACAGCTCACAACTGTCTGTAACCCCAGCTTCAGGGGACGCTATGATTCTTCTAGTCTCCAAGGTACACCCAAACTCACACAGCTTTATATACATATGCATACAAATAAATATAAACAAACACATTTGTAAAAATAATAATGCTGAATAAGCCTTTTAAGGGCAGAGAGACTGGTAAGGTAGCTCAAAAGGTAAAGAAGGCACCTGCTACCAAGCCTGAAGACCTGAGTTCAATCCCCTGGACCCACATAATGAAAGAAAAAGAAATTCTGGCAACTGTTCTCTGACCTCTACTCACACACTGTGGCACACACACACAGAGGGGGAGGACAAAAGTAAAATCTGTCTTCAAAACTAAGATAAGAGAGCAAGCAAGGAATACACCTGGCCTTGAACCCTGGCCTCTGCACGTGCACAAACACGTACACAAACACATAACGCGCACACACACACACACACACACACACTCAAAAGCAAACTAAGAAGGATGACACCTGAGAAACCATACCTGAGGTGGGCCTCTGGCTTCCACATGTACGTCCACACATATACACATGCATATGCTTACATACAAACATATCAACCCCCACACACACCATCATACATTATTCAACCTTGAACCACAGGACTTCCTGGCATACCTTTCAAGGGTAACTTGGAGCAACATCAACCCTTGGCTAAAGGTAAAGTCAATAGGGTGTTCCTCCTTGAAGAAGCCTTTGCCCCCTTACTATGGTCTTCTGCCACCTACTGTAGACATATAACCCAGACGTCTGCAAATCTCCCCAACTCCCATCCACAGACAGCAAAAAAAAGTGCACCAGCTCTGGTGACATCAGTTTCCCCAGGAGGTCAGATATACAGAAAGTTGAATTTCTGGCCTGAGTCTAGTTGGAAAGGTTATAAGGCTTTTCTGCACCAAGAGGCTGTAGGGTCAGTTACAGCTAAGGGCAAGGAAGCTTGGGCCAGGTACATAAAATACTACCATCTAAGTTCCTCTCCTCTCCCCTCCGGTCCTGTCCCTGTCCTCTCTCCTCTCTTCTTCCCCTCCACCAACCGTCTTCCCACTCTCCCACTCTGGCGCTCTAGGCCTTCTTCTCTTTCCATGTTGGCTCCGTCTTCCAGTGCCCCAAACAGATCTTTCATTTGCCGTGAAAAGAAGAGCTCCCTCTCCCTCTCCACAGGCTTGTGTCCCCTTTAAAGCAAGCATGCCAGAACTGAGGCCCATTCAAGGTTAGACTCCTAGGCAAGCAAAGTGACTGTTCCCGTTTTGACATGGATTCACATGCGTTAGCAATTCGCCATGCACACAGAGTTTTGATAGTTGGGGGAGTTCATGAGCCAGGAATGGCCAGGTCTGTGCCACATGGCCACCTCCCCCAGACCACAGAAGCTGGTGAAGGAGGGCTTTTGCATTTGCAAAACAGATGGGGATACCAGCCTGTCATTGCCACTATTGAAGACTGTTCAATGTTCATTGCCATGCTGACTGCCAAGATGGAAGGTTGTAAGGCACGGCTCCTCATGCTGTGCTCTTGTTAGAGCTTTAGCGTTGCTTCAGAATCATGGAGAGGGCCACACACCCATAATATAAATGCAAGATATTTATTTATACCAAGTTCCCAGGTTACAATGGTGATGTTTCAATTAACACTCATTTGTTTGTTTGTTTGTTTGTTTGTTTGTTTGTTGAGTCGAGGTGTCCTACTATAGCACTGACTATACTACAACTCACTATATAGATCAGGCTGGCCTTGAACTCAGACATCCACCTGACTTTGTCTTCTGGGTACTGAGATTAAAGGCATGAGCCACCACACCTGGCTGACTCAAGTGACATTTTAAGAACTATTCTAGAGTTAAGGAGATGGCTTAGTGGAGAAAAGTGGTTTTCATGCAAGCATAAGGACCTGAGTTCAAATCTCCAGAACCTACATAAAGCCAAGTGTGGAAGTACATGTCTGCACTTCTATGGCGAGATGGAAAGCAGAGACAGGAGAATCCCTGGATGCTCACGTGGCATGAAGAACCCTGACTAAGAGACACTGTCTAAGATGAGGTGGAAAGCAAGGACCTACACCTGACATGGTCTGTTAACCTTCAAATATGTACTATGGCATATACACACTTACACTGAAACACATACACAAATTCTCTCACACATATTATATATGCATATGTGCAAAAAATGATTGAGAAATGAGTGGTTTCCAAATTGCCTAGTGCCCCTTCTAATGCTACCCAAAGAGACAGTGCCTTCTGCTCTCACCCTTGCACTGGGATGAATGCTGTCCCTGAGAATTTTGTGCATATTTGGATTAGTTTCAGGAGGGCTCAAAGATAATAATACGGCCCAGTTCTAGCATTTCTATGTGACCACAAAGCCTCAAATTCATCCACCAACCTAGACCACAGCTTCATTTTCTTCTTTTGCTGCTTCTGCCTTTCCGTGTGTGTGTGTGTGTGTGTGTGTGTGTGTGTGTGTGTGTGTGTGTGTGTGTGTGAATGTATAAGGTTGAAAGTGATAGAAACCAATTTGAGAGTTTATGGTAAAAAGATGCTAGAATGTCGTATGAAAGAAAGTGTTAGGTCAAGGTTGAGCTGGGACCGAGAGCTGCTTGAGCCTCTCCCCAACCTTGGCTGCACACTCTCAGGTTTTCCTCACCGCCCCACTGTCTCTACAGGGAAGAAAAGATGGTCAGCAGGGCTCCTGAACATTACCTAGTAAAGCCTCTGGCACCTGGCTTAGCGCTCACCCGTCTCACGTTTAAACTCTTGAATAGGACCGTGGAAATGGCTCAGTGGTTAAAGCAAAAACACTGGAGTTCAGATTCCCAGAACCCAGAAATACTGAGTGGGTGTCGCGCTCACCTGTAACCCCAGCCTCCAAAGTCAGAGGTGGGGAAATCTGTGCAGCACATGGGTAGCAAGAGATCTTCTACAGCGAATTAGGTAGATTGCGATCAAGGAAGATTCCTGGCATCAACCTTGGGCATTTGCACTCATGAAAGCATGCACATAACACACACACATATACACATAAAAATACGCACACACACACAGCAGCTCTGATTGAGGGAGGTATCTTAACCTTAGGTGTTAGAGCGGGTGGAGTGTTGTGCAAGATGGCTGCGCTGCAGGAGATGCAGGGACGGGTTTAGGAGGTAGTACCCTCTACAGGTATGCTGCAGCACGGGTGTCCTAAGGTAGTCACTGTAGACTTCTCTCTTTTTCTGTTCTACTCAAGCCTTCAATACATTGGATGGGGGAGGGCCAACTCCTTTACTCAGTCTTATAATATAAATGCTAATCTCACCCAAAACCATCCCCACAGAAAACACTTAGAATCATGTTTGACCAAGTATTTAGGCACCCTGGAGCCAAGTAGGATCGACACATAAAGTGAACAATCACAAGTGTCTGGTTTAACTGGTACAAACTGTATTTTGTCACCTGGAAAGAGCTCAGAAAATGCTGACTGAATGAATAATTGGTGGTATTGTGAACGCCTTGTGAGGGGTGGGGAGGGGTCTTTGCCATTTAAAAGGGTCTGAGTTTTGTCTCTCTCTAGAATGGAGTGTGGGAAATAGTTCTGTCGCCTCATGGATTCTGACTTTAATGTGCTAGATCTCCTTAATGTCCTCAACAGAGACCATTGGTGACTTGAAGCTTCTTGTCTCTTCAAAAGATTGAGTCAGCATGGAGACATAGATTGTTGCAACAGACACCGGGAGTTAGCCTCCTACTTAACTCCCAGTTCACAGGACGCTATCCAGACGCCCCCAGAAGATTGGCCCAAACCTTCCACGTACAAATCTAACAGGCAGGCTGCATCTTCTGTGACGGGTGCTGCCACGTGGCATGTTGACCATACTGTGGGGTGTCCCAGAAAATTTATCAAGCCCAAAGCAGGGACTCTGTATTCACAAGCCTGGCCCCTGCATTTGGCCAGAGCAGGAGGCATGGCAGAAGGTATTTCTAAACATGCCTTGCCAAAGCGATATCTTCTCCAGTTGAGAACCTCATATTTCAGAAGTCTCCACGTGGCGACATTTGAAGATATTCCCAATGCCAGAACCACAACAGAAGGGGGGTGTAGAGATTTCTCTGTTCAAAGCCCCAACTGATATTTGAAGTGTGTAGTGTTGAGTGTAGCTGAAGATGACACCCTGGGGACGAGTAACTCTCAGGTTCCCGCTCTGAGCCTCAGTTGTCTCTCCTAGCAAGTCGAGTGGGACACAAATCTAATGTTGCTGTCATTTTTCAACGACCATGAATTTGGTTGCAAGCACCATGTATCAAGAACCCATCTGTAAAATAATAGCACCCAGCCAAGGCTCCTGCCCTCTGGGACGTTTGAGAACTATAAGCTGCCTATATCACTGAGTGCCTCAGGAAGCTTGCCAAGGGCAGGGGCCACTTCTGTAACATGAGGGGCAGCAAGGAGTCTCAAGAACCCTGATCCACGTGCTCATGGACTTGAGTTCAGAGGGGTATTTGCTACCATTCTGTGTTTTTACCCTCCCTGATGAATACAGTCGTGCACCCAGCGACCTGTAGCTTTAGAAAGCAATGGTTGATTCTCTGAGACAGTAGGCACACAATGAATTGGGTGTGGATCCCTGGAGAACCCCAAGCACTTTGTGAAGGCCAACAAGCACAGCAAGCAGAACCAGATTAAAATTAGTGAGGCAAAAGGGGGAGAGCAAACCCTAAAATGGTTTGGGGAAAAAGTGTAGTTACAGAAGAACACAAGGAACGCTTGTCCCAGGTGTTGAGGAAGACACTTGACAGAGCCCAGGCATGGTAGGAGCACAGGAAGCATTCTTCTAGGTGTTGATTTGAGGAGAGGTGAGACTCCAGTGAAGTACAAACCAGAGGCTCCTGAATCCCAGGCTCAGAAACTGAAATTTCCCAGCTCTGCAAATTCCCGGACCTGCAATGCACTTTCATTGGCTCCGCCAATAATTGTTAAATGAGCATATGCCAGGCACCACTCAGGGAATGGTATTCAACGAGGACAGGCTGACACTACACAATAAAAGCTGGTGCATGAAGGAAAATAAAACAGGGTTGAGAGATAGGGTGAAGGGGAGAGCTGCTATTGTACACATGACGTAACCTTCACTTCCCTGTCTGGGCAATGGGTCATGCGCTCCACTCCATTGGGTACACTTGCTGGTTAAGTGAAGTCTCCAATATCTGATAGTCCCTAAAAGAACACAATGCATACATCCTTCCCACGTCACCTGCTAATGCCTTCTCACGTCACAATGGCCAATATTTTTTTTTAAAAAAAAAATCTCTTCCTCATGCTATTTTTCTGGTCTTTGTCTACAATTGGGACATAATCTTGACATTGGAAGGATCTAAACAGTTTTATTATCTATTCGTAGGCACCTTTGGGCACAGGTAATAACAAAGACACATGAACTACACTGACAGAAATTCAAACCAAGGTTTTGCCCCTATCAGTTGATAGGCCTTGAGCATTGGCCCCATGCTGTTAAACCGGAAAGGACAGTGCCTGCGATGGAGGGCTAGGGAGATGGTGACTTCAGGTCCACACAGAACAATGCTGAGCTCACCTGGCTTGCAGTAGGTACTGGGCCAGATATGGTCCTTCTCTTTTCCTACAGACATTGCATTATTTCTTTTTCTTGCTCTTATGGCCAACTCTCTGACAAGAAGCAGCTTTAGACAGGAAAGGTTTGCTCTGGCTCACAGTCTCAAGTCTATGATGGTCAAGAAGCCATGGGAGCGTGAGGCAGCTGATCGTATTACAGCCAGGAAAGAGAACAGCCAGAAAGCAGGGCAAGGCTCTGAAAGCTCAGACCTGACCCCAGGGCCCACTTCCTCTGGCAAGGCTCCACCTCCTAAAGACTCAACAACTTTCCAAACTGACACCACCAACTGGAGTCCAAGTGTTCAAACTTACGTGAGCCAGTGGGGGACATTTCACATTCAAAACACAGAAAAGAACAAAGACAAAAACTGTCCCTTTTCCGAAGCTGGCCAGGGGCAGCATCAGCATCTGCGTTAGAATGTGACACCCAATTATGTCCCAACTGCTATCCATTGGGCGTTGCAAAGCAGGGGGGAATGAGGAGATTTTGACGAGGCACCCTGCAGTTAAGGATGGTAGAGAACCATTGGTACTCTCAGGGGTAAGGTGAAAGACTGTGAGGCTCAAAGAATGTTCGGCCCTCCTAGGGGGTGTCCAGTAGGAGGGGGAGTGGGGGAAAGATGCTGCTTTCTTCTTAGCAAGTTGCCCAGCAGAAAGAGAGCAAAGAAAACAAAATAACTTGACCTCTCATTTACTCGCCTCTCATCTGGTATTCACAGCAAACAAATCCAAGGAAAGCCACCCATTGGCTGAAACCAACTGAGAGGCAGCCCATCCTTTGACTAAAGTCATCTGAGAGTCAGACATCTTATTACCAGAAACCAACTGAAAAGGCACCCTCCCACTGGCAAAAAACAAATAGAATGTCGTCCCTCCTGTTGACGGGAGCCAACTGAAAGTCAGCCCTAACATTGACCAAGGTCAAGGACGCCAGTGTGGCAGTCCACAGAACTTGGTCTCTGGAGAGCAGAACATGAGCTAAAATGGCCACAAGTGAATCTTAGGGGACAAGCAAGACAGAAGCAGCACTTGACTATACAGCGACACTGCTGCTGAAGACACGCTGGGCCTCCACTGCTCCTTTACTTTTTGCTGGCCTCAAATTTGTGGGCTCAAGCAGTCCTCCTGAGCCTCACAACTGGGACTGTACCAGTCTTCTACCGCCATGCCCAGCTAACTACTCCTTCACAACATTGGTTCTTATACTTGATCGAAGCCTGGAACTTGCTGAAGGGCTTAATACATATGGATCGCCCAGCAACATACACATAATGGCTCCTCGTATGAATCCAGGTGGGTCCTAAGAGTGTATGTTTCTAACTAGCTTCGAAATAGTGCTGCTGTAGGCTGTTGGTCTGTGCATTTAGTGGGAATCAGCTTGGCACGAGCCTCCTGGACAGCCACACCCTCTTTCTTCCTCCCGTTTAACCAGGTCCGTGCGGGTGGCTGTGCCACCAGCAGCCCTCTGACTCCCCCGGGAAGCTCCCATTCTCCGGCAGCTGCAGGCTCGGGAAGCTGTCAAGCTCACTGGCCACCCATCGTCATTACAACTCGCCTTTGCAACGCTACTCTTGTTCTCCCCTGGCTTTATCCTCTGCCTGACCTTAGGAAGGCTCCAGGTAAGCCGCCTGGCTGTTTCTGCAGATGCCAGCTGTACAGCCAGACACACATACACACAAGCTTCCTGATTAGCCACACCTAGATGCCTGGCCTGTTTCCTAGGGAGAAATGAGTCAACCACTTGTCCTGGGACCCTCAACATTCTGTTCTCCGGCCAGTGATCACAACTCCTGGTCAAGCGACATTGACTCCGCAGTAGGCACTGGTATTCAGAGGTTTTCCCTGACATCCTTGTTTTAGAAAAAATGAACATGGAACACTGCTGAGTTCCCAGAAGACTCAGGTCAGCCAAACCCCCCACCCCAGGTCTTGAAGAGAGCAGCTTGCATCTGTTCTTCTTTATCCCTGCCCGGCTTCACTCCGCTACGGCCTTTCCCTCACTGTTATCGGATTCTATTGATGAGATTAACAACGTGACCAAAAGCAACGAGGGGAGGAGAAGTCTTACAGCTTGTAGTCCACCACTCAGGAAAATCAGAGCGGGAATGCAAGGCAGGAACCTAAAGGCAGGAGCTGATACAGAGGCCATAGAGGAGAGCTAATTGCTGGCTTGCTCCTCATGACTTCCTCAGCCTGCTTTCTTATACCACGCAGTACCACAATCCCAGGAGGGGCACTAATCACAGTGGGCTGGCCCTCCCATATCAATCATCAATACAAAATAACTCTCTCACAGACATTCCCACAGGCCAAGCTGACAGAAATGTTTCTCAAGTCTCAGTCCAGACAACTTGTGTCAAGCCGAGGAAACAACTAACCAGGCCAAGGGCTAAGTTTGAGTGGCAAGGAAAGGCAATCAGATTGAAGGTACAGACAAGGGATGGCAGCCTGTGGGAGCTCTCCTTCCTCTACCAGCCTGGGACGGCCAAATAGACACTGTTCTTGGGTAGAAGTTGACCAGGTGAGAATATCTGTGCCTGGAAGAACCTGGCAAATGCTGTAAGCCGCAGAAATAGATGCTCCGTTTCCACGTCGCTAAACTGGGACGCTGTGCAGACACTCAACTTTTCATGCACTATGGATAGAGCTGTGTGCAGTAGCAGAATTGAGGCCATTCACCAAGAAACAGAGCAAAAACTGCTGAAAGAAAAGGTAGGGTCAGTGTTGTGTGTGGCCCTACAGCAGCCATGGCAGCTTGAACTCCAAATCACTCAGCAGCCGACAGAGTTGACTTCCTGGTAAGTTTAACAACCAATTAAAACCTGCTTAGCTTCTATATGTCCAGACCCAGAATCGAGCATGCATACATCCACATACATGCACACGCCACATAAACATGAACTGCAAACACATATACGTAGCCATGATCAATATATTATACATCTAAAATATGTACCTAATATATATAAGCACCATACTCAACTTCTCTGTGCACAGATACATACACAGTCAGCAACATACATACATAAATATACATGTTTATATAGCCATACACTGGCACACCCAACTTGTACACACACAGATAAACACACACACACACACACACACACCTGACATGAGTACAGCTCCTAGTAAAACCCCTGTTCCTCCAACTGTGCATGAGCCATCTCTTTGGCCCAACCCCATCCTTGCTCAATAACCAATTGTTATTTTCTGCCCCTACCCCCACCCCAGAACTTGGACCACTGTTTCCACCCATCCTCCTACTACACACAGACATGTTTTCTTTTCCTAAGAGAGTTTAGGTTCCCATCTGTCATCTGAGGTCATTAATCCCGAGACAGAAGGCCAAAGAAGCCTACCCCACATAGCCAAGCCATTAACTAATTGCAAAAGGTGCTCGCATCGTCTCATATTAATCCACCGAAGCGGGCCCACTGCTTGTGCCTTGCTTCCTGAGTTTTGCTGATAAAAATGACAAGCCACCTGCTACTGCCCTGGATGGCACTGCCATGATGGATGATCTGTGTCCTGAAGGGGGTGGGGGGTCAGCTAGGGGGACTCATGTGTCAGGCCAAAGAGAGAGTTGAGTGGCAGACAGAAAAACAAGTGGCCAGCTGCCAAGGTAATTGTTTCCCGTGCTGAGCAGGAGCCCAGACTTCCTGAGTCCCCAGATAACAGCTGCCAAGGCCTGGCTCGCCACCCGAGATGACTGACTGCCCCAGTATGACAGTGTGCCTGAGGATCAGGACAGGTAGGAAGGCCTGAAGGCCTCCCGGACCCCTTCCTTCTAGCAACTTGTTCTCCTCAAATATTGAGCTGCCGGCTACTTCGTCAGCAATTTCAAGGAGACAGTCTTGTCCATTGACCACCCCCGGGCCACAGGCAAGGATTCCTCTGACAAAAGACCACTGAACAAAGGTGGTCTGCAGAAACGTCCCTCCCCCTTCATGGGGGTTTCCGTGGCCACACTGGCCCTGTGCAGGAACTGTCTGATGACCTCTTTCTCCCTTAGGGATTGACCGCTAGTGTGTGTGTGTGTGTGCACGCATGAAGTCACATTCTGGGGCTCTGCTTCCAGGATCGGAATAAATTGCCTGATTGACAAACCACCTCTGTAGTTCATGAGCACGGGGCCTGTGGGTCAGCTGCGACTACACTTGCAGTCAGCTGACCTAACCCATTTATCATATTTATACCGTATTTCACTTTCCATATGCAGACTTAGGGCCTCCTGGAACTGCTATGCAAATTAGACATGATGGTTTGCAAATGAGTAGATGCCTGGCACCTTTTTCAAAATCACCATTAAGGATGCTGCCACCCTGGCACTGGGTAGGAGGAAGGGAGCTGGAAGTAAAAAGCTGGAAGTCCAAGTTGCCATCCTAAAGCAGCTGGCTGGCACACTTCTATTCTCTCAGGCCTCCCAGTTCCCCAGAGACTTTTGTCCTTATACATAGCCCCTCCCTTGGTAGAGTGATGGGCACAGACATTACTAGGGAGAAAACAAGGCTGGCCAATGAGTCCTGAGGCACTGAACCAGGCCAGTTGCAGAGTCAGCGGTGATGGTTGGAGCTGGCACCAGCAATCCCTATGCCTAGCCTCCAGAGGCCCAAAGCCCATGGTCTCGAACAAAGGACAGAGATTTGCCTATGGCTGTTTTTTCTTTCGTAGGAACGGAATAAGGTGATTGGCGGTGATCTCCCAGGGACTTCTCTCAGGTAAGCAAGGGCTCATAGACTCCTCCATGGGACTGGGGGTGAAATGGCCCCAGAAACAGCCTTATATCATCAGACTTGAACTTGTCTGAAACAACACAGGTTTTTCTCGATGACCATGCAACTTGCGGGTCCTCCTCTCGCCTTCATTATCTCCTCAAACCCTTCTTCAGCAGCTGAGTCTATTCGGGAACCCTGATTGCTCTTCAAGCTGATGAGGGAGAGGGACTTGATCGGGGGAGGGGGAGGGAAATGGGAGGCGGTGGCGGGGAGGAGGCAGAAATCCTCAATAAATAAATAAATTTAAAAAAAAAAGAATTCCGGAAAGCTAGGACCAGCTCAGTCTCATGCCTTGATGTTCAGCGATCCACAGGTTGGCAAGGTCAAAGCAAGAACACTGGACGCGGCTCTCCAGAGCTCCCAGCAGGACATGCTCACCATCCTGTCCTAGGATACTCACTGCACTGTACCAGGACAGCCCATGAAGCCACTTGAGACGAAGTTACCTCTGGTGGGACCAGACCCAAAAGTGGTTTCTGCAGATCAACGTCCAGCCATCCTGTCCACTCTGGCTTCTTCTGCTGTGGCCTCTGCTGTTTTCTGGGACAATGTTCTAGAAAGAAAGCTCACTTTAGTTGTAAGTTCTGGAAATGAATTTGAAGCCAGTATCTTACTTTTTTTAATCCACCAAAGGAAAGAGCACATAATCCAGCTTTCCCGAAGGCAGAGCTGGAGAGTTCAGAAACGAATGTTGTAACCTCACTTGGCAATCAGGGAACGCCACCGCCTCCACTACCTCCAAGCAGCCTTGTTTACTGCTCTGTGTCTAAGACCGCAGAAGTGGCATCTCCAGGGCAGCCAACACTCTTTCGGTAGGAATTTCAAAAATGGCATTCAAAACACTTTACCAATAGTTAGACAATTGTGAGCCGGTCCCCAACATGCAAATCAGAGTGCCTGACATAGGGAACGAAAGCGTGGTGCCCCTGACAAATCGGGGAGCGTTCGCAGAGGCTTTCATAACATTAAGTACAAGATGCTGAAGAAGATAGTAGCAGCGTTAACCCCTCAACACCTGCTTTTCATTCCGAGCCCGTCCAGTCCCTTGCTAGCCTCCCAGCTCCCGAGGCGCGCCCTCCCTTGAAAGTTGTTTGATGTGATTCATTGAGGCCAAGCTGCCATTGGTGACCAGGCAGTGTTTTTAATTACTGTGTTCTGTTCACGTCTACATGGCCACATCGTAATCCTTCCCTCAGATACATACAAATACGACTTCTTTGGGAGTTCCCTGTGATCCACACGAGGCCTGGAACCACTAATGAGAGCCAGGCCGGCCCCCAGCCAAGGGGGCTGCTGGTTGTCAAGTCAGGAAACACCCAGCCTCCGAACCTTATTAGCTGCCAGGCAGACCAAAGGAGCACGAAGGAGAGAGGCCACCTTGGCAAACTGAGTTGGAAGGTGGAGAGCGGAGAGGAGCTTGCATGCCATCAGAACATTTGCAAGCAACGCTTGATGGCACAAAGCCTGTGAAGCTGAGGCAGGGGGATGACTCTAGTTGGAAGCCAGCCTGCCTAACACAGCAATACTCTGCTTCAGCCCATCCCTGCCAGGTTTGTGACTGCTAAGACACAAGGCTGCTGTGTTGGTGGGAGCAGGGGTGGTGGTTTATTTGGAGTTCTCGTCAACCTGGCTTTACCCATCAGGAAAAGGACGGATGGACTGTGGGCCTTGGAGGCCTTCCTGCTTTGTGGAGCCAGTGTTTGGAGGCTGATGTCTGCCCTCAACCTCATTTCCCACTCACCTTTGTACACCTCTGCAAGCCTCCATCCTCAGACTGGAGGGAACCTCCCCAACCCACCAAACCTTGGTCCCCACCTTCTGTGTCCCAAGCACTGGGTAAGCTTCTGGGACAAAAGCTTCAGTGGCCTTCCCTCACCCTAAAAGAAGATCTAGCAAAGCCAGCACATGTCATAGGGCAAAGATGAGCAGACATATACCACAAACGGTTCTTCTAAAGCCAGATACAGTGATGGATACCTATAATTCCAGCACCCCAGAAGCAGAGGCATGGGGATCACCACAGGTTCGAAGCCAGCCTTGTCTACACAGTGAGTTCTAAAGCAGTCAGGGCTACAGTGTGAGATCCTGTCTCAAATTCTTCTTTTTTGGGGTATGAATAAACCACATTTCAATCTCTGTTTGTCTTGATGAGAGGCTTGCCTTCACTGACCACACCGAGTAGAAGCGATGAGAGAGTTAGTGACCATTGTCACCAGTGGTCCTCGGCTGCTGATGCTGCTTTGGAAGGTTGTGAAATCTTCAGCCATAGCATCTCTAACTAGGCTGGCATAGGACACGGGGTACGAGGCTTGAGGGTTATCGTCCACCTGTTTCTGGTCCCATTCTCTGCTTCCTGATTGGTTTCCACCACATCAACTCCTACATGCCTTCCTTGCTATGCTGCACTGAAACCATCAGTAGAAATAAATCTCTCCTCCCTCCGTTTGCCTCTATCAGTTCTCCCCACCCTTGTCCCAGACAGCAGAGCTGGAGATGCAGGTTTCCTTTAAGAGCTGTTATTGACAGAAAGTACCGAAGGAAACAGGCAAAGGAGCAGGAGTGGCCACTGAAACACCGGAAGAATCTAAGTGAATTCGTGGCTTGACTTGAAGTTTAACATCTGATGCCCTTTGGAGATCTGGTTCCAACTCCAGGGAATAACCACTGGGAACTAGACCAACTGCGGTCAAATAACCAGGTGTTTACAGCCCTGAATCGATCCACTGACTGCGGACTGCCCTCGGGCAGTCCTCTTGGGTATTTGTGAAGAGTGGCAACTGGTAGCCAACATTCCAGCTGCAAGCTGACCCTGCCATTCTGAAGACAGCAAACTGCAAAACCGATGTAACAGCATTTACAGTAGGTCCCCGAGTGGCTGGAGCATCAACAGCGAAGAATATTTGTGTGAAGACACAGACCCGGGACTTGTTTACTACTGTAGCAGAGGGTAACTAATCTTTTAAACCAGAAGTTATCCCTGGTGGGAGAACTCAGCAGGTAGCGGCAGCTGCCACCAAGCCTGATGATTACCTGGGTTCCCTCTCCAGGACCCACATGATGAGGGGAAGGAGCTGACTCCCACAAATCATACTCGAGCCTCCACATGTATGCTATAGCATGCACCTGAGCACTTACTTTTTTACATGTAAGTTACTGAAGCTTTCCTGACTGCATTGTACCCTTAGAGTTTTTAGGGGCATATTGTCTCTCTCTTTCACTGTTCTTAGCTAGATTTGTCTTGTGGCACATTTGTCAACATAAATGGCAGCTTTCAAAAGCAGAGACTATGTCTTATAAGTTCTCTCCCCCTGCCCCACCCCCGTCGTGTGCGTGTGGGGCACACATGCGCACACACTCACTTACGTGTTGAGCCAGAGAGCAACCTCAGACATCACTTCCCAAGCACCATCCACTGTGTTTATTTGAGAGAGGGTCTCTTCCCGGACTGGAACTCACTGGGTAGATTCGACTGGCTAGCCAGCAAGCCCCACGGGACCCTCCTGTGTTCTACCTCATCTGTGGCAGGATTACAAGCACACGGCACCAAAACCCCAGGTTTTGGGTTCTTCTCTTTTCATCGATGACTTATGAAAGAACTTTACCTGGATGAGACAATTTGGGAAGAATTTGTGATCCATCTGGAAACTGCAAATCCGATTTTGGTTATGGCTGTTGCTTAATTTGATTTGAGCTTGAGTAACTGCAGCTGAACTGACTCTCTAGATCTAGGGGAGGCTATTCTGGATTCTTGGAATCTCTATGTATGCTCCTATTGGAAATAACTGAGCACAGCCCCCCAGGTCTGTCTCAGTGGTGAGAACAAAAATGGAGACGAGAGACCAGCCAGGAAGGTCTAGCCAGCAGCAGGGGAAAACAGACTGTGAAAGGCCTGGGTTGTGCAATTAAAAGAGGTCCACAGCGCCCATAATAAAAGATAGCAAATGTTTGTTGGGAATCAGTCACGATTGAAAAGCGCTGTGTTCCTCTGCTCTGTGGGCACTGGGCCTGCAAACAGAACTCTGACCACCAACCAAGCGAAAGGAAAAGAGGGTGAGCATGTTTCCTATCTGTGCTTATAGTACTTCAGGCCACGCCCCAGTGAGCTGGTATCTAAAAGGCTATTGGCTGAATGAATTCCCACAACACCTCCTCTTTTGTCTAAACTAGAGGGTTCTGAACTTAATACAAAACTATATATAATAAGAACAAATATCAAGTATTGTCCTGTCCAGGAAAAAGAAAAGGCAAAACCATACAAGAATAGAACTACCACCAAGAAACTCATGCTAAATGTCTAGTTTAAGGTAATGAGCAAATAACAGAGATTATCTTAACAGCTGTCCTATCCTGGGTCTAAGTCTCATACCAAAATGTCCTAGCTAAGTTAAGAGAAAAAGCTATGACTTCCCAATCTTCATGTCAGTAGCTGAACCAACAACAGACCAGTCAGCCACTGTCCCAATGATAAGCAGCAAGCCTGGAACGCAGCAGCAGCATCCTGTCCTAGAATCTCAAGGTGGATGAGCACTCAGTGCCCAAAGCCCTTTCTGCTACAATCTCCTCTTGGCATTCTCTTGCACAAGCTTCATGATAAATTAACAAATATGACCACCATAGCTGGAGGGCAACTAGAGGCTCCAACTCAAAGGAAATGAAGGGTTTCCCACTCCCACTTCTCCCTACACGCGAAATAACTAATAAAAACGGCTAGGTCAGCAGAGTGCTGAGCGGGAGAGGACCTGTGCTGTAATGGATTAGCAGGGGAGGGCTAGGAAAACTCAGTAGAAGTCACACTATTTGCTCACCCTCCGTGGTGTGTCTCCAGGACAGAAGGCCACTCAAAACCCTGTACAGATTCTTCCCAAATGGAGGAGAGCTTTCCTAAGAAGCAGAAGGCTTTCAGTCACACAAGCAGAGAGAGTAAGGATCAACACGCCCATCGCAGCAATTCAGTTATCACTGGCCACTCAGAGCTGGGGCTTCACTTGGCACTGCCCTTGCTCACAGCCACCTGCCCTGTCCAGAATATTCAGAAAAAAACTTTGAAAAGAGCAATCACCTTTTCAATTAAAACATTCTACAAGGGGCTGGAGAGATGACTTGCAAGTTAAGAGTGCATACTACTCTTGTAGAGGACCAGAGTTCAGTTCCCAGAAGCCTCATCTGTCAGCTCACAACCAAGTCTGGTCCAGGATATCAGATGCCCTCTTCTGGTCCCCAGAGGCACTTGCACTTACACATACATAGCTGCACACACACACAAGTAAATGTATTATTTTAAAAATAAAATAAATCTCAAAAAAAAACCTATACTCTCGGGCTAGAGAAATTGCTCAGCAGTTAAGAGCATTTGCATCCCTTGCAGAAGATCCAGGTTCAATTCCCAGTACCCACATGGTGGCTTACAAACTGTAGGTAACTGCAGTTCCAAGGAACTCCATGCCCTCTTCTGGCCTCTTATATACCAGACACATACAAGGCATATATACATACATGCAGGCAAAGCACTCATACACATAAACATACTACAAAACTGTGATTATCAAGATAGTGTGGTATTGCTGTAAGTGTAGACATAGATTACATGTAATGGATTTGAGGTAGAAAGAGTCATATTTATGATAAATTACTTTTTCAACTAAAGTGATAGGCTATTCAAAGGTAATGGGGCTACTGGCTAGACGTATCCAAAAGAATACATGTAGGCATTTACCTATTAGAAAAATTAGCACAGTGAATCACAAACCAAAATAAAAGATCTAAGATTATAAAACTTTTAAGAAATACATAAAGAAAATCCATTATGACTTTGAATTAGACAAAGAGTTCTTAATTACGACACTCAAACTACAATCTGCTAAGTGAAAAGCTAATAAACTGTAGTACATCATGTTTTAAATCTTTTGCACTTCAAAGACACTCTTAAGGAAAATGAAAAAGAACAAGCCACGAGCTAAGAGAATATTTGCAAATTAAAAATCAAATAAGGGCCTTGTGTTCTGCGTATGTGTGTATGTGCACAGAAGTACATATATGAAAAACTTGAATGTCAAGGAGAGCAAAACCAGTTAATTTTTCAAGTGAACCAAACAACGAATAAGCATCCCATCAATGAGAATATGCAAAGAGCCAAAGCACCTTTCCTAGGGAAAGATACTTGATGCTATTTGGTTATCAGGGGACTCCAGATTTAAACCGCAGCTGGGGCTGTGGAGACAGCACTATCGGGTGATTGTGTTTGCTGTGCAAGCATGAAGACCCCAATCTGATTTCCTGAATCTGTGCAAAAAAAAAAAAAAGGCTAGCTTTGTTGTTGCATGGGGGTGATCCCAGGGCAAGGCAGACCAGAGATAAGTGGGTTCCTAGGGAGCTATGGCTATCTTAGCCTACTAGGTGAGCTCCAGGAGAGAGAGAGAGAGAGAGAGAGAGAGAGAGAGAGAGAGAGAGAGAGAGAGAGAGAGACTTAAAAAATGGTGGACAGCACCTGAGGGATGGCACCTCAGGTTGACTTTCTGTCCTCCGCACAAACACACACACACACACACACACACACACACACACACACACAACACACACAAGCATCACTTCACACTCACTGAAGACAGCTAGAATCAAAAAGTTTGACAAGACAGTTTGGAGAGATGGCTCAGTGTTTAGGAGTACTGGCTGTTCTTCCAGAAGGCCGGGGTTCAAATCCCGGCACCCACATGGCAGCTCTCAACTGTTTGTAACTCCAGCTACAGGGGATCTGACACCCTCACACAGACATACATGCTGGCAAAACACCAATGCACATAAAACACAAATAAATGAATCATTTAAAAACATTTCAAGTGTGACAGAAACAGCGTCAGGGAGGCTGTGGAGAAAGGGGTTCCCTCATACATTGCTGGTGGGGATATAAAATGTGTAGTACAGTTACGTCGGAAAATCATTTGACATTATCATACCACCTAGAAATTCCACTCGCAAGTATATACTCAAGAGACTTGGATGTGACTGTCTTCACAACAGTCCCCAAGTAGAAACAGCTGAAATAGCCACCAACAGACAACCGGGGAAAGAGAGTGACACCTAGGCACGCCATGAAATAGTAGTCAACAGTAAAAAGGCACGAAGTAGTACTGCTACAGAGAGCTTTAAAATATTCTAGCTGGTGAAAGAAACCAGGCACAAGACACACGCTGTGTGGTCCTATCTGCCTGAGCCATGCAGAACAGGCAAGGCTATAGAAAAGCTGAAAGCCGCTTGATGGTTGTGGAGGACTGGGGGTAGGAAGAAGCCGTGACTGCTGATGGGCACCAGGGAGCCTTTCAAGGGAACAGGCACGTTCTGAAGTTGAGCTGTAGTGATGCTTGCGTAACTCCAAAAATTTACTAAAAGCCTTTGAACTGTGTGCTTTAAAACAGATGGATTTTCTAGCATGTAAATCATATTTTAATAAAGGTGTTTTAATAAAAAGCCTTCTGCATACCCATCTTCATCTCAAAGCCCATTTCCAGGGAACCCAGTTGAAGACAACATACACAGAACAGAAATGCCAATTACTTTTTATCTCTAGCCAAATTTGAGAAAATTGCACTTCTAAGAGGAGGAAAACCTCCAGAGGGCTGAACACAAAGAGCTGCCCTCCACCTTTCAGGCTGACTCATGGCCACCATTGCTGTACCCTTTCTCTGACACCAATCCTAAGACTCCATACTGCCCCCCATCCCTACAAAGAAAATAACTCAGTGACTTCCAGCACTCGCTGTTAGGTCGGCACGTCCTCCCATCCCTCATCATTTTTAATTATGAGTCCCCTCTCTAATAGATGTTTCTGTTCAGTGCTATCTGTCGTAATTCTTTGCCCTGAGAAGTCCAGACACCTTGACTGGAGACAGGGGTGGTATAAATTACCTGTGACTGGTAGGAAGCAAAAGGCAATAGGCTGCCAGGCAGGAGCCTGTGAGGCTGACTAGGAAAAGAGAAAGGAAGAGAGGAGGGGAAGGCAAGTTGATAAACAAGGACTCCTCCGAGTTCATCCCCACAAGGCTGGATGCTCATTGCTCAATGTTGCGAGACACCGACTTCTTAGAGGTTTGCGGTAACAGCTCGCTTGAGCTGGAAATTGCTGTGAATGTATGTGCTACCCAAGGCTGAGCTTGTAAAAAAAAGAGTTCTCTGGTATTCTAACCTTACTGACAGCTCTGGAACATGGTGTGCTCCTTTGGGGCATCACATTCTGAGTCCTAGCAACCTTGCCTTCTAGCTCTGAACCACTGGATCAATCATCTCAGTATCTTGTCCCTCACTTCTTTCTGTAGTCTAGGTCCAGACCACAAGCCCTAACCCTGCACTCTGCCTAGAATGTGAGTCTCTCCCTTGCTCCTCCGTCCATCCCCCAAACATTTATTGAGCATCTAGCACGTGCTAACATAACTATCCCTAAACCTGCAGTGAATAACAGGATGCTCACAGAGGTCAAAATTAGGTCTTTGGGTTAGGATGCTTAGAAGGTAGACACAGGCAAGTTCAAGAGGAGAGGATGAGGATATTCACATAATCTCCTGAAACAATTGTTGTGCCAGAGTGTGGTGGTATAGACCAACCCTCAGGAAGCTGAGGGAGGAAGGCTATCCTAAGTTCCAGGCTACCTTTGGCTACACAACAAGACCTTGTCGCACAAAACCAATAATGAATAAAAGACCAGATGCGAGAGTTCATCCAAAAGAAAGAGAATAGCGCCTTAGACAAAACCCAGAAGCAACGCTGCCTACTGAAACATCTCCAGATAAGCACCATGTTCTAGATCTGCACCACCCACCACAGGATTTGTTACCTACGTCAGCACTTGATGTGTTGCTGGGGCAACAAGACATGGAATTTTAACCTGTATTCCATTTTCATTCATTTTGTTTTAAACTGAAATCTGCCCATGTGGCTAGCAGCTACCGGTGTCATGGTAAACAGAGGCATAAAACCACAGGGCCCTTTTCCAGAAGTGTGAGCGAGTGTGAGACAGAAGCTTAAGGGACCGTGAGAGAAGGCAGATCACAGAGGAGCGGGCGGGCCAGCTCCTTTAGATTCACTCTGCCTGACAACAACGCAAAGGTACCCAGCTCACCAGCCGATGAAGTACTGGTCATGAATCTGCCCTTCCACACTCGACTCCATGAGCTGCAAACTTGCCTGCCTTGGGCTGGGCTGGTGAGCAAGGGCATCCATACTCGTACACAACTTGACCATTCTGGGCATCATTTAATTCACTGTTTCCTCCAAATCAGGCATTCCAGAAATCCTGACTTCCTTCAGGAGATGTTTTCGTTTTGTTTTGTCTTGTTTTGTTTTGAAACAAGGGCTTGTGTAGCCCAGCCTGATCCCAAGGTTACTATATGGCTGAGGACGGCCATGAACTTTCTGTTTCCACATCCCAAGTGTTGAGATTAAAGGTGATCGCCATCATAGCCAGTTCATCCAGTGCCTGAGATCAATGCTAGGCAAAGCCTCTGTCCCAGATAGCAACACTACATAGCTGTTTTCAATGTGTGCATGTTGGATAATTTTTAACATTTATTTATTTATATGTTGTACATTTGCCTGTTTATATTTGAAAGAAAAGAGAGAAGAAAGTAGGAGAGGGAGAGAGGGAAAGAGGAGAGAGAG
>NC_022016.1:38053882-38114256 GCF_000317375.1 Microtus ochrogaster
GAAAGAGGAGAGAGAGAGAGAGAGAGAGAGAGAGAGAGAGAGAGAGAGAGAGAGAGAGAAAGTTCCAGGGAACTTGTGTGGAGTCAATTCTTTTTCCATATAGATCCTGGGAATTGAACTTGGTGGCAAGAGTCTCTACCCACTGAACCATCTTGCTGATCAGTGCAGTTTTTAATGCTATGCAAGCCAAGGAAAGGCAGTCTTGGGGCTGGGATTTGATCCTGGAAATACAATTTTGTAGGAGTTTTTTGAGGTTTTTTTTTGAGGGTTTATAATGTACCTCTCTATTTCATGGGCTCCCCTGGCTTCATCAGGAACCAAATCTTACTCATCTATACTCTCAGTACCGGGCGGTGGTGGCCAGAAGATCTCTTTGAGTTCGAGGCCAGCATGGTCCACAAGAGCGAGTTCCAGGGCTCCATAGCTACAGAGAAACCCTGTCTCAAAAAAACAAAGCAAACGAAAGACTGCAAACACTAGCTGCTGCTGGCGTTGGTTTACTAGGTGTTGTGGAGCAGATGAACGGAGGCAGGAGTGGCTGCATTCATTTATGCATCTGTCCTACTAGTGTAGGCGTGGCGCACATGGCAGCAAAGGAGTTGAAAGACAGGAACCGAACTAGGCTTTGGGATAAAGCCCCATTAATTAGCATCTTACCAGAAATCCTTTTCCTGCAAACCTGAAGGCTGTAAATTAAGATCTGAGTTGTTGTTTTGAGCACAGCATTCTCTAAAGCAAATCAGTAGCTTGAGGCCTCGAGGCAGTCTTGTGCTGAAAAGTGGGCTGAGACCATTAGGTCTCTTGTGAAAACTACCAGACTTGTGTATCGCTGATGTGGGATTTAGCAAGATGCTTCTCCCCCTAACAACAAGGAGAGGGTCTGCCATGAGGCAGCACCCTTGGAAGGACAATCTCTGACCTTGGGTGACACCCCCTGAACTTCATGGTGGGGACCTGGAGTCAGCAGGTGGTCTCTGAAAGTGAAAAATCCAAGACTACAGTCCTCTTGTTTATACTGCTCCACGTTCCCGCAACCGCTTAAGGGGAGTCACTTCGACTCTGCACTCCAGTTGCTCCAAGCGTTGACTGGAAGAAAATGCACTACCCAGCACGGCAGCCTCCTAAAGCCAGGTGGATCATAGAACAGTGATCCCACATTCCTGGCAGGGAGAGAGGGCCTGAACCAAGAAAAGCCTCGGAGCAACTTTTTCAAAGAAGTGAGGGAGCAGCACCATGAAGGGCCCCGAATACCTGCTTCTTATGCACACAGGCCAGAGAGACACACTAAGTTTGAACAACTCTTCCTTTAGGGGTCATTCTGTAGCTAATCTGAGCACCTGATCTCCATCCTTGTAGGAAAGGGGAGGGGTGCACAGAGCCATCTAGGAGCTTGACACCCTCCACTGCTCGCTGAGTGGATAAGGAAACTGAGGCGTAAAGTCCACACATTTGATCAAGGTCACACTGTGTACTCCTGGAGCCCAGCCCAACACTCTGTCTTATCTCTCCCCAGGGTGCCCCTTGATAATCCATAGATCTGAGTACACCAGTGTTCCCTCCAAGTCACGGATGACAAAGGCCATTTTTCACAAAGGATATAATCGGGGGAAATCTTCTCTTGCATCCCAGGGTAAAAGCACCCATATTTCACTAAGCAGGTTCATCACAAATATTAACTGATGAAATAGAAAGGCAGTCCTTGGGAACTTTTGAAATGGAAAACATTTCCCTCAACCTGCTCATTCAATGATTAAAAAAAAAACAAAACCAGAATGCTTGTAACATTTAGCATGAGGCTTTTAAATACCTGAGCTCAAACTAATACTATCTTGAAACTGATAGCCAATTTGTTTAGGAAAGATAATTGATGAGTTCTTCATATTAGTCCCCAGTGTCCGGTGCCACCATCATTGAGATGACATGCTCCGGACAGACTGAAATCCCTTAATTACTTTCATATGTGTCACGTGTTGCAGGGAAAGAACGCATAATATAAAGTGCTTCTATATGGCAGCAATAATAATAGCTTGATGAAGATTTCTAAATTTTTCAAAATGTCATTTCTTTCCAAAAGATGGATTGTTTCTGTTGGGGCTTAGTCTACCTAATTATTCCTGCCTTGATTACTTAACTACTCCCGATATTTCAGCGCTCCATGCTCTTATCATGTTGGGCATGTTAGAAAACCATCCTGTTTCCTTGTCACGGGGGTGGGGGTTAGGAGTACCTCTCCCACGGAGAGCGTCTAGGCTAAGGGCCCTTTGCCAACTTACAGTGACCTGCACCTGTCTTAAGGCACGTGCAGACAGAATTAACTACAGGGTACCTTCTACACCAGCGCCCACCTCTGTTAATTCCCCATGGCTGTATCTCCCAGCCCTGAACATTACACAGCCCTCCGAAATGTGGGCTCTGCCGTGCCCTGTAGGCATTCTTTCCCAACAGCTGCCCAGAGCATCCCCTGGAACACCCCCCCACCGGAGGCTCTGGCCCTCCTCTCTGAGTCCAGAAGGCTGAGATGGGACCAGAAAGCTCTGTTTTTAACTTCTTCCCTGGGAATGTCCATGTTGCAGGGCCTGAGACTACACCTCAAGGGCACAGCTCAAAAAAACTAAGCAGCTTTTTTTCCTTCTTCTAAAAATAATTTTAAGATCTAGTGCTATGGTTAGTTAAAGTCTGGTAGAAGTTAGAAAGTGAAAGCGAGGACTTTGGTTTGTTTAACTTTGTAAATATCGGTACAGGGTCAAGTTCTTGGCTCACTGAACAAAATATTTAAGTAAAAGGCAAGGTCCTCACAGAGAGCAGAGGGAAAGAAAGCAATGATGTCTGGTTGGAAAGGTAGTTTCTTCTAGACCATCTCTGGAAGTCAGAGGTGGCCATCCCTCCACCACAGGACTGTTCTTCCATACTGCCAGGGGGCATAGCTGGGGTCGGCGACTCTGTGGACTGCCAAGTTCTTCATTTATTTGAGGGTAATGGGCAAAGGATATATCCAGAGCCCAGTGCCTGCCTGGGTACACCTGCCGTTCTTTTGGAGGGATGGAAGCCCACGAGCACCCTTTGGCTAATCTCACTGCCTGGAAACCAGCCAGACTCCACCGCCTCTTAAGCCAGTTCCTCTGAGCAATCCCCACTCGCTAGGTTTCTTTTTCTCCTCCCTTAACTTTCCTCTGCTCTCCTCTCCTCTCCTTTCCTCTTCTCCTTTTCATTTCTTCCTTGCCTTCTTCTTCCTCCTCGCCACCTCCACCTCTTCCTCTCGTGCAACAGCCTGGAAAGGTAGGAGGGCAAGGGCAGCATCTCCCGCAACACACACTCTCGGCTTGGTGCTAGCCAGCTCCTATTTTCCCATCATAAAGAAGCATTTGTTGGCAGCTAATGAACTGCGACAGGGCAGGGCAGGCAGGACACGCACCTGGGGTGCTCTGTGCCTGTAAAATCTGCTGATGCATCAGAAGTGACCACAGGTGTGCCCTGGCACTTGAGGGAGGTGAGGGGCCCACACAGGGCAGGGGTAGAGGTATTGAAAGCCTGTGGGAGCTTTGCCCTGTGTGCCCTTTGAACCAGCATCGCTAAGTTTGTTAGAGATGACAGCGCAGTCTGGCCCAGACCCACAGAGAGCACTGTAGCAAGGAAGAGGTTAAAACTCTGCTTTCAGGTTGAGAAGTTGGCTCAGTTGATAAAGTGCTTGGCCTAGAAGCGCTAAGATTCTGAAAAATCTAGAAAAAAAAACCTAGAAAACCTGAATTCCATCAATAATACCTACATAAAAAGGCAAGCTCGCTATTCACTCGTGATATTAGCACTGGGAAGGCAGAAACAGGAGAGAGTTCATGAGCATTTACTGACCAGACAGTCCAACCTGACTGATGGAACTCCAAACCAATGAGAGGTCTCGTCTTAAAGGAAGTAGGTGGTAGTCATAGAGATGACACCAAAGGTTGTCCTCTGAAGTACACACACGTACACACACACACACACACACACACAAGTACACACACACGTACACACACACACACACACACACACACACACACACACACACACACACACACTGGAGCTCTGGTCTAAGGTAAGGGATGGGAGGGGAGAAGAGAGAAAATTCTGTACTGGATTTGGAACGGCAAGTGGTGGGTTAATCCTGAGGTTTGCCTCCGGGGTGGACCGAGAAATTAACATGTGGAGTGAATTAGAGGGAAGGGTTTTGAAGCTGGGAGTAAACACAGGCAGGGAGATGGCTCAATTTGTCTAGGAGGAGGGTAAAAAGAGAAAAACTGGGCAAGACCAGTGAGATCCACACTCCCAGGGAAGGAGGAGATGTTTCATACTGTGACCTATTGCCCCTGAGACCTGCCCCTGGCCTCTGCGGTGGTGCTCGCTGAGAACCAGCTGAGGCCTTTTAGCACCGGGATAAGGGCGAAACAGAGAAGACACTGACCAGGGCTGAGATTTCAAGGCAGGGAGGGAAGAAACACCTGGGAGGTTCTTAATAAGCAAGCTGGCATGCGGTGAATCAAATTTTAATGCAGGAAGAAAGAGGAAGCATTTGATCATAAAAAGCGTGCCCTGGCAACCTGCACAATAAGCAAGAGGACACGCTGTCCACAGCGTCCAGCCACCACAGGAACTGGGACTGTGCCCACTCCAGCCGACTTGCTGCTTTCGGCACCAGTGGAGGGAAGCAAAGGAATCAAGTGTGTTAGGTGCGCTGTCTGCCTGCCTGCCCTGCTGGAGCAGGTGGTAGAGGTGAGGGGCAGAGTAAAATCCCCTGACATCAAAGGAAGCGATGCGCTTTCAAATTCCCCTCCAGGGTTTATTTTTTAATTTTCAGCCTTATGTAGCAGGCTTCTACATGGGGCAGATGGACCCATGGAAGACGCACACTAATCAAATGCCAGCTTGCCCCAAGCTGGGAGGGTAATTCATTCAGAGTCCAGTGTTGTCTCCCTAGACTCCTCTGACAGAACGACTCTGTCAAATTGCTCCGTGTGTATGTGTTCCTCGGCTTCCGTATCGTCTTCCGGAAAAGCATGGAGGTGACTTGATGGAATGGGAATCTACTAACCTAAAACATGCAGAGAAACATGTGAATGTCATGTTCAGTTCTAGGACAACGCAAAGTGAGCAGGCAAGAACCCTCGGTGCCTCTGGCTGGTCCCTCCAAACGGTGGGAATGATGGCACTGAAGAGGGAAATGGTATCAAGTTCTGTCCTGCAACCCGAAGGAACAAGCCCAGGCATAGGCTACAAGTGATGAAGCTAGCAAAGTCTTGGATGAGAGGAAATGGAAAGAAGTGCACAGTGTGAGCATGGGGAGGAGGGCTTATGAAAGCAAGCAAAACCCTGCCTTGAGTTCTAGTCCCAGTTGGAAATGTTCTACCTTGTTCCCTTTCTCAAGGCCTGGCTGAACCCCCTCTCTCCGTCATGGCCCTTGGGCACATGGAAGAGAAAGTAGGTCCCAGCAATGAGGAAATGCGCCCTATGCTCTAAAGGAAGCCATTGACACTGTTTCAGAGAAACTCTCCTTAAAGGGACAGAACGCTCCATCCAGCAAGCCTGGGCAGCAGCCTCGTTTCCAATGTTCGGACACTCAAATGTGGGCATCAGGGCTAAGCCATCTGTCATCTCAGCACTCAGAGGTGCGGCACACCACACCTGTCTGCGCCACCATACAGTTTGTGAACCAGGCAAGGGGCTTGAGATTGAAACAGACAGAGACACAGGTCATCCTTGATGCCAGAATGCCCCCTTTACTGTGTCCAGGGACAGCTTCTATAGGGATAGCCACGTGCCAGCCAAATGCACCAAAAACCACTCTCCTGCCGTCAGGAACTCCTGAATGTCTTGAGTTCAGAGCAGCTGCAGGCACTCAGATCAGGGGAAAACAAGATGTTTACAAGAAATTCAGGATCTGGGGACTCACTGCTCCAAACACAGAGGCAGAGGCAGGAGCATACCAGGTAGAAGACTAGTCTGGCCTGCACGGGGAGAATTGTGTCTACTAGATGGGGAGATGGGGAGGGTATGAGCTTGATGCTTCTCAGCTGCCCACTCCAAGGTCACCCTCCACCTTCCTGACTCAGGTCATAGCAGCTGACCTATCAGGCACCATTAACTGACTTCCCTGAATAGATGGTTTGGGCGGAGCTAGACAGTGGGAGTCCCAGAGAGTGAGCAGAGGCAAGGAAGGGAGTGGAGTTCACGTCTGCCCGCCCCTGGCTCCTTCCCTGCCAGGTCCCTACAGCTGGCTTCACTCTACACCAAGGCTGCTGGCTACTTTACTAAAGACCCCTCATCTCTTATTTAGAGTTTCTACTGCTTCCCATGGCTTGCTCAGCCTGCTTTCTTACAGAATTCAGGAACACCAGCCCAGGGGTGGCACCATCCACAGTGAGCTGGGTCCTCCTATATCAATCATCAATTCAAGAAAATGTACCCAATTTGGCGGGGACATTTTCTCAATTGAGATTCCTTCTTCTAAAAGGACTCTATCTTATGTCAAGTTGACATAAAAATAGCCAGCACACCTCCTCTGAGCCTGGGATCTGGCAGCTACTAAATCCTCTCATCGTTTTGAGCTTGTGCACAGCAATGATCCCGAGTTTACAGGCCATCCCTGTGGATCTCTGCCTTCCATTCACCCGTGAACAATACCTTTGCCGTGTATAGGGCTTCCTCGGAGTAGTGTGTGTGCGTGCACATGCCATATACATGTGTGTGCTGTGGCATGCTCGTGAAAGTCAGAGGACGATTTGCGGCAATCTCTTTTCACCTTCCACCACGTGGGGTGTGGGGACCAGAGAGGACATTAGTGCCGATGGCCAGTGCCTTGACCTGCTGAATCATCTCGAAAGGCTGGACTTGAACACGCTCCCCATAGTGTCAAGGACAATGCAGCAGGTGCCATCAGTGTTCATGGGGGTCACGTATCAGCCGCTTTTCCTGTCTCTGCCTGTGAGTGCTCACTGGCCACAGCAACATGCTCCTCCCACGTCTGCAGCAAATCGATAGAGTTCAGAACAGAGCTCAGACAGCGAGGGCCAGCTCTTTCTTGGTAGTGCCCCTTTGAGGCCTGCTCCACAGTCCCTGCGGAATGCCTGGGCACCAGGGCCCCCTGTGTTGTTTCTGCTTCCTTCCTTCCTTATCTCATTGCTCACTGCACTTCCTGGGCTTGCCTCCCAAGTGAACCCACTAACATCTTCATCTCAAATCAACAGGTGGGGGGATCCCATAGAGCTTGGCTGTGCCCATACTCAGGTTCCCCCTGCCTGGGCAGGCCCAGGGACTTAGAGACACTCAACACCAGATACCCAGGCTCTTCCTGCAGGGTAGCAGCCGTGGGAGACAGAGAATGGCAAGCAGCCACATGGCCCTGGGCCAGACAGCAGAGCTGCTTGCTTGCAAGGACACAACAATCTGTCACCAAAATCCTCCTTCTAGGCCCAGCGGAGTTCTGGACACAGCCACAGGCCAAGAGATTAGGGAAAGAAGAAGGAAAAATCTAAACCATGTGACTGCTTCACACTAGGAGGAAGAACAATATACGAGCAGAAATGCTAGGGACAGTAGCTAAAGGATAGGGGGATTCTTCTGGATATGGTGAAAATATTCAAAGTGTGGGGCTGGAAGATGTCTCAGTGGGTGAAGCTGCTTGATGTGACCTGAGTTCAAATCTCCAGAGCCCACATAAATCTGGGCATGGTAGCATAAATCTGTATTCCCGGTGTTTCTACAGATAGCAGACAAAGACAGGAAATCCCTAGAAGCCCATGGACCAACTAGCCTGGCATACACAGAAGTGAACAAAGAGACACTGTCGCAAAAAAGGTGGAAAACAAGAGCCAAGACATGAGGTTGCCCTCTGACCTCCACACATACACTGTGGCATGCATATGCCCAGACTTACACACAACAGTGTGCACACACATGGACACACACATATATACATCATACACAACCAAGAAATCAATTATTAACAAAACTCTGATGATGGTTGCAGATAGCTGTGAATATACTAAAATCCATTGAGTGATATACCCTTTCAATGGGTTTGTTTTTTTGAGGCAGGGTTTCTCTGTGTAGCTCTGGCTGTCTTGTACTTGTAACTTGCTTTGTAGACCAAGTTAGCCTTAAACTCGCAGAGATCCACCTGCCTCTGTCTCCTGAGCACTGGGATTAAAGTCATGTGCCACGACTACCCAACTTCAACAGGAACATTTTATGGTATATTTTTTAAAAAAAAAAAATACAAACTCTGATGATAATGACAACATTTACAACATCTCTGGCCATAGTGAAGGTAGAGACAGGCCCAGAGGCCTTGGTACTAGCCATCTTCTAGGTATCCATAGTGACAACCGTGGCTTTCCCTCACGGCACTAACGCAAGTACCTGAGAATAACTTCCCAGGCTTCTCCCTCCAAAGACAGTGCCACCTCACACCATTATGATGACTCTGGCCTGGGGATTTGGCCAGAAGCAAAACAGGAAGAAGAAAAGTCAGAGTCGCAGAGTCCCCTCCAAGGGCATGTCGCCATCTTAGTTCACTTTCTATTTCTGTGTTAAATGCCATGTCCAAAAGCAAGTTAGGGGGAAAAAGAATTTATTTGGCTTACACTTCCAATCCTCGTTCATCATGAAGGGAACTCAGGGCAGGTACTCAAGGCAAGAACCTGGAAGCAGGAACTGAAGCAGAAGCCATGGAAGAACGCTGTTTACTGGCTTGTTCAGCCTGCTTTCTTACACACCCTAGAGTGCCTGCCCAAGGTGGGCACTGTTCCGTGGGATAGGCCCTCTCACGGTAATCATCGGTCAAGAAAATGCCCCACACACTCAACTTCAGGGCAATTCAATGGAAGTGTTTTTCCAACTAGGTCCCCTTTTCTCAGATGACTCTAGCTTCTGTCACATTACAAAAAGTGAACCAACACATCCCCCAATGCCCCTAAGGACCTCCCACTAGGTTCCTCCTTCTAATTCCACCACCTCGCAAAAGTGCCACCATAGGAACCAAGTTCTAAGACATGGGCATTTAAGGGATGGTCAGCACGCAAACTATTGCAATGTCTAAGAGCGGTTTGAGCAGATCTTTGTATGCCCACATTCACAGCAACTGGTTGCAGACAGCTGAGGGGAAACTCACCATGCAGTGGGCTTCTGCTCAGCCTTAAAGTGGAACAAAGTGCCCATACAAGTTAAAATATGGACAGACACTGAAGACATTGTGCCAAGCGAAAGAAACCAGGCACAAAAGGACAGATTCTAGATGATTCCTCTTTTCTGAGGAAGCTAGAGTATTCGCATTCCTAGAGACAGATGGTGGGGCTGTGGGTGGCAGAGGCTAAGGTAAGAAGGGGGCAGGGAGTGAGAGCTTAATAAATATCAAGTTTTAAAGCTTTAGGGGTATGGCTCAGTGGCAGCATGCTTGGCTGGCATGCACAAGGCCCTAGGTTCAATTCCCCCTTCCCAGAAAAGTTCAACTTTGCAATCTTATACATTTACAGGTGATTAAAATGCAAAAGGGTGTTATTTATATTTTGTCACAATACTAAAAATAGGAGAAATGCCCCAGTCCCATGCCAGCCTCCTCAGCCCCTTCTCACTACTCAGCTTTGCTGCTTTCCTGACTCTCCTGAGGCTCCTATCCCCGACATTCCATGCATGAACTGCCAACCATATCGGGACCCAAACTCTGGCCACATGTCTTAGGTTAGAGGCTGCTGAAGTAAGAGCTGAGACAGCGATTCTCCTGCAGCGGGTTAATGAAGATGTGTCCTGAGAAGAAAAGAGGGATATAGAATATGGGAGAGGACCCCAAAGAGAAACAGGGGTCCAGTTGAAAGCTCACCTTAGTTTGATTCCATGGGGGACTCTGGAGTGAGAGGGCCCCATGACGAGCAACTTTGAAGCAGAGTAAGAAATCCTACTTCCACACCTGCTGCCTTTGGCTGTTGAATCAGACCGGAAGAGGAGAATCCTCGCAGGCATTTCCTAGTGGTGGTCCAAGCCCCAGGGCAATGGAGAACAGTCAGTCAGGGGCAGCTCCATGTCTGGAGCCACTCCCCTCGACGACTGGAGGATGAGTAAAAGGAGCTGTGCACCCAGTAACTTCTTTCAAGACATCCATTCAGGAAATAGGTGGGGCTAGAGCTGCAGCTCAATGGTAGGACACCTGCCTGGTGTGCCCAAGGTCCTGGGTTCGATCCCCAGTGCTGCAGAAAACAAGTTCCAGTCCCTGTCCTCTTCCTCCAGCCCTGTCCAGGGAAAAGAGGAATCTCCGTGCGGTGGAAACCAATGTCAGGTTGAGTCCTGTGTCCACAACATGCCTTGCGCATCAGCTGGTCACTTGGTGCGTCTCCCTCAGGCTCTGCTCCCACGTGTGTGAGTGAGGGTGCCAATGAGACAGTTCGAGCGTGATTTAGATTAGCCAGGGTGATGAATATGGAAGTCCCTTCCTTTGCCAGCCCATCCCACTCGTCTTTCGTTCAGCCATGAGGCCTTGCCAACCACGGGATCCCATGCACTTCTGCCTCAGGAATAGAATTAGAGCCCAAGTAGACCAACCGGGGCTGTCTCTGGGCTCATTCCAGCTGGACTGGCAGAGAAGGCCTAAGCCCCAGGACAGACTAAGATGGATGTAAAGCAGACATTGGCTGTCCATGTCTGCCAGCATATGGATGAAATCTGTCTGCCAGAAGGACTGGGAGGCCCGTGTAGAGAAGAGAGACAGAGAGAGAATGTGAAAGGACCTGGCCCGCAGCCTTTGCATCCTAGATCATGTCAATGACCAGCTCCATGGCTCCACTTCGCAGGCACAGGGAGAAATAAATTCTGGTTTTCTCCCAGTTCATGGGAGCCAGATTCCTCCCATTCGCAAACAGTAGACAGATGACCAGTCTAAGGAGTGTCTGCCTTGCAGGGCTGTTGTGAGATTTAAATAAAGTAGTTTGTGCAGAAGGAGGTTTCTAATAATGGCCATTGTAATTCTTGAGAGACCAATAGGAAATGGAAAGAAAAGCCAGCTGCTCTATCATCTGCTAGTATCTCATGGAAGTCATAAGCAGAAGTCCTCCAAGCCAGAATTCAACTCCAAACACCTTGGCATCGTGTAAGCCCGAAGGCCCCTTTGGGCTTCCTCGGGACACTCTCAGTTCTTTGCAATGGTTACATCATCATTAGCCATTTGTTGCCTCTTTCAAATGATTTGTATGTGGGAAGGGGTGTGTGCAAGCGCACATATGTGCACACGTGTGTGGAGGCCCGGAGGTGTCATTTCTCAGGAGATAGCCATCTTGTTTTTTTAAAAGACAGTCTGTCATTGACCTAGGGCCCCCTGCTTCCGTGACAAGATCGCAGGTGAATGCTATCATGCCTGGGTTTTACATGGTTTCTAGGGATCGAACTCAGTATCGCATGGTTATGCAGCAAACACTACTGACTGAGTATCCCCTCACAACCATTTTTGTTTGATTTATTTTTAATTCTGCATATTAGACTTCCCTGGGTGACTGTGTCTCTTAATCATCTTCCTTTTTTTTTCTTCTTTGGGCTCTTTTGTGGTAGCTGACTGGGAATTTAATTTTTGTGTCCTCCGACCTTTCAGCTGGTCTCAAGCCAGGAGTTCTGGTCTCCAGATTCTCTGAGGCATAATTTTCCCAAGTATCTTCTGAGGTACCCTTGCATTAAAAGCACTTTGCATTCTCGGTTCTAACCTAGCCAATCAGACTTTAGGAGACAGGACCCAGAAAAGAGAAGAGGCACGAAATCTTTATTGGTCCTTGGTGTGCACACTACACCCCCAGCCTACAAGCCAATACTCTAAGCCTTTGGAAGCTAGAGTAGACCGTATCTGTGACTCTTGTTGTAAGACAGTGGATTTACCTGCTCCCCACGTCCCATCTCACTTCTTCACCAAACAGTTCCATCTTAGTTTGAATTAACTCAGCAGCAGCAATTCCCCTTGTTACCACCCCCCATCTCACACGACATGAACCATTAAGAAAACAAGCCAAGACCTGGTTTGGGTACTCTCTTCTTGAAGCTCATAGAAACTGGGCAAGCCAAGCAGTTGGGGTGCCCCCATCTGTAATTCTGTTCTCTTTGGGCCAGTTGTGTGGTCTCAGTCAGGAGCCCATCATCAGTTCCCCCATCTGGCCCAGCAGCCTGTAATATACTGTTACAATACGACTTCTATTCGCCTCGCCTTTGATCTCCACCCACACGGTTTCCAACACAGCTCCCCACCCTCGGGTCTATGAACTTCCATGTGGGAATAATCTTTGTATTGTGTGCAGATATTCCACCTCTCCTTCTAACAGTTCCTTTTTAAAAGCAAGGTCAGCCTTCTTATGTCCAGTCTACCCACAATCCCCTTCTGAGGGTGGTCCTTCTACTTAAATGACATGGGTCAAAGCTAATTGGACTAGTGCTTTAGTCTGGGTTCCTCTAGAAGCAGAAGATGAGGCCAGGATTGTGTGGAAGCAGTTTGTCGAGGAGGTTATTAGTGTCCCGAGATAAACTGGCCATGAAAGGCCAAAATGAGAGCTGGAAAAGAGCCAATATAGGAGCACAGGTCAACCCATGACCGTGGTGGTTAACTGAAGCACAGTCTCATGGAAGAAGAGGATAGACAACAAGCCTTGGCCTCATCCCACCAAGAGACAAAGAGAGAATATGAAAGGACCCAGCCCATGTCCTCTGCACCCTAGACCATTTCCACAGCCACCTGCATTGCTCCACTTCTCAGGCACAGGGAGAAATAAATTCTGTTTGTTTGTGTGCACGCTATTTTTTCCTTTAAGGATTCAATACACACACAATGTATCTGCATTACACTCATGCCCAACTCCCCGCCTCCAACTCCTAATGAATCCTACTACACATCCCCTCTGCCAACTTCATGTCCTTTTTAAAAATACCCTACTGAGTTTAATTAGTGGTACTCATATATGCCTTAGTGTGAGGCCATCTGCTGAAGCATGCTCAACCACAAAGGTCTACACCCCTAAGAGAAAAATAACTGTCCCTCCCTTAAGCAACCCTCGGCTGTCAAAAAACTCCTTAGCTAGGGATGGGGCATTTAGGGCCTTCCCTATCCAAACCCTTCTCAATATGATACCCAAACATATCTCCATAAACTGAAACACTTCACCTCTGACCCCTACAAAGCCATGTTCATCTCCAAAGGTCACCACAGTCTGAAAAGTTCCAGTACTATTCAAAAGTCTCTGACTGCATGAATGGGTTGAGACGGAGATGCTCTTCCCGAGATGATCGTGCGTGAGCAGTGTCCCCTTCCCCGCAGTCCTCTTAAGGGACAGTCTTGCAAATGCATTTATACTTGGTTTTTTTTTTCAGAATTTACTTTCATTATTTTTAACTATGTGTGGATATGTTCACGTGACTGCAAATATCCACGGACCCCAGAGGCATAGATTCCCCTGGAGCTGGAGTTATGGCAGTGATGATCCACTTGGTGTGGGTGCTGGAAATTCAACTCTGGTTCTCTGGAAGAGCAGTAAATTTTCTTCTCTCTCTCTCTCTCTCTCTCTCTCTCTCTCTCTCTCTCTCTCTCTCTCTCTCTCTCTCTCTCCAGCCCTGTATTTATACTTTTAAACATTGTATTATTCAGGCTTTCCTAGGGGAGCAGAATTTATAGAATATATTACAAAAGAGATTTGGCTTCCCCTGGAACTGGGCCTAGACTACAGCAACATGGCTAAATTCACCAGGAAGGTTGGTAAATATGGGGCCAGCTTATAGTGTCTCCCTCCAGAAAATGGTGGGAAAAAATTGAGGTCAGCCAGCGTGTCACGTGCACTTGCTCCTTCTGTGGCAAGACCAAGATAAAGAGATGGGCAAGGGGCAACTGGCACTGTGGTTTCTGCACAATGGCAGCTGCTGGAGGGGCTGGGAGCCACAGTCAACTCTGCTACCAGAAGACAGAGGACACTGAAAGACCAAAGAACTTCTGTTTGAGATATCCCTAACCCACAATAAATGGGTTAGTTTATGTAACCAAAGACGGGGGACATTATTAGATTAGCCTATATGACACAAGCTGGGTAGTGCAACAGGAGGTACCTTCTGCACATTGAAGAAGCCACTTACTCCATGAGACAGAGTGCCTCAGAAGTCCCTGTCTGGTACCCAAGAAGGCCTAAAAGATTCCTGGAGAGCCTCTAATCTTCAGTTCACCCTGGAAGGCTGAAGAAGATGGTTTCTTATAGGACAGTAGCAGCAGCAGCAAGGTAGAGGCGCTCCCCAGCAAGGGGTAAAGGTAGGAAGACGAAAGCAGCACTGTTTTCTCCTCAAATCTCATATAAGCAACTTGCGGGAAGAAGGGTTCGTTCGGGTTCCCACTTTGGAGGTTTCGGCTCATTGCTGTGGTGAGAGCTCATCAAAACAGAGTCGCTCACAGCTTAGCTGCCAAGAAGCAGAGGCAGAATGCCTGCTTCCTCCTTTTAGCTCCTCTGGGCCCTCCATTTATTGGATGCCGCTGCTCACCGTCTCTGGAAACGTCCTCAAAAACACAGGCAGAGATTTGCCTTACTAATCACCCAGGTGGTTTTCAACCTAATCCAGCTGACAACCAAGATTAGCCACCATACGCATGGTCTCTAAAACCTTAAAGCAAGGGTCAGCCTGTGTGTGTTGCCAGAACGAAAGGCTTTTTATTGATTTATCTCTTCGGAACATGAATCTGTTTTCTCACAGTTCTAGGGACTAGGAAGTGCAGGATCAAGGCACAAACAGATTTAGTGTCTCCAAGACCTGATCTCTGTTTCCAACCTGAGGCTGTATCCCTGCACGGTAGAAAGGAATGAAGTCACTCTGAGATAGTTTTTGTTGTTATGGTGTGTGTGTGTGTGTGTGTGTGTGTGTGTGTGTGTGTGTGTGTGTGTGCGCGCGCGCGCGCATAAGGAGGCCAGAAGAGTGTATCACATATCTTCCTCTATAGTTCTCCACATTTTTTCCTGAAGTGGGGTCTCTTTCTGAGACTGAATCTCACTGTTTCATCTGGGGCATCTAGCCAAGGTGCTCCTGGGAGCCTCTTGTCTCCACCACTATAACATTGGGGGTTCGGCATGTGTTGGTTTTTCTGTGAGTGCTGGGGATTTGAACTCAAGTTCTCTTGCTTTCAAAGCAAATGGTTTTACTCATTAAGCCATCTCCTAACCCCCTCAAGCCCTGTTATAAAAGAGCCCCATCCTCACCTCCTAAAGAAGACTCACCTCTTAATTCTATCTCACTGCCTACTAAGTGTCGATATCGGAATATTGGGAAATAGATTCAGACTATAGCACTCTGATCCTTGATTCCAAGATGGATTAACTTTGTTCCATGGCTCGGAGCCAGTTGCTCTGGGTGCAGTCACGTGGCTTTGGTGGCATTTTAGTCTTCCAATGTGCAAATTTAGCTCTGTGGTAATCCGGGTTCCTTGGCTTGGCTGGAAATTCCGTCTTGGCGGCATTTAATTAGTGCATTACCTTAGGATTTTGAACTATTCCTTGGAAGTAGGCAGGAAATTAATGCACAAACTAAGGAAATACGCATTTTTGTTCTTTCAAGGTAGTATTTTTAACATGCAGAAAATGCTTACCATAGAAAAACTTCAATCCAGTGCTCCTACATTGACAAAAATCCTGAAGTACTTTGACACTGTGGTGGTCTGAATAAGAATGGCCTCCATAGGCTCATATATTTGAATGCTTGCTCACCAGTTTGTGGAACTGTTTGGGAAGGATCAGGGGGGGTGGCCTTGTTGGAGAACTTTGAGGTTTCCAAAGCCCATGCAGGACCTTCTCAGTTGGCTCTCTCTGTCTCTGCACGTGGATGAGGATGGTGATTCTCAACTACTGCTCCAATGCCACGCCTGCCTGCCTCCCACCAAGATTCCCATGGTGGTCACAGGCTCAGTCTGCAGCTGTAAGTCCCCATTAAATGCCTTCTTCAGTAACTTGCCTTAGTCATGCTGTCTCCTCATAGCAAGAGAAAAATAACTAAGGCAGAAATGAAATATGTGTGTATTAGTATTTTTAAATTATAACATTAAGAGATAAAAGCCAAATTTGATTCCCAGCACCCACATGGCAGCTCATAGCCACCTTCAACTCCAGTTTTAGGGGACCCAACTCCCTCTACTGGCCTCTGTGGCACACAGACATACACGCAGATAAAGTACTCATACACAAAAAAATAAAAGTTGATTTAAAAAATGTTTAAGGCAACAGGTATTTCTGACAAAAATTCTAAACTCAATACAAACAACAAACTTTTCCCTTGCCTCATCCGCCAGTCGTAGACTCAGAGCTACCCTGTTAACTGTTTCTGCAGTATTCCTCAAAAATGTTCCAGACCTACAAATATACTGCAAGAGTTTGCACTGTAACCGTCCCCCAAATTAGATCATTAGGATAGTACAGTCAGGAAGACGCAGAACTTTTAGGAAGTGGGGTTTTTTAAAGGTCCTTGGGTTACTGACTGCATACCTTTAGAGGAGAATAGCAGAACTCTGGCCCTTTCGGGGCTTTTTTATGTCAAACCTTGGTTTGACGTGAGCAGTTTTGCTGCATCATACACCCACCCCATGAGGCACTGCCCTGGCTACAGCAACAGGCCAAATTCTGAATGAAACCCCTCAATCTGTGAGCCAAAGCAAAGCTTTTCTCTTTAAAGTTGATTATCTCTGGTATTTATTATAACAACAGAACGTGTGTGTGTGTGTGTGTGTGTGTGTGTGTGTGTGTGTACATCCACAGCAAGAATATAGTTGACCTAAGGGCAACTAACAACTGGTGGTCGTTTGAATAAGATTGGTCCCATAGGCTCATATATTTGAATGGTTACTCACAAGGGAGTAAAACTATTTGAGAAGGATTAGGAGGTGTGGTCTTGTTCAAGGAGGTGTATCATTGCGTTGGGCTTTGAGGCTTTCAAAAGCCTATGCTAGGTTCTTATTCTCTCTCTCTCTCTCTCTCTCTCTCTCTCTCTCTCTCTCTCCCACTGTAAGCAAACTCCTAATTAAATGTTTTTCTTTATAAGAGTTGCCTTGGCAGTGGTGTCTCTTCACAGCAATAAAACACTAAGATATCCTAGAATTAGAAGTTGTAATCCACCATGTGGTGGCTGGGAATTGAACCTGGGTACTCTGAAAGAGTAGCAAGTGCTCTTAACTGTTAAACCATCTTTTAGAGCCACTCACAAATTAATTTTGCTAGTGGCATTCAATACAGGTGCTACTCTTTCTTCCTTGCTTCATAGATCTCCTGTGGATTTCCACAGTCTAGAACCGTGTTCTTTGCTTCTTAGCAAACCACAGTGGCTAAAGTAGAGGACAAGGAGCCAGTCACCTGGTTTCCTATTCATCTGTATAAGGCTGGGGCTGCGACAAAACAGCACACAACACAGAAAGGGTTTAATTTCTAGCTAACACAGAAGCAATCCGTAATAGTCATGGAACAACTACTAGGGCATCCTACTTAGTCAGGGACCACGGTATTCCTATCGTACTACTCTGCTATGAATGGCTTCCAGTCACTACAGGATCAAAGTTATGCAGACAGCCAGCTAGAAAGGATGAAGTTGCTGAAAATCAAGGTTCACAAGAAAAATTCCAAAATCTTTATCCTAGTGCCCAAAACTCTTCATAATATGAACCCCGATTCTCTGTAGCCTCCCATCTCTTATGTCCTCTCGTTTCCCATCGGCTGTCATGCATCTTCCTGTGCCAGCCTGAGTATAGGTGAACACTCACCTACACACCCATACATACCCCATCTAAGGGTCTCTCTCACTCTGCCTGCCCCGTGCTAGAATCCTCCACATCCTACATCCTCTCTAAGTCCTACCTCCCTTTATAGCTCTTGGGACAAGATGGGCAAGACTGGATGGTGAGTACATTAGATGATCTTTTAGTTTTTAGTATAAAAGACACAAGGAAAACAGGATAATATATCCCTGACAACACAGAGAACAGTCTCTGACAGTAGGACTTGGGGCTGTATTTATTACTACCATAATGAAAATTGCAGGTGATGTCAGACATGAAAGAAGAAAAGACATAGATTCCAACACACCTGAATGTCTTGGGACCTGATTCCATCAAGGTAACATCGAATGGGAATAAATGTAACGGCCTGCAGTTGGCACTTTGCGGTCCATGGCAGAGCTCCAGAGGCTGGCAAGCACATATAACAACTTTCAGTTTCAGCGGCGGCCGCGGTGGAAGACAGCCAAGCGCTGCCCCTAGCCTCATGGCCAGGATAGCGGTGGTAGCAGGCATCACTACAAAGAACAAACACGTGATGGAGAGGTGGGAAAGACAGAAAAACAGAGAGGCATGTCCGCTTGAGAGAGGTGGAACTGGACACGCCTGATGCCTTGGCCATGTCCTCGGGCTTTGCTGTCGCGGGGCACCATGCTGATGTGAATGACATGTGTAACCAATTGATGCCATGTTGAGGTCCATGACCTCAGCACCTAAGAGCCACAAGTTGGTCAGTGGTCCCGATACAGTCAAGGGCCATGTTAATGTCTATGACCCTCCGTATTGCTGCCTGAAGCCTGAAGCCATGTTAACAGCGCTGTGCCCAGGAGAGCTGGATCCCTCGCTTGCCAATGTACCTGAGAGAACCAGCCCCACCCCTCGAGGGAGAGATGAACCCACCCATCTCAGGAGAGCTGGCCCTGTCCCTTACCCATCAATGCATGAGCCACCAACAAGGCCCCGGACATGGAGAGCTAGTCTTGCCCCTTGCAGGAGAACTGGTCCCACACATCTCAGGCCCACAGTACTGTAATATGGGTGGCGGAGTGGGTGTCTGATCATGGCACCACTCTCCTCAGATGATGACTTTTGACAGGGATACAGGCAGAGAAAGATTCATCCTCCCTTAGGGATGAATTCCTGATTAGAAATCTGACCGTGTTCCAATGAGTATATAAACAACACATGTTAAAATGAACTCCTTTTTTTTCTTCTTGGGGGGAAGTCACAGGGAGGAGGGGAAAACTTGGGAAGTCTCAGGGGTGAAAGAGATCACAAGAAGTGAGAGTCCCATTAAATTTTGGGCAAATTAATAGAAATATAATACCCATAAAAGGAGAGGAGATAATTTTGCTCTTTTGACCTGACTCCATGAAATCTATGGTAGACATACTAGTGGCCTGTCCTAGCTTCATTTCCGTTGCTATGATAAAACATCTTGATAAAGAAAAAAAAAACAACTTCAAGGAGAAAGGCAAGTAAGGCTTACAAGTCCAGGTTACAGTCCATCGTTACAGGGAAGACAAGGCAGGAACCTGAAGCAGCTAGTCACATCCCAACCATGGTGATGTGGAGCAGAGAAATGGATGCAGACATTTGTTGTGCTCAGCTAGTTCTCTCTACTATTGCAGTCTAAGGCCCCAAAACCTGGAAACGGAGCCCCCCGCTTTCATACTGGGTCCTCTTCACATTAAGGCAATGAAGATAATTCCCCACAGACATGTCAATCCGCTCTAAATAATCCCTAACAGAAACTCTTTCTGGGGGTGTGTGATTCTGTATTGAGTCAAGCCAAAGAACTAAACATCTCATGTGCATATTCACTCAGCCTTCCATTGTCCATGCTTTTTGGCATGTAACCTTAAAGGTTCAACCACCAAAGAGTTAGAGTCCCTCTCCTCTCCCCATGCTGGCCATAGATGTTGGCCAAATGACTTACGTTAGCAATCTTGACATGATCGAACAGTTAGAGAAACACTTCTGCAATGAAGCTGCCTTTCTTCTGCATCTGTCAGCCTCATGAGAAGTTAAGAAGTTGGCTGTGATGGCTTGTGTATGAAGTGCCCCTGCTGTGGAACAATCTTTTTGTACACTGTGAATATGTATTGCTCTCATTGGTTAATAAAGAGCTGAGCGGCCCATAGCTTAGCTGGACTTGCAGACAAAAAGAGTGCAGGAAAGAAGGAGGGCAGAGACACAAGGAAACTCAAAGAAAAGCAAGATAAACATGCTGTTCTGAAAAAAGGTACCGCCATGTGATAGAGTATAGAAGGAAATATGGGTTAATTTAAATTGAAAGAACTAGTTAATAGCAAGCCTAAGCTATCGGCAGAGCATTTATAGTTAAGTCTCTGTGTGCTTATTTGGGGAGCCAGCTGGTGGGACAGAAAAACTCTTCCTACAGTCCTGCACAAAAACTTCAAGTGGGAGGTTTGTTTGCCGGCTGGTGGATCAATCACTGAGAGGGGAGTGGATCATAAGAGATCTGCCTTCTCCAGTGGATTAACCTACAGATGGATTCAGGATTCAATGGCCCTTTGAAAGGTTACAGAAACTTCTGTATGTGATGCTCTCTTCCTGAAAGTAGGTCAGTCAAAGAGAAACCTTTGAAGGGTATTTTGTCTCAGGCTCCACTCCATCTTCCTCTCTGTTTCCTGCCCACCAAGTGGTGTGCAATTCTTTCCTGTCACACCCTTCTACTTTGATGTGCTCCATTGCTCAATTTTCGTGGTGGCAATGATGTGCTATACAGGGTGCCTGGCTCCATGCAGGAGAATAGCTCCTGTGGGATTCTGGGATATTAGAGAAGGATTGTTTGGTGCCAGCTGCTGTTCCCACCACTTTTGGTGCATGGCACTTTCTCTCCCCCGCATTACTGCCCATTCTTGATCAGACAGAATTCTCAAGCAGATCCCTGATGCCTTTCTCCCAACACAAATCTGGCTGAAAGAGACTTTGGGTTTTATGCCTGGTGCAGGGTATGGAAGGAGAGCCTTTTTCACATTGGTGAGCGTTCTACAGCTAAGCTTACCTTCAGCCTCAAAGATTACTTTTTAAGATCAATGGCCCAGAACGTAGCATGAATCAAGGCCCCCAATCTCTACCCTGTCTCCCAGGAATACTGGGGTTTAAGTTCTCTTTCCTGCCTTGGGAGGAATCAACCTTGTCTTGGGTGGGACATTCACAACAGCTCCTGATCTCCTTTGCAGGCCAGCCTCCCATTGACTCTCCCAGACTGCACTGCTCTCATAAATAAAGATTTAAATAGAGTAGAATAGAACTCGTGTGACTTAATACCTCTGACACCAGCCCAAGCAGGCAGCTGAAAGTAGAAATATTAGTCCACAATCCAATATTTCCAAGTAATCAGCCCCGGGTAGAAATAGTCTTCAGTCTGGGTCTTTTAAAAGGTCATTTTTAAAAAAACTTCACCAATAGTGAAGAAAAACCAAGGTAGGGAGACAGACGTGGTGCCCCAAATTAGCAGCAGCGATCCTGTCAAGCGTGCTCCTGTAAGAGGCCAAGCCCAGTGGTCACAGAGGGTGTACGGCCCCTGCCTGTCACGGCTATTGATTGACTGCTCACAGTATTGCAGGTGACTTAAAGAGTTTCCCACAACCTTGTTTGTTTAATGTCACCTCCATATGAGAATGTCAGCCTCTGACATGTTTGACTTCTCCACAGGACAAATGCCAAGCCATGTGTGGCTGTCCCACCGACACGGATTATTCCCTACCCTCCATAACTACGATGGCAACACTCTCAATTCTTCATTTAAAGGAAGCCCTGGCAAATTCCTGCTCCTGTCCTGATTGGTGGCCTCACATGACTCTGGGCACGGGGCCAACCAAGTCTCGCCTGTTTATTTCTTCTCTGCTCTTAGAAAATCTTCAATACCAAGCCACAGTCAGCCATGCTCATAGCTGCTGATTCTCAAGGGAAGGGCTGGAGGGGGTGGGGCTGGGGCTCTGAGAGGGAGTTGAGGTGAAGCCAGAGGCCAAACCTGACTAGCTCCACACAAACAGACTGGAGATAAAAAGAGAAGAGAAGGAAGCTCAGACAGATGGCAGACAGAGCAGGGGTGAAAAATGAAAGCAGAGAAGACCGGAAAAACAAGATTCTCCATGTGGATGGATGCTCAAGAGGAGGGTGAAAACAAGGGACGAGGGGCTGTGAAGGGAAGAGGGCAGAGGAAAGGGACAGTGGGGGAATAAAGATGAGGGCAGAAAGAGCAGCAGGAGGGCAGGGAAAAATCTAGAAGGCAAAAGGGAGAAAATAGAGGCCAAACAGAAGGGTGATTAGAAAATCGAAGCAAGGAGGGGAAGAAAGGAAGTGGAAGCTGGGTCTACAGGAGGGACACTAGCCAGCAAAGGAGGCAACCACTGGAACAGCATCAAACAGCAAAGCCGGGATCAATAATGCATCCTAGCTGACCTAGTGTCTGCTTTGAATGCACGAGGCCCTGGATTCCCATATCAAAGAAAATTGGGCAGGCTGGTGAAGACTCAGAAGCCAGAGATAGTAAAATCACAACTTCAAGGTTATTCTTGACTACATGCATAGAGGCTAGCTTGGGCAACATGAGATGCTCTCAAAATTTAAATAAAAGACAAAAAAAAATGGGACAAGTAAGACATGATTAGTTCATAAGGGCTCCAGCCTCATGAATGGATTAATGCCATTTCTTGGGGCTGGGTTAGCCTAACTGGAGACTGAGTTTGTTAGGGAAGGGTGAGTATGGCCCAGTTTCCTCTCTCGGCATGATCGCTTGCCCTTCGTCACATGACAACAGTGCAGAGACTCTCCTCTGCTGCCATGCTCTGAAGCTGCCCAAACTCCAGGTCCATGAGCCAATGAGCTACTTCTTTATAGCTCCCCAGTCTGTAGTCTTGTGTTATAGCAGTGCAACAGACAAGAAGAGCATCCCCGGAATGCCCAGCCACATACAAGATTAATTCTTTTTGAAAGGCAAAAAATAAAAAAATTAAATAATAATAATAATAAAATTAGCTCTCCAACCTCCTGATATGCTGCTGTTGTTTGATACTCTTTGGTTTGTTTGTTTTTCGAGACAGGGTTTCTCTGTAGCTTTGGAGCCTGTCCTGGAACTAGCTCTGTAGAACAAGTTGGCCTCGAACTCACAGAGATCCAATTGTCTCTGCCTACCCAATGCTGGGATTAAAGGCATAGGCCATCACCGTCCCTGCTGTTTGATACTTTTGAAGCCAAATGTATGAAGAAATTAAGTTCAGATTCCAATTGAAGACAGTTTACGTTTTCTAAAGTAACACATTCAGACCCTGCTAGAAAACAAAACAAAATGAGATTTTGCTGTGTGTCTAAGTCGGTCGTTCTCAAATGGAGGCTCGGCAGACATTTTGTTTCCCAGAGGCCATTTGACAATGTCTGAAGATGTTTTGAGTTTTGAGAGTTGGGGAAGGCATGTTGTTAAACAACTATAACGTACAGGAACAGCCCCACAGCAAAGGGTGAGCTGATACAGAATCGTACAGTACATTGAGAGACCACATGGTAGTAGAACAATACCTGGAACCAAGGTAGACAGGCGGATGTTTTTAATTGATTTTATTGAGCTCTACATTTTTCTCTGCTCCCCCCCCTTTCACTCCCCTCCCTTTCAACCCTCTCCCATGGTCCCCATGCTCCCAATTTACTCAGGAGATCTTATCTTTTTCTACTTCTGATGTAGATTAGATCCATGTATGTCTCTCTTAGGGTCCTCATTGTTGTCTAGGTTCTCTGGGATTGGGCTTTCTTTGCTTTCTGTCTAAAAGGCACTTATGAGTGAGTACATATAATATTTGTCTTTCTGGGTCTGGATTACTTCACTCAATATGATGTTTTCTAGATCCATCCATTTGTCTGCAATTTTCAAGATGTCATTTTTTTTTCAAGATAGGGTTTCTCCATGTAGTCCTGACTATTTTGGAACTCTGTAGACCAGGCTGGCCTCGAACTCAGAGGCCAGCCTCTGTCTCCCAAGTGCTGGGATTAAAGGTGTGCTCCACCACCACCCAGCTAAGACGTGTAGATTCTTGAGCCCAGACCAGACTAGTTTGCTGTTGTCTCTATTTTGCTTTGGTTTTGGTTTTGGGGATGGGATCTCAAAATTGTAGGCTGACCTTGAACTCACTATGTAGCCAAGGTTGACCTGGAATTTCTAATTTTCCTACCTCTTCCCCAAAGAGCATGTGCCACCACTTCCAGTTTGCCAGTGCTGCTTTTTAAGGCGTAATAATAAAATAAAAATAAGATAAGGCAAAATCTAATACACTGGGAATAGATAAAAACAAATACAGAGAAGAAAAAAAAACCCTAGAAGAAGGCACAAGAAACAGAGACAACACTTTTTTTTTTTCAGACAGGGTTTCTCTGTAGCTTTGGAGCCTGTCCTGGAACTCACTCTATAGGCCAAGCCAGGCTGGCCTCGAACTCACAGAGATCCGTCTGTCTCTACCTCCCAAGGTCTGGGATTAAAGATGTGTACCACCACCACCCAGCCACTTTTTGACACACACACACACAAAACCTGGAAGCCGTAATATATACACAGAGCAGCCAGCATGGCCTCTTGCAGGTCCTGTGTGCGCCAGCTCAGTCTCTGTTCCGCTCTTCTACTCCACACACTCACGTGGCAGAAACATTGGCAGAAAACTATATTGCCCTGCGTAGGCCACCAATAGGTGGCTAATTCAATGAATTAAGACAAAATAGTATCCACAATTCAGTTCTTTGGTCCCATTGGGCAAGTTCAAGTGCTCAGTGGGCACCTGTGATTGGTGACTGTTGGGCAGCCTCACGTGTTTGTTAGCCCAGAATGATTCAGAACTTTAAACACGTGCACTGGAGAAGATGGTTTCTTGCCATCCGAAGGCTAAGCTACAGACAGACACCAGCTAAGCTCAGAGAGACAAGATTAGAATTTTGCCATCAGATTTAGGAGCATATAGCAGTACCATATGGCAATTTGGGGACAAGCTTCCAGGATTTCTACCCCTCGGTGTTGCGAGCCCGTCTGACCATCTAGTGAGGCCTCTTGCCCTAATCTGCGTGCTGTTGCTATAACAGAAGACCTGAGACCAAGTGGTCTATAGAAGAAGGTGCTTTGTCATGGCTTGAAGTCTGAGAAGTCCAAGGGCACGATGATGTCTGATGAAGGTCCAGACAGAGGGGAAACCGAACAGGGTGGAGCAGAGCACAAGGTACTTACAACAACAGCCACTCTTGTGATAAAGACATCGGTTCTCTTAACCTAATCCCCTTTGACAGGCCCTACCTCCTAGCGTTTCCACAGTGGAAATCCAATCTTAACATGAGTTTTCGAGGGGACAAATGATATTCAAACTGTAGCATGCATGGGCTACATCTCAGATGAAGGTTTGTAAATGCACAGAGTACAATTACAGAGAAACCCAATTATATGAAAATAAAAAAAACAGCCCTGCGATATTGTAATATATATGTTTCTTTATTAACACAGTAATTAATAAGATAAAGTGGCAGGCCTAATAACTGCTGCAATTTTGAAGAAGTGATAAGTGAAAATGATATTTGGTGGTCTATGCAACCACGGTAATATGAGATGAAGTACCATGGCATTCGACTGGAGACTCGGGCTCAGACTGCAAAGGCAGCCATGGTTTGTAGTCTATGCTCATAATTGGAGGAAATGGGAAATCTCATTAGGAAGTTAGTGGAAATAAAGAATGAGGTGTGTTTACATCCACATTCACTTGGGATGGGATTGGATGCTCTGGTGGCCGGCTCCATAGTTATCTATCTAATGGTTCCCCATCCAACACAGCGATTCTCAACCTGTGGGTCACAACCCCTTGGGCAAACCTCTATCTCCAAAAATATTGGTATTATGATTCCTAGCAGTAGCAAAATGACAGTTATGAAGTAGCAATGAAGATAGCTTTACGATTAGGAAGTCGTCACAAGGTAGGAACTGTCAAGGGTCGCAGCATTCGGAGGTTGAGAACCACTGCATGCTTCCTCTTCATGCTTCTGGTAGCTGTGTAAAAAGACACAAAGGAAAGGTTCAGCAAAGAAGCTTTCGGCACTAGACCGGATGTGGCAGTGAGTATATCACCTCTGCTCTTGCTTGCTTAGCTGGACCATGAGCCTGACTGGCGTGGGGCCGGCTGTAGACAGGACAGTTGACTCTCTGTCACACCTAACTGCCTCAGAGCTCAAAAGAGACAATGAATCCATGGGCTGGAAAGGTGACTCATTGGATGAAGTGCTGGCCATACAAGCATGAAGACCTGAGTTTGGATCCTCAGCGTCCATTTCAAAAGCTGGGCACAGCATGTCTGTAACCCCAGAGCTAGGGTGGCGTGGCAGAGACAGGCAGATCTTGGGGGCTCACTAGACAGCCAGTGGGACAGAAACTGTGAGCTCTCGGTTCAGTGGAAGACCTACTTCAAAAAAACAAGGTGGAAAGCAAGAGACTGTGACCCCCACATGTACAGATACCTGTGACCTCTACATGTACAGCACATGTGGGCATGTGCACACACACACACACACACACACACACACACACAGTTTTAGCATGCTGGAAGAAGAGGCAATGTACTGAAGTCAGGATTCTAAGGAGGCCCTGGAGACAATATAATAGGGGCCCTTGTCTCAGTGGAGAGCTGAAAGGGAAACCCCACTTTGGGGAGAAGAGTTTGAGGGCTTTTACAAGATTTCAGGTCCCTGCTTGACTACCAAGACCAGCCCTGTACCATTGTCCCTTTAGATCTTATCTTAGCCACCCTCCCCCACCCCAGAAAAACCTAGAGAAGTTCTGCAGCCACAGGCTCGGTGGGGCCCACCTCCCTGGGTCACTCACGCGGAGACCTCACAGATCCCCAGGAAGGAGGTAACAAAATCAAAAATAGCCTCTCCTCCCAGGAAAAAAAATTAAAAATAGATTCCAACCCACATGAAAATTAGGGTGGAAAGAAAGGAAAGGAAAACAAAATGAATCATCTTTATGTGTTTTTGCTGAGCGAGAGCCTGTTGCCATGGCTACAGGGCCCTGTGTGTAGGCAGGGTCTTTTCCAGCAAGTTCAAGGCCCACTAAAGAGCCAATGGGGGCGGTCCGATTCCCAGTATGTTACAGCCATCGGATCTGCGATCTTCCGACACAGCCGCTGCCACCAAGCTGGTCTTATTAATGACTGTCACGGTTAATTTACGGTTTCCCTCCATTGTAATCTGTCTATCGCTGTAATTGAACAAACGAGACAACTGGTCTGGATCTCATGGGCGTTCAGGGAAACTCTTGCCTGCTTTTGCAATCTAGCCTGTCGGGGAGGTTAAGCGAACTTGTGAAGAAGCCCTGTCTTAAATCACAGAGTGGGAACACGGGTTTTGCAGCCAGCTCCGGTCAGCTGCTACATGCCTTCCTGGTGGGCCTGCTGCATACATGAAAATCCTCAGGGAGGCAAAGAACGATAAGCAACCAGCAAGACCCCATGCAGGCCCTCTGTGGCTGAGAAACCACACCAGGACTGGTACCTGATCCTCCAGCAGAAGGCCGCCTTGCCATCTGCTTGCCAAACGGTGTCCCTGGTTTAGAAGGGCTGAACTCCTGGGGGTTCTTTTCTTAGAACTAGGGTTTGAGGCTTTGCCCCAAACTGGAAAAAGACAGCTCAGGGCTCTGATGTCTCTTGTCTCACACGTACTTTTCTAGAAACGGCAGTGGTCTGCATTTAGGACAACCCAATGTGTTAAGACTTCAGACTCAAAACAAACATATTGGACAGGGAGGGAGGGAGGGAGGGAGGGAGGGAGGGAGGGAAAACTCAATTCATAAACAATTCTTCCCTTTAAAATGATCGGCCTGGTGATGTTCCACACAGGAAATGGAAGAGACATGTGATCTTGACAGTTATCTTATGCCACACAGGGAGAAAGGGGCAATTGACAAAATCACAACATGGATGTAAAGCCAAATGAAGTCCTGTATTGATAAATTTCCTGAAGGTGATAGCTGCACTATCTCCTATTCTTAGGAGATGGAAACCCCCAGTATCCAGCTCCTAATGGAAGGTCATGAGGCACACAACTTCTTTAGTCTGAATGTCTGTGTTCCCCGCACTGCAAATTCACGTTGAAATTCTACCTCTCGATGTAATGGTATTAGCAGCCAGGGGCTTTGGGAGGAGCTGAGGGCTTGAGAATAGAGCCTTCAGGAATCTGTTAATGGGATTAGTATCCTTATAAAAGAGGCCTCCAAAGGCATGTCACTTCTACCCATGCAAGGACAAAGTAGGAAAGTGCTATCTGTGAATCAGAAGTGGGTTCTCACCGGACTCCAAATCTTCTAGCGTCCTGACTTGTAAAGGACCAAAGGAACCCCGCTGCACATGTGCAAATACAGCAAACAATCCTCTGTGAACCAGGAAGAAGGTCCTCACTGCTGAATACGCTAGCTTATTGACTCTGACTTTTCAGGGACCAGAGGAGTGGGGAAAAATGAAATTTCTTTTTGTTTAAAAGCCATCCAAGTTAATAAGAACAGGAACATACCCTTGAACAATATAGGAAAAGATTTTATGCAGTCATCCCTTGTGATCTGCGGAGGATTGATCCCAGGATTCTGCTCCTGAACATGCACACACACACATGCATGAACACACACATTCATGCACACAAACACACACTCATACACACACATGCATGCACACACATGCATGCACACATACACACACCAGATTAATTCATTAATCTTTTCTTTAAAAAGAAAACCCAAGGGCTTGTGAAGAGATGGCTCAGTGATTAAGAACACTGGCTGCTCTTCCAGAGGACCTGGGCTCAATTCCCAGTACCCACATGGTAGCTCACAACTGTCTGTAACTCCAGTTCTAGGGGATCCAACATCCTCACACAGACATACATGCAGGCAAAATACCAATGTATGGAAAATAAAAATAAATAAATTATTTTTTAAAAAAGAAAGCACAAAACTAGAATCATTTTAGTGGTCAGCTCTGCTCCACATTTACTTTCTATACCTCAAAGATGTGATAAACAATTCTAGATGTATTTGCAGGCCATATATCAGAGCTATCCCTATAAAGATGACTGCAAATTGAACTTTGCATACTTAAATACACCAGGAGAGCTAACTATATATTAGGAAAGTGAAGCAAATTGAAGAACAGTTTTATCTGGAGTTTTCAGAAGCCCCATCCTTTAAATAAAATGGTATAGTATTTTCATATAGCTCTTCTACACGTTAAATCATTTCCAGACTACTTGCAATATCTAAGGCAATATAAATGCTATGTAAACAGTTGTTATGTAGCTTTTCAGCTTAGGGTTCCTGCTCAACCATCCTAGGCCTAACTACATTTTGGAGTTCTGTTGTGCTTGGCTTTTCTAGTTTTGTTGTTGTTGTTGTTGCTGTTGCTGCTGTTGTGATTGTGGTTGGAGATAGAGTCTTGGGTAGCCCAAAATGGCCTTGAACTCATTATGTAACCAAGGATGACCTTGACCTTCTGATTTTCATGCCCCTACTTCCTGAGTATTAGGGTTATGTATGTTCACCTCCCTACCAAACTGGGGATGTAACCCAGGGCCTTGTGCATGCTAGGCAAGTACTCTACCAACTCAACTATATACCCAGGGCTCCATACTTACATTAATCTGCAACTGCTTGAACCCATGGATAAAGAAGTTTGACTATGTATTTACGTGTGTGTGTGTGTGTGTGTGTGTGTGTGTGTGTGTGTGTGTGTGTAGGAGATGCACAAATGAAATGAAATAGAAAATGTTAAAAATATGTGACTCTGAACCCAAATATGATCAAACCTGTAATCCTAACATTCAAAAGGCTGAGACAGGAGGATCACCATGAATTTAAAGTCTGGGCTACATAGTGAGTTCTGGACCAGTCCAGGCTACAGATTGAAAACTGTCTCAGAAGTGACCAAAGTGTGACTCTGCATGGTTGGTATCCTTCGTCCCATGACCTCTCTCCAACAGCTCTGTAAGTTTGAAACTTTATTCAAATAAAACCTTTTAAATTTACTTCAGTTTTCTTTTACATAATGGTTAGGTTTCAAACCTGGGAGGAACAACCAAGGTGCCTGTTTAACATATCCAAGTGGCCTGCATTTCCCTAGCCCCAGATGGTCCTGCAGATCCTGGACAGTGAAATGGCCCGCTCTTCCCCAACTTGGCCGGCATTCCAGCTTCCTTGCCCTCCAACAACAACGCTGCCCGGAGTCAACAGGAGGTAGTCATAGAGATGTGCATCACCCCATATCATTTCTTTCTTATCAACAAAAACGCTGGGATGTTAGATTTCAAACCTGGGACAAATGGCTGATTTAACATATCAAAGCAGACACTGGCTTCCAGGATTAAACTCAGGTTGTCATGACTGACAGCGGGTTCCTTAACCTAACACTAAGCCATCTCTCTAGCCCACGCTCCAACACTCCCCCCCCCCCAGCCACCGCCTTGGGTTTTTTTTGAGGCAGAGTCTCTTACAATAATCAAGCTACCCTGGAGCTCACTGTGCTGTCAAAACTGGCCTTGAATTTGTGGCAATCCCCCTGCCTCATCTTCCCAAGTGCTAGGATTACAGACAGCTGGTCACCATACCAGGTTTCTAATACTCGTTTCTGTGATGATGGCAGTGTTGGGTGTATGCATTGTCCTGTGCCACAAACTGTAGTTATAAGCAGCTCTTGAGTGCTGGGAATGAGGCTAGTCCCACTGGGGGATGCTGCAAAAGCAAAATACACGCCAGATTTCACAGACCAGGCACAATAAAAGAGTGAAAGAGAGTCTATAGATCTCTGTATGTTAATAATGACTGTCACCTGCTTCTTGTTATTTTTAAGATGACTAGCAGAAAACTTTGAATTACTTTCGTGACTCGTATTTGCAGCTCATTTGGTGCTTCTACGGGGTGGAAGGGGTCTAGGAACTTATGGGAGCTGCTTTTCCCTTGCTCTCCTGGCCCAAGCTGTCTGTCAGAACAAAATACTCTGAGGAATATCCTAAGAGCCATATGTCTAGGCAAGGGAAAGTGTTGGTCAGGGAACAAGCTCCATAGAAAAACAGAAGCTGAACGTCGTAGGGTTGTTTCTGTTCAAAGCCTACTCTCCCCCTGTAGAGTATTATCGGGGTGACTGTTAAGTCACCACTCCTTCGAGAGAAAAGACCAGCATTGCCCGCTCTGGACTGGAGGGAGAATGGGAAGTCAGTGCACAGGCTGAGTACAATTAGCTGTCTTTTCCAACAGTGCCCGTGGATAGGGCTCGTGTGTTCATTAGCACCTTCTGCTTCCCATCAAAAGGGGTAAGGCGTGGACCAATGAGGGGGGCTCAGTGTGTAGACATTTGCAGCCAAACCTGATAGCCTGAGCTCTATTCCCAGGACCTACAGACTGGAAGAAGATAAAGCCATCCATGTTCACCTTGTGGTATTTGCCTGTGTACATGCACACACAAACACATACACACACACACACACACACACACACACACACACACATCTAAATTAAGTAAGACAAAGATGAAGTCCGTGTCCTATGACCACTCCTACCAAGAATGTTCCGTGGGAAAGATACTACACAGCTGGCCTTGACACAGGCAATCACAGCTCTTGAGAGTCTCATGCAGGAGGATTTCAAGTTCTAGGCCAATCTGGACTATAGTGAGACCTGTTTCAAACAAGTAAAATAAAATAAAAAGAAACTGGCACTGTATAATCTGACTTTCGTCACTCATCCTTGGAACCCAATCACCAATTCCAAAGGACACCTGGACTACGTGAGAGGACAGCTAAGAGCCCAGCTGGCAGTCAGACGCAGCTACCAGATGTTATGCCTGGCCAGGCTTTCTAACGGCCCTCAAACTCGAGCCTTCCTGGTGATCCTCCAGGCACCCTAAAGCAGAGACAAGCCGTTTCTGCTGTCGTCTGTCTCAGTTGCCAGCAAGCAGTGTCTGTGAAGATTTAATAAATGCTTTCAGGCTGCTAAGTTTGAAAGTCATTTGTCTTGCAGCCCTAGTACCTGGAACATCCAGAGTATGGCCGTAAACATCCAAGCTTTATTGAAAGAGGACACAGCTGCAATGCATGCTGGGGCATGAGGTCGGAAACTGTGTTGGTTAATCTTCTTTGTCAACTTGACTGGATTTAAAATCGCCATGGCAACACACCTCTGGGTGTGTCTGTGAGCTTGTTTCAAGAACGGTTTAAGTGGAGAGGAAAGAGCATTTCCTGAAGATAGGTAGGGTCTTGGAGTGCCCAAAACAGAGAAGTAAGCTGTACGCCAGCTTCGGTACACTTCTGCTTCCCGGTGCACAGGAAGCAGTCTCATTGTGTGAGAGCCCACTACCATGACTTTCCACCATGATGGATTTGAACCCTCACAGTGGAGACAAAGTGAGCCCTCCCTTCCCTCCATTGCTTTACTCGGGTATCTTCTCACAACAACGGGAGAAATAACTACGAATAAAAGGGAGGAAGCTCTGAGCGTTTGCCACCACCCTCCAGCGCATTCTAGCACACCGTGGGAAACCCCAGCTGACCTCCCACTGTGAGCTTAGAGTCTAGCAGCTGCTTGGTAGATCTCAATTAGGTTTTTCTAGAATTATCAGCGGCCTGAAGAACTTTTTTTTTTTATTTGGAAGAACTTTTTTGAAGGAAGGCTCAAATAAAATGCAGAGCCGCTTTAGAAGCCCCGAGTTTGACATTAAATAGGTGTTAAAATATGCATCGTCCCGATTGCCTTTCAGCTCTGGAGAACTCCAATCATGACAATAATTAATATAATGGCTTGATTTATTGCTGCTCCTCCTCTGGATTGTATTTATTTGGTTATATTTTAATGCTTGAATCACACAAAACGGGCTGACTAAGGTAAAAGGCTGTGGATGTTCTACCAGAAGAGGGGGAGGGTGAGGACAACCTCAGAGAGAGAAATAGAGGAAAAGTATACACAAATATAATTTATAAAATTAGCAACATACAGGGAAAGAGATGATCTGCATACTCAAAAAAAATACAGCGGCTCCAGGTAACCTTGGCAGTGAGGTCAAGTAAAAGAAAGAAGGCAAAGCCTGAATCCCTGAAAGGCTCCGGGCTGTACTCTACTTGACGGCCTTTGCTGAAATACCTGGCCATGCTCCGTGGAAGGAATGCTGCCAGCCTGGGTCAAGTGACAGGGTAGTGAACTACGCCTGCCCACCCATGTGCAGTCATCCACTCCCCACCCGTGTGCAGAAGAAGGTACCCATTTGCCTAAACAAAAGACCTTTGGGTCAGCCTACTAAACGGAGTCACTGGGTGGAAGCGGAGCAGGAAGGCATGGCACACGGACCTGACTCAGAGGAGGGCAAATCCACAAAGACAGGAGGAAAAATCTTAAGCGACTAGCCTCCGGGGTGGGGGGGAAAGGTGGATGCTGGGAACCTGGAAGAGCTGATGTGTCCTGTCCCCACCTCGTGCCTCTCCCCAGCATCATCTCTTCTAATCTAGAACAAGCATATGAAGGATAGTTTTGTAATCCCCAGATTACAAACGAGATCATGGAAGCGGTATGTTTAATTTCCCAGAACCACAAAACTTAGAAAACAGAATCAGATCTCTCAATTCCTAAGCATGCTTGGGGGTCCTTCCTCCCTTTGATCATAGCCAGGCTTTCAAACAACTTAACTTGTATGACGAGGCGTACCGAACACAATGAGCAGCTAAGAGGCATGAGGCTCGGAGAGACGACTGGCTCCAGGTCACAAGCCATTCGCCCATATTTGACCTCCAGCCAAACAATCCGTGCAGGTTCAGCCCAAAGAATGTACCATGGGCAAGGCACCTGAGCAAGGAGGCCCATAGGAATGGGTATAGTGGAGAAGGGGAGAGGAGCAGTCCCCTGAGATACACAGAAGGGGAAAACAAGACAAGCCTAAGCTGCAGCTCTGCGGATGGTGGGCCCAGCCTTCCACAGCCTGATGAACTAGATTACAGAAGATCATTTGCCTGTTCAATAGCTTCTCCCATTCTCTCAGGTTCACTTAGGGAAGAAAGAAAAGGGAGCCGGAAGAGGGCCTTCTTATGTTCTCCCCCAGCTTTGGAAGCATGGGAAGATGGATGGAAACAGATCTCAGGAACCCCCTGCTCACCCTCTACCCCTCCCGCGAGCCCCGAGAGGCAGGTGTGCTTTATTGAGGCTGAGAGAGTATAGTCAGAACCAACAAGCTGGATGAATATCCTCCATAAACCATGGCCAACGCAGTCTGCAGCACGGAAAGACCTTCCTGATGGAGACAGCTATCCATAACCTAATTTGGTGAGAGAGTAGCCAGCTGTGCCTAGCTGCGGAAGTGATGTCCTAGAGACAGGGATGCTATAGGAAGCCAGTCATGGGCCCCACAGGACAGCAGTGCTCAAATGATTGGTACCAAAAGACTTCTTTCTTTTTTGTTTGTTTGCTTTCCCCAGCTCTCACAGACAAATCTCTGGTAAAATATAACAAAGATGAACTATGGGAGGGGGATTACATTTTTAAGCCCAAATTTTAATGGCCTTTGGATTCCATAGACATAGAATGACTCTGACACACAGAAGTTGTAAAATGTATATTCTTGATTTCTGTGTTAGCTTGTCACTTACAGGGTAACAAATTGCTGCTGAGCCTGCCTAGGTCTGCAGACACATCGGAGAATCATTGCCATAGAAGACTAACATGCTTGAACAGAGAGAGCTTCTTAGTCCCGACAAGTTTTCCAACGCAGGCAAGGATGTCACTGAGATAACACATTCCAGGAAACAGGGATGCCTGACAGCTCTTTGTTGAGTGTTACATTCTATAGATGTTGATGATTATATTCTATATGTTATATTCTATAGATGTCTCCAAGGGACAGCGCTAGGACACTAGTATAGTCACACTCCCCTAAATGGGAAAGCCAAGACTCTGGGTAGGACTGGGTATTTTTCAAGTTCACAGCCACCTTATAAACTAAGGTCTCCCTTAATATCAATGAGCTCTGCTGCCAACTTCCTCATTCTGGTGAGGATGGAATGTCTACATGAGTGTCCCCAAGGGGCATGTTGTCCCTACAGTGGCTCCTTTTCTCTGCAATGGCTGACAATGTCAATGAACATCATTTTGATTCCTCTGCACCCTCTTAGGTCCCTTTTTCACCCTTTTTTTTCATGGAAAAGAAGAGTCAAAACCTCTCCAAAAGAAGAGACAGGACCCCCCCCCCCAAGTGAGAGAACTCTTTGGTTGGCAACAAGAACCAAAAGATCTATCTTGGATATTTCCTCCTACCCACTGGTGACTTGAATTTTGTAGAACAGGTAGGGTACCTGGGACTTGGACCCCCCAAGTTCTCCCAAGTCCCACAGCTCACCACCTCAGCCTGGTTTTCTTTTCTCAATCAGGGCAAAGAGGGCCTGTGCAACTCTTTCCCAACCAAGCTGTCTAACAGTCCACATTGTGGACTAGACAGGCCCACCGGTGCCTGACCTGGAAGTTGCCCACAACAGAAAATCCTGCTAGGGCCACTTCTGTCTCTGCCAGCAGATGTCACTGCAGCCTGACCTCAGGTTACCAAAAGGGCACCACAAATTTTGGCTTCCAAGTCCTAGGAAACCGGACACAAAGATACTTGGCCCTTTGCTATTTTCTTCTTATGTGGCAAGCTTGCTGCTGACTGCAAGAAAGATGTGTTTTGACCCTCTGTTTCACCATCTGTGAAATGGACATGTTCCCCCTCACTTCCTATCTTCCCCAAAGAGAGGATTTGAATAGCCATATTGTTCAGTTCTAGTTAGTTCCCACCCTCCCAAACCTCAGTTATTCCATCAATCAGAGTACCCCATGATAACTCATTTGCATCTACCAAAACAGGTACCCAGAATCACCTCCACCTATTTCTGTTTCCATAGTAACAGCAGAGTTTAAAAAAAAAACACCTCTAACAAAATAAGACACCTAAGAGGCATAAACAAAATCTGTGCTGGTGTGGGAGACTGTAAAGTTTTTATTGCCACCTGTTTGGAAGACCTGCATAATTCAATGGTGCTCCCGGCATTTGCGAGGGAAGCAATCACCCCAAAGTTGTGACAATAAAGCCTTTATAGCCCCCCCATGCTGGCACACCCACTCAAGGTACAAAGCCCCACTTTGATAAACTTCTGCTTCTCGTATTTGCATAATGGAAATGGAGGAGATTTTCTACCTAGGCTGCTAGGGGGTTTTAGCTCGAAGCTCTCCTGGAAGCAAATCTAGAAGCTCCTCTAAGTAGAGATGGCTGAGAGAGATAGCTAACCCTGCAGGCAGGACCTTGGGGCAAGGCAGCACAGAGAAAGAGTCTTCCCGTTCCCTGGGGCCAGACAGGTTCTAGTTGAAGGTCATATCCTCCCCACCTCCAGGCAGTCCAGGAATCACAGCTCTCAAAGTATTTCCTCTGTTGGAAAGCTCGCTAAGTGAGAAAACTTGTCTAGGGTAGGTGTAGGAAAGAAAGGGCCCAACTCAAACCGGCACCCAAAGTCCCTCACCGTCAACGTCCCCCACCCCTCCCTGCGTTCTCTTTCAGTGCCTTCTCCCTCAATCTGCTGGGGACAGGCCAGGTAGCGGTGACTGTTCTAGATGCCTCTCCCTCTCTCATCTCTCTAGGCAGATTATTGCAGCCCTGCCAGGACTCAGTGGTAAAAGTTTGAGCGTGTCTGTAGAGCTTAATCAAATGCTAATTCCGTGTGGTGAAAGAATTTGCTGGAATCTGCAAGGGAGCTCCTGGCAGCAAGAAAATGCGTTGATTCACTCCCAAATCTGCTTTGCCCAAGCCGGGTGCGATTTAGAGCGTAAGCTGTATTAAATCACCGAGTGCTGTGTGGATCACACAGCCATCCTTTGTGTCGTTAATGAAGGGAAAAACAGGGCTTTATTCTGAAGCTTTGTGTATAATCAGATGCCATGTTGTAAAGCTCTGGAAAACACACCAGAAATCATAATTGGGAGGAAATAAAAGGGTTAGTCCAAAACAGCATATGCAAATACGAAGGAAAAAGAAACTGCCCCCAAGATTTGTGCATTTCAAGAATCAACTTTTAATTCATGCACAGGGAGATTACAGAAGGGGAGGAGAGGCCTTTAAAATAGTATGAAAAGCTAGTTTAGATGTAAGTGAGAGATAATAGGCTTTCACCAGGGAATAAGCAAGGGGGCCAAGTTTGTGCCCAGGGCTGGGGGCGGGGGGCATTTTGGCTTCTGGTTATCCTCGCTGCTGCAAAATTATTCAGGGCCTGCAGCCTGGTAAGGAAGGAAAGGTTTCAGATCACCAGCTCTGGTAAGCTACAGTAGAAGGAAGGAAGGTCCAAATTGCCTGTAGTAGTCACCAAGGTTCTGGGGCTTGGCTGAGTTGGGGGCAAGAGTAGTTTGATTGTTGTTTTAATCATTTCGAGGTCGCCTAGGAAAGTGGTTGGGGTTTGACGCCTGTCGTACAGCTGGAGTTTAAGGAACGCTGTGCCGAGCCCTCCCCAGCCCTAATTCACTACTGATTTGCTTATTAGTTCGGATCAGGGAGCCGGTTTCTGGAGAGATGTGAATTGCCATTGATTTAATCCTCTTCCCAGCACGCGCTCCCGGCCTAGGGTGAGGCTGTGAGGGGAAAGGGGGGCTGTCAGCTGGTTCAAGAGCAAGTTGCTGCTTCTCCTGCATGGCTTTGTCTGCTTCCCCGACCATCTGCTTCCAGGCAGCTAGGAGCTGTGGGCAGAGGAGCTGAGCCCCCAGAACTCAATGCCTGGTGTCTAGACCTGCGTGTCTCTGGGTAACTGACTTTGAACTCAGTGCTCTCCTTGGGAAACAGAGTATGTGGCCAAGCTACAGCTTGCATCTCATTAAACTAGAACACTTGGAATAGCACAGGGATCGCACTATCTACCCAGTATTCAGTGTGTGCGTGTCCTCACTTAAGACACCCACCAACCTCTCAGATAGATGCTCTACAGTTCAGAGGGAAGAAGCTGGGCCTCAGAGAGGTTAAGAAACCAAGTAAAACACTGGAAGGCCACGTTGCGTAGCTCCAGGGTGTTCGGTCTGCATCTCTGCACCATGTGGCCTAACTAAGCCTACTTCACCTTACATGAGCCATCTCATCTGTGTGTTCCTAAACGACCATCAAGAGAAAGGGGTTTTCCTCCCTGGGGCCTGATAGCAGAGGCCTGTAATGTCAGCTACTCCAGAGGGTGAGGCAAGAGGATCTCCATTTCAAGACTGTCTGGACTGAAGAGTGACTTCAAGGCCAGTCTGGACAATTTGGTGAACCCCCGTGTCAAAACAAAAGAGAAGAGGCCAAAGAGTTGAGCTCAGGGGTAGAGTTCTTGTTTTGCAGACTCTACATCTATGCTCAATCCTAAAAGGCAAGCATTTTCAGCCAGCATTCGAACTACACACTGTTTTGTTGACAGTGGTCAGGCTTGAACCCAAGCCACCGAGCTGCTGCCCCAGCCTCTGATGCCCCAGCCTCTGAGTAGATCATTTCATGAGAATCCAAACAGCATGCGCTCACTCCACCGGCAAGCTGACGGGCATCTCGTCTCCAGTCTAACCGTCAAGCCTAGAGGAGTTCACCTTCCCAGCCACCATCAGGTTCTTCATCTGAGGCCCTCTTTCCACCAATCTCTTATCCCATTCCCACCTCCCCCTCAAGCCTTCCGCTTCTTTGCCTGCCGCTTGACACAGGCGCTCCTCAGGAAATACTTGCCAGTTGACTAGTAAGAAAAACATGGGCCCTGATTTGTGGTCTCTTTGGAAATCGCTGGTGGATATCTTTTCGATCCCAGCCAGCCAGGCTGTTCCTCAAAAGAGATCCATTCCAGAGGTCACATCATTCCATAATACTGCTTGGAGACCAATGAGAACGAGAATTTCTAAGCCGTGTCTGTAGTTGACTAGTCCCCGAAGTCAATACTAAAAGAATCCAGTTACCATTTATCAGTGTGGGCTCAAGGGCAGCAGCAGGCATTGAGGCTACTGAAATAAAGGAGACGGACAGTCTGCTTTTCTATCTAGAGTACGTGGGGGGGGGGGGTTGAGGAGTTCTAGACTGGGTTCTCTGTGTAGCCCTGGATGTCCAGAAACTCACTCCATAGACCAGGCTGGCCTCGAACTCACAGATCTTCCTGCCTCTATCTCCCGAGTGCTGAGATTAAAGGACTGTGTCACCTGGAATAAAGGATCATTTTCTAACCTCTGTTTTTATATGTATGGGTGTTTTTGCCTGCGTGTATGCCCATATACCATGCGGAGCCTGCAGCGTCTATGCAGTCTGGAAGAGGATGGTAGATCCCCTAGAACTGGAGTTGCAGTTGGTTTTGAGGCCTCCCATGTGAGTACTAGGAATTGAATCCAGGTCCTCTGCAAAAACAAGCACTCTTAACCACTGAGCCATCTCTTCAGCCCCATCCAGAGTATTTTAATTGAAACAAATAACTATTATGTGTGTGTGTGCCCAACCCAGTGGTAAGCTGAACAAAAATGGGGATCAAGCCCAGTGTTGTTTGCTTGTCTGTCTCCATCTCATAGCACAGCAGAAGGAACGCTCTAGAAAGCGATTCTGAATACGAAAGTGCAGTGAGCTTTTCCAGGTTACTTCATTTGATCTTTACTCCAGTGCTATAAGCTTAGTCCAATGATCGCATTTTAATGATGAAAAAACAGGCTCACCGAGTTTCTCTAAATTTCTAGACATCATAGGGAACAAGGAAGGGGGCAATGATCCCATGGCTGTCTGCTTCCAAATTCATTTAGCACACCTCTCATCCACGGTGCCCTCTTGAGTTAGTAGGTGATGGGGCAGAAAGATAATACTAAGTGTAAGGAAACAGATTAAGGGAGGCTGAGGAGACATGGCAACGAAATGCAATATTGATCCTAGGTTGCACTCTGCATCAGGAAATGAGCATTCGGTGTAGGAACTATTGGCAAAATGGGGGTGTGGAATACGGTCTTTTGTATTGGTATAAATTCCCTGCATGTGAAAATGGTCTTGTAGCTAGGACGTTCAGGCTGTAATATTTAGATGAGAAATGTCGTGAAGCCTGGTAAATTCATCATATTCTCTCTCTCTCTCTCTCTCTCTCTCTCTCTCTCTCTCTCTCTCTCTCTCCCCCCTCTCTCACACACACTCACACACACACATACACACACACAAAGAGAGAGTCTCACATCTGCTTCAGCCTCTCTAGTGTTTCCATATACCTGGCTTAGAGAAAAAAAATACTAATGGGTTAGGGGAAAGATAAACAATTGCACAGACAGACAAGCAACTGTTGCAAAACAATAAATAAATCAAGATATGGGTAGGGTACACAGCTGCCCAACGGTCTACTCTTTCTGTTTTTCTGGAGGTTTGACATCTTTCCAAACAAAAACTGAAAGAGGAGACGATGACACAGAAATGACCCTGAGATTTTCGTTCACGTCCTCAAGGAAGGCTGAGGGCCACAAATGCAGACACCTTGGTCCCAGGGAGTACTCAACAGCTGGGAAAATGGACGCATTAGCTAAGGCCTGCTCTCTCGGGAACACCCTCAAGAAGCTTTGGCAACGAACTAATTCTTTGTCTGGATGTTTTCAAATGTGAGACTGAATTAACTTCTCCATACCATTAAGCAAGAAAGGGGTGTGAAACAGCACCAGCGGCCCCAGGACTAGGGAAGCCACCTCCACTGCAGAGCTCAAATCTGAGCCACTTATTACCTTGGGTAACATCTAAATGTCAAAAGGCAGGGGTGGAACCAGAGAGCAAAGCTTGCCCGTGAATACAAATGGGACTGGGCTTTAAAATAAAGCCTGGGTTCAGATTCCAATACTCCAAATGCCAATCAAAAGATTCATTTAGTTTTTAAGTATGTGGGGGAGCGCCTAGTGTCATATCTGAAAGGCCGTTATCCAGGAATAAGCGTGGATTCCTCCTGTCGCTTTTGAACTTCTGTTTGCCTGCCTCAGCTGCAGCTTCATTTTGTGGATTTTGTTTTTGGCTTGGTTTGATGTGTTTCCCATGAAGAAAATGGGGAGCCATGTTACTCTTTGATTTTGTTTTAATGGTTCCATATTTGTGGATTTTTTTCAAGATAAAACTTGTGAAGAAGGAAAGAGAATCACTCAGATGTGGCCCTTAAAATATCTAAGAATAGTAGGTTTAGGGAACACAATAGAATCTTCAAAATTAGAGTAAATGGATACATATGAGGGACTTTTTTTTTCTGGTTCTTTCAGACAGGGTTTCTGTGTCACCTGTCTCTGCCTCCTGAGGGCTGGGATTAAAGGCATGTTCCTCCACCATCCAGTTCGAGGGACTTAGTTTTAAGTCCAAGAGTTTTCCCTAAATGAAACAATAATTTATGCTTAGGGTGAAATTTTATTTTAAATATCATGATTGAACCCAGGGTTTAGTGCATGTTAGGCAAATGTTGTCCTGGATCAGGATAGAAAGAGAGAAAGTTAAAGAGACTGGAGAAGGGTAAGGAACTCCTTACCCCAGAGTCTAGTTGAAGCCTCTCACTGGCTGAGAGTCAAGAATTCCAGGACACTGGGGCTGGGCCATAGCTCAGTGGTTAAGAGCATTTCTCTTCAGATAGCCTGAATTCAGTGCCCAGCACCCATATGGTAACTCATAGCCTTCTATAACTCCAGTCTCAGGGAATCTCATTCCTCATCGGACCTCTAGGAGCTCCTGCACGCACACAGTACACATGCATGCACATAAATAATAAATAAATAAATAGAATTACGCCACAATTAACAACACTTGCCCTAAAGACTGCTAATGCAATGACAAGATTCCTTTCACCCAGAGATTTCAAAAAAAGAATGTTAAACTAGCCTAAGGGTCGATGAACTTTCTGCAATTTTCAGAGACTCACATCAAGATTATGAACTTTGTTTACAATAGAAACAAGTTTGGGCCTCTTATCCAACCTCATGTCTTAGGTTTTTAGTCATCAGCTGCAATCCTATTCACCCTACCTCAAGAACCACCCTCTGATCTCATTCACTAGGAAAAGGAAAAGAAAAAACACAATTTTACAAAATTCTCGGACAACGTAACTTTAGAAGCCAACAAAATCACAACTGTTCAGCTACTAAGGTACTGAAGTGCAACTCTTGGGAAGGCCACACCCACACATGGCTGTGTAGTGCCCTTTCCCTCCCTAAAATTGTTCTTAAAATTTGTTCTTACTAAACTCCAACTCGGCTTCATACTTACTTCTGAGATTCTTTTCAGCGGCACAGTCAAGACTTGAGGCTTCGCTTCTGTAGCAGCCTCTACCATGAGAAGAATGGGGCATCCAGCCCCGCCCCTGCTGCTGCTCTGCTACCACCAAGTCACATCCACAGCCCCAAGATCAACAACACTTTGAAGAAGCAGAAGCATCCAACGGAGGCTTCTGAAGACCGGTTTCCTGCTGTAAACACCTAGATGGCATCTAATTCCTGTAGGTGACGTTTAGATGATGTTTTTGGCAGCTGTTGGGTGAGGGGGTGGTTTCTGACCTGGGCCAGTCCACAAAGCAGACAACCCTGTTCTGAAGTGAGAGAGCCCCACTCAATGCAAAGGAAAACCCTTACTGCCATTAAACTACCCTTCTTAGCACAGGCAATCCCTCTGAGAGGCAAGTCCAGGCAAAAGCCCTATTCAAGAACTGGGAGGAAAGCCTCTCCTTCCTAGCTGGGTACCATTTTATTTCATCTGAGGAGAAACTCATAGCATGGGCAAAAAGAGAGATGAAAAGAACAAGGAATCAAGATGATTTCAGCACAGAATATTCTAGCAGACTTTCAAAGAAGTTAATACCAATACTCCTCAAATTATTGCACAAAATAGAAACAGAAGGAACATTGTCAAATATATTTTATGAGGGTGACCCTAGTGAATGGGGGATACAGAGCCTGAACCGGCTATATTCTGTAACCAGACAAGGCTTCCAGTGGAGGGATTTGGACATCAACCCAGCCACAAAACTTCCAACCTACAATCTGTCCTGCCTGCAAGATGTGCTGGGGTAAGAGTAGTGCAGAACTTGTGGGAGTGGCCAACCAGTGTCTGGTCCACATGAGAGGGCACCCATGCCTGACCCTGCCCGGATGGCCAGGAACCTGAGGCTGGATAGTACAGAGACTTAAGATATTCTTCTATATTCCTAGACCACAACCTAGCCCAATTGTCATCAGAAAGGCTTCAACCAGCAACCGATGAGGACAGATACAGAGACCCACAGCCAAACATTAGGTGGAGCTTGGGGAGTCCAGCAGAAGAGGGAAGGGAGGGTTGTGGAAGCCAGAAAAGTTGAGGACACCACAGGAACACAGTCTACAAAATCTTAGGGGCTCACAGAGACTGAAGTGACAAGCAGGGAATTTGTGTGGGTCTGACCTAGGTCCTCTGCATATATGTCATGGTTGTATAGATTGGGGATCCTTGTGCTATTCCTAACAATGGGAGTAGGAGGGGTGTCTCTGACTCTTTTGTGTGCTCATAGGACCCATTTCTTCCTACTGGGTTGCCTTACCCTGTCTTGATATGAAGGTATGTGCTTAGTTGTATCTTGTGTTCAGTTGCTATCATTGCCTGCTCTTCTCTGAAGGGAAACAGAGGAGCAGTGGATTGAGGGGAGAGGAGAGGTTGTGGGGGGAGAGACTGGAAGGACTGGAGGGAGGAGAAACTATGGCCAGGATGTAATGCATGAGAGAAGAATATAAACCAAGATAAAATAAAATAAAATAAATAACTAGGAGCCAACAGAAGATACCCCCTGTGGGAGAAGAGGGACAGTACTATCCATGGCTCTAGGTTGTGGGGTAGCACCATTTTGATTGTGCTTTCGCTCCAGGAAGGCAGATTGTTTGCAGAGAACAGTCCTTCCATTTTCTCCTGGTTTGCCTTCCAAAAGTTTTCTCCGCAAAGAAGTGCCTGGACTAAAAGGCAAAGAGTCTGAACTCTGAATGAGATTAAGTCTCTGGAATATGCTCATGCTGCCTTCATGGTATGTTATGTTCTCTCCTTTTTTTTGGAAATGTATTATATGCATTCAAAAAGTGTGTCAGATTTTTCTGAAATCCATTAAAGTTCATTCATTGTTTGGTCCAAATTTCCAGCAGCTTGATTTTTTCATCTTTTTTTGAAAAAATTTTTATTTACTTTCATTTGCATTGTTATTTTTCCTGCATGTCTGTGTGAGGGTGTCAGAGATCGTGGAGTTACGGACAGTTGTTAGCTGCTATGTGGGTGCTGGGGATTGAATCCAGGTCTTCTGAAAGGGCGGTCAATGCTCTTGGCCACTAAGCCAGCTCTCCAGCTCCAATTTCTTTCATCCTTATTATTCACTAGTTTTCAGAGAAAGAGCTCTTAACATTTCCATCTACACCTCCTAGTTTCTTAGGATCTCTGTCTACATCTCCTGACTTATCTGTTACGTTCTCTAGTCCTGCCCCCTGATGCTTAAAATACTTGGAGCAATGTTGATAATTGCATAGACTGTAAATTATAATGAAGAGACATGTTTCTGACTGCTTTGGTGTGTGCTATATTATTTCAATGAAGAACAATGATGAGTATATCATATGCACTTAATAAATTCTGTTTCATAATGTATTCATGTTTGTTATATATTCTAAACCTATAATTTCTTCCCCAAGCATGTCACACCTTTCTTTTTCATTTGTGGTGCTATTGCCTTGAATATTCTGTTTTGTAAGATATTAAATTTTCAATTCCAACTTCATTTCATTTTTTCCTATTCATTTTCTTTTAGCTACAGGAGTCTCCCCTCTCTTTTTTTTATACATGTGTGCCATTCATAAATAAGCCACAGAAAAGAATAATACTACTTAATGAAATGGAGCAATTATAATGATATACTGTAGTAACTAACAGTTGTGTGGATGTTCTCTAGCTTTCTCTCCTGCCCTCATCTCATATCATATTGTACTGTGGTCCCCTCTCTTTGATGAGATGGTAGAATGCTTTCATGATGAAATGAAATAAGGTAAAAGACACAGGCTTTGTGACCCAGCATAATGTGAGGGTCACTTGAACACAAGTATCACAGTACCAGCAGGGTCCATCCAATAACTGAGGTAGCCACTAAGTAATTAATGGGTAGGTAGTGTATGTAGTCTGGATATGCTAGACTGTACTAGGCATGCTATCAATATGTGGATGATTTTCACACTGACCAGGATAGATAAGAGAAGCTGAGATTTCATCATGCTACTCATAATAACAAAATTTACAAATCATGAATTGCTTATTCCTTGTATGTTTCAAATGTTTACAGAACATGAATGATCACAGGTAACTAAAACCACAGAAAGCAAAAATATGAATAACCAAGGAAGTCCTATATTCTGTATCATTCAGTTTTAAGAAAGCAAAAGAAGGGAAATCAGACAATACGAAGATGGATTCGATCAGAAAATTTGATCCACTTATAGTTATTGTAATTGCCATGAGGAATTTATTTAACCAAATTATTTTTCATTTTCTATTAACTAATTTTGAGGAGGAGAGGAAGGGGGCAACAACACCATGACATATTCTAACATCCTTCTATTTTTTTTTATCTACTACCCCACTACTCTGTTTCTACTTTTAGAACTTTGCTTAAGAGTAACATGAATGTACTTGGAAGAAAGGGATCTCTTACATTTTTATAGAGTTACTTACTTAAGTTATGAAATCTTAGTAACTAAGTTACTCAGTCATTCTTTATTTCCACATATTTCATAGCTGGAGGTTCAAGGAGGTCATTTGTTTCGTTTGTGACACAAGATTCTGATATATAAGTCTAGTAGGTTTAGAAGTTCTGAGGTGTGATCCTCCCACCTCAGCTTCCAGTGCTCAGTGACTGTACTGAGATCATGAGTATCACATCCAAAGTTATTGTTATTATTATTATTATGATGATGATGATGTGTTGTTGTTGTTGTTAATCTCTTGGATCCTCAATATGCTGCTCAGACTGGCCCCAAACACCTGGGCTCAGGAGATCTGCCTGCCAGGAATGTCCCATTGTAACTAGCCATGACAAGAGTATTTAAGCCACTTATTTTTGCCCATGATTTACTATGTTCTTATGTGCCATCTTACCTTGTCCTGTTTACCATGATTCTTTTTCTGTCCTCCACTTTTTCCGTTAGATTACTTGATGTCCTAGTTTGCCATCTGTTACTGTGATGAAAACAGTATGATGAAAAAATGATTTATAGTCACCATTCATCATCAGGGGAACTCAGGGCAAGAACTCAAGGCGATACTCCGGAGACAGGAACTGAAGCAGAGGCCATGGAGGAGAGCTGCTACCTGGCTTGCTTTCCCTGCTCATATCTAGACAGTTTCCCAGTGTGACCCAGAGCCACCTGCCCAGAAGTAGTACCACCCACAAGTGGGCAGCTCATTTTTGCATTCATCATTCATCTAAAACAGGTCCCACAGACATGGGCACAAGCTGATCTGGTGGAGGCAATGCCTTCATTGAGGTTCCCTCCTTCCAGATGTGTCACGTTGACAATCAAGATTAGCCACCACACTTGGCTTTCCTTTATTCTCTTTTATTACTATGAGATTGGAAAGCAGTCACTTTATGCCTCTATTTTAATGTGACATTTATTTTTTCATATACATATTAGGTATAACAAAGTTTGAGTTAATACGTAGTTATGTTTTCTCTTGTTTTGTACAATTTAAGGAAGACCTTAGGGCACTTAGTTCTGCTGATCTGCCTTAAGATCATGTTACCATGGTTCCATTTCAATTCTGTCTTGTTTTCATCCTTTAAATTACATGGCACTGCTATTATCTCACAAGTCTATGCTTACCGATTTACTTATTTAACAGGGCATCCCACATCATACACCTTCTGGGATCAATTTTTTTGTATGGAGCACAAGGGGTTTTTTATTGATTTCTTTTGAGCTCTACATTTTTCTTTGCTCCCCTCCCTGCCTCTTCCCTTCCCTTCAACCCTCTACCAAAGTTTCCACACTCCCAATTTACTCAGGAGATCTCGTTCTTTTCTACTTCCCATGTAGATTAGATCCATGTAAGTCTCTCTTAGGGTCCTCCTTGTTGTCTAGGTTCTCTGGGATTGTGGTTTTTGGGCTGGTTTTCTTTGCTTTATGTTTAAAAACCACTTATGAGTGAGTACATGTGATAATTGTCTTTCTGAGTCTGGGTTACCTCACTCAAAATGATGTTTTCTAGCTCCATCCATTTGCCTGCAAAACTCAAGATGTTATTTTTTTCTACTGGGTAGTATTCCACTGTGTAAATTTTCTTTATCCATTCCTTGGTTGAAGGGTGTTTAGGTTGTTTCGAAGCTCTGGCTATGACAAAGAATTCTGCTATGAACATAGTTGAGCACATGTCCTTGTGGCAAGATTGAGCACCCTTTGGATATATACCCAAAAGTAGTAAGTATTACTGGATCTTAAGGAAGTTTGTTTCCTAATTTTCTGAGAAATCACCACACTGACATACAAAGTGGATGTACCAGCTTGCACTCCCACTAGCAATTCAGGAGTGTTCCCTTTTCCCCACAACCTCTCCAGCATAAGTTGTCATCAGTGGTTTTGATCTTGGCCAGTCTTACAAGTGTAAGATGGAATCTCAGAATTGGTTTGAGTTGCATTTCTCTGATGACTAAGGATGTTGAGCATTTCCTTAAGTGTCTTTTTAGCCATTTTAGATTCCTCTGTTTAGGTCTGTACTCCATTTTTTTATTACATTATTTGTTCTTTTGATGACCAATTTCTTGAGTTCTTTGTATATTTTGGAGATCAGACCTCTGTCTGATGTGGGGTTAGTGAAGATCTTTTCCCATTCTGTAGGCTGTTTTGTTGAATGTGTGACTTTGCTTTACAGAAGACTTTTAGTCTCAGGAGGTCCCATTTATTAATTGTTTCTCTCAGTGTCTGCGCTGCTGGGTTCTATTTAGGAAGCGGTTCCCTGTGCCAATGCGTTCAAGTGTACTTCCCACTTTCTCTTCTATAAGGTTCAGTGTGGCTGGCTTTATGTTGAGGTCTTTGATCCATTTGGACTTGAGTTTTGTTCATGGTGATAGATATGGGTCTATTTTCATTCTTCTACATGTTGATATCCAGTTATGCCAGCACCACTTGTTAAATATGCTTTCTATTTTACATTTGATATTTTTTGCTTCTTTATCAAAGATCAGGTGTTTGGAGATGTGTGGATTAATATCCAGGTCTTCTATTCAGTTCCATTGGCCCTCCTGTCTATTTTTATGCCAGTACCAGGAGCACAAGTTTTAAGAGTCTTGTCAACAATGATCTGTTAATGGCAGACAGTTCTTACCTGTCTGAGAGCATGTAACAAGCTATGCAATTGTAGGTAAATTATTTTCACTCTGTAGTTTGAAGATAGAATTCCATCTTCTGGATTTTATAGTCGCTGGTGAGAATTCTGCCAATGTCATGCTATTATTTTTTAAAGGTTTTCATTTTGTTTCATTTTTTGTTTGTTTGCTTGCTTGCTTGTTTTTTCTGTGTACAGGTATTTTGCCTGCATTGTGATTTAGTAGCTGTAGAGTCCAGAGGGGAATGTCAGATCCTCTGAAACTGAAGCTATGAATAGGAATAGTTGCTAGCAGGTATATGAGCGAGCTGGGAACCAAACCCCAGTCCCCTACAAGAGCAAAAACTGCTCTTAGTTGCTGAGCCATCTCTCCAGAAGTGAGATTTATGCTATTTTTGATCATGTCTTTGTGTGTTGCATATATACAGATGAGTACAGGAGTTACAGCAGTCGTGAGCCATCTGATGGCTTTCTGGGAAACAGACTTGGGTCTTTAGCAAGAACAGTACATGCTATTAATCCTTGAGCCATCTCTCCAGACCCCAATAATCCATCCCTCCTTTCTGATTAGTTTTAAGATGTCCTTTCTTTGGCGGAATTTTACTATAATGTGGATAGGCTTCAATTTTTTAAAGAGTCTAGCTGGCTTGAAACTCTCTATGTAGACCAGGCTGACCTTGAACTCATGGAGATCTGCTTGCCTCAGCCTCCTAAATGCTAGGAACAAATAAAGGTGTGTACCAGTACATTCCCATGTGTTTATCCTGTTGGGGGTTCGTGCATTTTGAATCGATGATTCTCGCTTCATCCCACTTATGTCATTATTGCTTCCCCAACATTCTTTCTATTCTGGACTTATTCGGGGTTCCTATTAGTTGTATTTGGGAGGGTCTAGCCTATCTTCCACATCTTTCACCTCCCTTTTTCAGTTTTATTTCTCTATACTGCATCCTGCGTAATTCTCCGACATTGTTGGTTTAGTGATTTCTGTTTAACACATACATAGAGGTTTGTATCTTGATGATCGTATGTTTATTTAGCCTTTTCACACATCCTGGTTCTTTAGCGTACTGTCTATTTCTTATGTTTCTGTATCTATGCCTTGAGTCATTTCAAAATGTGCTCATTTTATGATCTCTAATACGCTGTTATCTAAAGTTCGTGAGTATTTAATCCTGCGGTTCTTCCTCATGATCAGTTGTTTCTTCTTCGATTTTATAGTTTTGAATTATGCACTCATCATAAGTAGGGTTTTATGTGTAGACTTTATTAGAATCCTAATTGACAGGATGTCTTTCTGTGACATTTGTTTGTTTTTGATCAGCCCTCTGGGGCTTATCATTCTTATAAAAACTACTTAGTTTGAGGCTTCCTAGAAAACACAAGTAATATATATTCAATTCCAAACCTTCATAAGATATAGGTCAAAAATTTTTCCCAAAGATTTTCTTTTTTCATTCAGTCTAGGACAAAACAGACAAACCTTCCAGGTCATGGGGTAGATTTCTCCTCACCTAGCCTTACATGGATGGTTCCAGCATGATGGAATGGCTCTTAGATCCGACTTCTGCTATACATGAACTTAAGATATCAGTTCTTGACCGCACCCCGCCCCGTCCGAAGTGAATATTAAATTGTCCACGGCCCTAGAGTTCCGAGGCAGTGTCTCCAACCCTTCAGACTTTCTGTCAGCCCATCATGTCACTCACGGGCTGGCCTACTTCTCAGCTCTCCTTTCATCCGCAGCCTCTGTCAATTTCCTGTGTGCTCATCTATTCATTCAAATAAATATTTGTTTATTTCTAGATAACTGTGGAAAATGGGATCTGGGGTTATCTTGATCAGAACTAGAAATAAAAATTTATTTATATAAGCAAATATGAAATCCACCAGTTGCTGAGATCTCTGGTCATGATACTGAGATTCATTCCTTAAGTATCTCTGACAGAAAAATACACTAGTATTACATTTTTAGGTTGAATTTTAAAATGTTGCAATCATAAGAGCTAGCCACTGCCCTGGGTGCCATTACATAGTGTGTTACAATTTCTGACAAGAGTGTGCAGCATGCTAGGCGAAACTGCTCTGTCCTTTCTACCTCTTCTGCTGGTCTTTACCTGCAAATCGTCTTGCTTTTACTTTCTATATTAATGCCTTTCTTGATCGCTGTGACAAAAATACCCAACAGAAACAGCATAAGGGAGAGGATTCGTTGAGACACATAATTTCAGAGGATCTCAGCTCATCATGGCAGGGAAGAAGGGCAGTAAGATCATTGGCAGAGATTCCTCCATTGTAGCCCCCCAGGAAGCAAAAAGTGCAGGCAGGAATCAGAGGTGGGTATAATATTCAAGACTTCACCCTAGAGACTCTTGTCCAATTAGGCCCCTGGGCCCAAAGACTCCACAACTTCCCAAAATAGTACCTCCCGCTGAAGTTCCAATATCCAAGCATATGAATGTGGAAGTGTGCATCACACTGAAACCTTAACACTTCAGTAGTGTGTTAAGTCATTAATCAAAAACGGTACAGAGTAGAACCATTTTGTATTTGAGTGTCCTGATCAGTTGGTTCAGTTTGAGTCCCAGCATTCCTGTCTGTAAATTAGGGTAATGCTATCTACTTCAACAGTATACTACAGAGTTCTCTTGGGAGACAGAACCAATAGCACAAAAGGGATTGCTGATATCTCGGTGGGGACCTCCAATTGCCGTGCACCACGCCCCCATGTCTGTGCTCAGTGCACTATTACCCAGTTCTCGAGCTTCGGACAAGGGGGCTGGAGGTTAAAATACACAAACACACACAGACAGAGAGACAGTGGCACGGGTCATCCTCGAATTCCCCAAGAATGCCCCCTTTATTGTGTTCAGGGGCAGATTATATAGAGATAGCCACGCCCTGGCCAAACCCACCAGAAACCACTCTCCTGCCATCAGGAACTCCTGAGGGTCTCGTGCTCAGAGCAGCTGTAGGCACTCAGATCAGGGGAAAACAAGTTGTTTACAAGAAATTCAGGATCTGGGGTCTCACTACTCCCAACAGGGGATAATGATAGAGATGGATGGATAGGTAGATAAATGAACAGACAGACAGACAGACAGGTAGATATCTAGCTTACAAAGTCTGAGGAGTTCCACAGCAGACCTTCTACAAGCTAGTGAAGCAAAGAGGCAGATGATCCAAGTCTGAAGGCCTGAGAACCAGGTAGTCAATGATGGAACTCTTGGCTTAAGACCAAAGGACCTGACTGGAATGTTGCTGGTACAAATCCTGGCGTCCAGAGGTGGGTCAACCCCGAGTCTGATATCTAAGAGCAAATGGGGAATTCTGTCTCTGCAGAGAAAGAGAGTGAGTTTGCCTTTCCCTGCGGATTTTGTTCTCTGGGGCCCCTGCTTGTTGGTTGAGGCCCACCCCACACTAAAGATTTACACTTTCCTCACTCAACTAACGTACTGGTTATGTCAACAACTAACTGGTATGTTACTCCACCAACTAACATACCAGTCTGTTGAAGTAAGAGCGGCGGGGCTGCGTCCCCAGCACCCAGCCGCCTGCACGGCTAGCTTTATACCCGAAATAATTACACAGAAACTGTATTCTTTTAAACACTGCCTGACCCATTAGTTTCAGTTTCTTATTGGCTAGCTCTTACATATTAATCTAACCCATTTCTATTAATCTTTGTAGCCCACGAGCTGGCTTACCAGGAAAGATCTTAACCTGCATCTGTCTGGAGTGGGAGAACCATGGTGACTCCCTGACTCAACTTCTTTCTCCCAGCATCCTGTTCTGTTTTCTCCACCCACCTAAGGGTTGGCCTATCAAGGGGCCTAGGCAGTTTCTTTATTAATAAGAAATCACTCCCACATCACCAGTCCCCTGTAAAAACATTCTCACAGACATGCCCAGAAATGGTGCCTCCCCAGCTACCCAGGAATCCTTCAGAACCATCACAAAAGGACTGAGGTAAGAATTAGAAGCCAGGCAGTGATGACGCGCGCCTTTAATCCCAGCTCTCAGAAGGCAGAGGCAGGCAGATCTCTGTGAGTTTTGAGGCCAGCCTGGTCTACAAGAGCTAGTTCCAGGACAGGTTCCAAAACTACAGAGAAACCCTGTCTTGAAAAAAAAAAAAACAAGAATAAAAAAGAATTAGAAAGGATGTTTATAAAGCACCTGTCACAAAAGGGGTTTGTGAATCACTTCTTATTCTCATTTATCATTAGTGTGTGTGCATGTGTATGCACGCGTGCATATACGCATGCATACGCATATGCACACGCACACGCTTTACCCACAGAGTCATCTCACTGGCCCTTGATTTATACTGGGGTCAACAAGATGGCTCAGTGGGTAAAGGTGCTTGCTGCCAAGACTGACAACCTAGTTTCAGTCCCCAGAATCTACATGGAAAAAAAAGCTGTACTCTGACCTCCCCTTATACACACTCACTAACCATAATATCAACAGTAACCAATAACAATAATAATAAATTTACTTCTAGACCTCCATACTCAATAAGTGTGCTTTATTTATTTATTTCAATCACCAAGTGGGTATGGCTTTAGCTGCCTACTGGTAGCTGCAATGATTCTAGCAAGAAAAGCAATGTCTTCTGTAAATTTGCAATTGAAATCTACCTGATCCAGAGGATATGTGAGTGAAAAAGGACCTTGGAAATCCCCAAGATGAGAAGTGCAAGGGCCAGGGAGGAAAGCTGACCACCCCACCGCACCCCACCCCACCACTGACTGACAATGTTGAGCACCACAGCCAGGCTTTCTGATGCCAGGAGTCATTTTCACTGACCACATGACAGAATTTGCAACGAACCTTCTGGTATAATCAGTTTGTATCTGGAAGGCCGCCAAATCATCATGGTTAATCATTCCCCCTCCGCTCTGTTTCTATGGCCCTGTAAACCTATCAATTGAAGCTTGCCAGGGAGCCTCATGACTCAGCGTACATAGCTGAGTTGAAAAACTGTGCTCGATGAAATAATGAAGAACGGTAATGAAGAGCTGTCTTGCCATTACCTGACCTTATGTGCTATGAATTCTAAGCCTGAATTACTCTCCTGCACATTCTGGATCCCTGCTAGCCGTGGCCTAATTATTCTTTTGGCATTACAATTCTTATGTGGTTTTAATATTTCCCCACATGCGAAATGGAAAGGCACCTGCCTTTCATTCCCGGGTGCTCCATCACTCTCAGACTCAAGAAGTTGGCAACCCTTCCACCATGAATGACAATCTCCAAACTTTACACTATGCAGTGACTGTCTACTTGAGTGATGGATGCCATTTGTCAAGGAGAAAACTAGGTTGGAGCAAGAGGCAGAGGTTCATCGAGACCTGCTTCCTCCACGAGAAAAAGCACCGGTGTGTTAGCAACAATGGGCTGCAGAATGACAGGTCTAGGCAGGGGTGTCCCGTCCCCCAAGCTCAGGCAGGTGCTCAGAGGGTCTAGAGAAGAATCAGAGGGTAAATAAACACAAGGCTGACGACAGGCACTGTTTCGCTGCTGCTGGGCTCCGGAGCAGAAGAGTGGGTGACTCAGCAACCCTGAGACCTGGCTGGGTAGGGTGGGTTATCCACAGCCATGTGTCTTTGGGGATGTGTCTCTTCAGTGTGGTCTGGCCATTGGTCTGAGGCTATGTCCTGAAATCAGTGGCCTTTTCTCTAAGAGTCAAGAAACGTGTCCTTCAAAATGTGTAACCAAAATATGGGAGCCTCTAGGATTAGGCCAGGTGCGATAGTTCACAATCAGACTGTGTCCCATAGAAATAGTTGTGCTGTGGACTTTGTAATGGAAAAAGATTTCTTCAGATTTTGAGCCTTGAGGCTTGGTAGTATCCACTTGAGTCTTTTGGGTCACATAACATGGTCAGTTCCCAACAACTCTAGCTCAGGAGGTAACACAGAGGGAGCCAATTCTTCCACCAAAAATTGTGTCCCTCTGCTTTCACAATACACAGTCGACAGTGATACACAGGGCGCATACATTTCGAGTTCCTCTTGTATTCTAGGGAGGCCATGTGACTATTCTTGCACCTAGTGAAGGAGAGAGTTCTACATTTAAGAACACATGTCTGCCTTCTCTGTGCTTACTCCTTCCTTTTTTTCAGATGAAAAGTAAGTCCTGGATCAGTGGTTGCCAATGTGGGCCCAGAAACACAATGGCCATTCTTGTTTAGCATGCTGGTGTACACAGCTGCAATGCTGGCAGTTGGGAGGAAGAGGAAATAGAATCATGAGTTCTAGGCCAGCCGGACTAGACAGCAAGGTCTCTCTCAAAACCAGTACTGACAAAGGCATACCCCTAGGCCTCACCCCAGACTTACTAAATCAAATGCTCTGGGGGTAGGGCCCAGACTTCTGCTCTAACAAGTCCCACCAGAGTCCCAGGCTCCCTGCAGGCAACATAGCAGACAGCAGAGCCAACTGCCAGTTATCCGCTAGCTAGACAGGGGACCACTGTAATGAGGCAAGGCTGGGGATTTTCTGATGCCCATGAATCTGCTAACATCTGGGTGTGCCACTCACATTGCTGGGTTGACTTTAGAATATTATATCTACAAAGATGTGAGTCTGGCAGGAAGAACCCTAAGATTTCCCCCCACCACCACCTACGCCAACTTTCACGTGTTTGGATGGTCTCTTTCCCTTTGGGATGGGCGGAACCCGTGGGTACAATTAAATGTAGATCCTGTCATTATACATGTGATTGTCTTAGTTCCTTCTCTGTTGCTCTGAGGGAACACCAGGACCAAGGCAACTGAGAGAAGAAAGGGTTTGTTTGGGCTTGCAAGGGCTCCAGAGGGTTAGAGTCTATCAGCACCACCGGGGGAAGAGCGGCAGCAGACAGGCATGGCAGCCGGAATAGCTGAGCGCTCCTGAGGACAAAAGCAACAAGCAGAGAGAACTCAAAATGGTGCTGTTCTTTTGAAACCTCAAAACCCATCCCCAGTGGCATACCTCCTCCAACAAACCACGCCTCCTAATCTTCCCCAAACAGGCAGCAGCTGGAGACCAGGTACTCAAATGCCTGGACTGGGGGGTCATCTCATTCAAAGTACCACATTCCACTCCCTGATCCCCATAGTCTCGTGACCATAGAACACAAGATGTATTTAGTCCAACTTCAAAAGCCTGTGCAGTCTTTTAGTCCCAGCACTGTTTCAAAGTTCAAAGTCTCTTCTGAGACTCCGGGCAACCTCTTAGTTGTGACTCCTATAAAAACAAAAGGCAAATAAAATACTTCCAACATACAATGGCACCAAATATATATTACCATTGCAGAATGGAGGAAAATGGGGATGGTGAGGAAATACTAGCCCAAGCATGACCTCAACCCAGCAGAGCAAGCTCCAAATCCTGTTCTCTACAACTGAGGTCAACAGGTTTCGATGGCGCTGCCATCCCAGCTTTGCTGTCTGCCTCTCTCCTGGGCTGGTTCCGCTCCCTGTGTGCTGCTTTCCTTGGTCGATAGCCCAGGGCTCTGGCATCTTCAACATCTTGGGGTCTCTAATGCAATCCCCACTTCAATATCACACACAGCTTCACGAAAAGGGCTTATCAAGGTCTTCATCATCTCTGCCCAACACCTCCTCAGTGACTCGGAAACCTTGGAGAAAGATTCCAGCACTTCTTTGCTTCTGTATCTTTTAGAACTTTAAAGCCAATGACACTTAGAGGACACTGCCAATTTCAGCTGCCAGTTTGGAGTGGACACTGGCCCCTTGAATCACATTTGCAGCAGTTTTTGTTGGCTGTTGCTTTTTAGGAACAGAAAATTCCTTAAGCACTTCCCTTTCAGAAGTTGGAAGCTTGGTTGGGTAGCATCTTGCCCAAAGGGCACCTACAATGGTTTGAATGAACCCCCCCCCCAAGCTCATAGGAATTTGCCCCACAAGGAAGTGTGACCTTGTTAGAATAGGTGTGGCCTTGTTGGAGGAAGTGTGTCACTGGGGAGGGCTTTGAAGTTTCAGAAGTTCAACTAAGGCTCAGGGGCTCACTTTTACTTCCTGATGCCTGAGTCTCCAGATACAGAATGCTCAGCTACCTTTCTAGCATCAAGTCTACCTGAATTCCACCATGCTCCCCACCATGGCAATAATGGATGAAAGGTCTGAACCAGAAGCTAGCCCCCAATTACATGTGTTCCTTTATGTGAACTGGCATAGGGCAAAGGGTTGCTGTTGGCTTCTAGAAGTGGAGACGTCCCTAGCCAATAGCTTGTAAGAAAACAGAACTCTCCCCACCCCAAACCCAATATACATAACCTTTCTAACTCTAGGAAACTTGGAAGAGGATCCCAAGCCTCACTGAGAGAACCCCAGCCCTGGGCAACACCTCTGTGTTAGCCTGGTGAGCCCCTGAATAGAAAACCCAGGTGTCCTGTGGCAGGAATTGAAAAAGAACCATGAAGCAAAGTTATGTGCCTCTTACCAACAGAAATACATTCTGAGAAACAGGGCCTTTGAGGATTTTGTCGCTTTTGCAGACATGGCGTCCTGTAACTGCACTCAGATGCCTGTGACAACAGTAGATAATAGAAGCTTTTGCTTTGTTTTTATTTGTTTGTGATAAGGGTCCCCCTACATGGCCAAGGCTGACCTCCAATTCACAATCCTTTTGCCTCAGCGTCTTAATCACTTTTCGATTGCTGTGATAAAGCATCATGACCAAGTCAGAGTCCATGATGGTGGAACAAAGGTTTGGCAGCAGGAACAGCTGAGATCTCACATGTCAAACAGCAAACAGGAGACACACAGCACACTAGAAAAGGCTCGAGTCTTTCGAACCCCCAAAGCCCACTCCAGTTTTAATGGTCTGTCCTGTCCCTTTAAGAGACAAGCCCTGCCCACTCCCTTATCTGCTGAGGCAAGCTGATCTTCAGCTTCCAGCCTGAGTCCTTCTCTTTTCTCTTGAAGAGGCAGTTTCTGTCTCTGCCTTCTCCCACTTCTCCCCTTACCCCCTCTCCCTCCCTCTCTCTCTGTCTCTCTCTGCTCTGCTCTTCCCCCTTCTCTCCTTCCCTTCCATAACCCACTAAATAAATACATAACTTCACTCTGCATGGCATGCCTAACCATGTCTTTCACCTGCCATTCGGCTTCCTGTCTAGGACCTGCTGGCCCTCATGGCCCAGGGGCCACTCAGGGGCTCCCTGCCTGGGACCAGGCTGCCTTCATGGCCCACCATGGTCTTGGGACCTGCTGCCTGCTGCCTGCCACCGCTCAGGGACCTGCAGCATGGTCTCATGGCCTGCTGCCCACTGCCGCCACTCAGGAACCTGCAGCATTTTACTTAAACCATTCCACCAGTGACACAACTCCTACAACAAGATGAAACCTCCTAATCCATCCAAAACAGTGCCACCAACAGGGACCAAGCATTCAAACATAAGAGCCTATGGCAGGGGGGAGGGCATTCTCACTCAAAATACCATAGGGAACCTCCTGAAAGGTGCTAGCATTACAGGCACACATCACCATGTCTGGCATATTAGGTAGGTGATATAGTCTTATGGGACCACTGTCAAATAGGCTGTCACTGTCCAAAATGTCATCATGCAGAACATGACTAATAAATGCGAAACATTTTAAGTTTCTACATTTGCATATATTTTGTGCAGCAATAAAAATACCAAACTTGGGGTGGTGTGATGTGAGTCTGCCAGGTAGCAAACATGCTTCATGCTTAGTACAGATTCCCTCAGTTTCCTTCGATGGCGTCTGTGTGGTTCAAACAGCCTGCACCTGCAATTCTCTTCAGTCAGCTGGCCTGGACCTTCTGGAGCTGCCTGGGAGTTTATGCTACCCAAGGAGATCATCCGTAAAACTGGTAAGAGAGTATAAAACCCGGATTCCCTGCCTCAAGTTGGGACAAGGTCAGAGGTATAAGTCCCACTACAACACTCCCCTGTAGGAGCAGGTGAGGCAGAAACTTGGGCTGAGATGGCACTCTGCCTGGTTTTCTCTCCTCCTTTACCATCCTCCCCCGGGAGCCCAACCTTAGTTCTTCACCCCTGAAACCTCACAGACACTTTTGTGTAATCACACCCACTAGTCCATTGTATGTGACCATAAGCAAATGCCCGATGCTGAGTGGACCGCTGATGGAAGTCCAATGGCTAGTGACCCTATCTGTTTGTCCCCTGGAGAGGGCTATCTGAATAAAGCACAGTGTGGCAGGGTAAGAAAGGGAAGACCACAGGCAGAAGAGGTTACAGAAGAGGCCTCGTTTGATAACAAACTAAGAAGATTCTTCCAAGAATTGCATTAATCTCTTCTGAGGATGATACTCCTGAATGACCTAACTACTTTCCAGTTACCCAACCTCTTAAAGGGACCACCTCTTAGGAGGAGGAGGAGGAATAGGAAGAGAAGGAGGAGGAGGAGAAGGATGAGGAGGAGGATCAACTCTTAATATTTTATACTGGGGACCATGTGACCAATACATGAACCCTTAGAGAATAAGCCACATCCAAAGAATGGCACCATCCAATGGTACCACTACTAATATCATCACTTTGAGAGTTAGATCTCTACATGAGAATTGAAGGGACTGTAGCATTAAGAGAGTTCCAAAATATCCAAGCTTCGAACTCCACCCCCATCTTCACCCTTATCCTTTTCAATTTCAACCCGACCTAAGTGGGAACATCCCAGTATTCCCCCAAGGGTGCCAAACTCCTCCCTAACTACAATGAGTCTTATATGTTTGAAAGTTCCTGTCAAGCCTGTGATATACATATCTGTAACATACAGCATATACATAAAACGAAATGCAAACACAGAAGGCATGCAGCATGCAATACACACACGGCAAGCATGTCAATGTATACAATAGACAAATAAAGCACAGCACACAAGACACAGGCAATATAGGCAACAAACAAAACAATAGCATGCAGATAGAACACATGACCCACAAACACAGGATATATAACACATAAACACTATACACAGGACACATACAATCCATAAATAACACACAAAGAGAGAAAGAGACAGACCTACACACACACACACACACACACACACACACACAAACAAACAAACACACACACACACCTATTGTCCGTTAGTCCCCCAGTCCCTTGGCCACCTGGGCAAGTCTGAAAAAGATATGGTCCCTATGTGTAGTCTCAGCAGGGATCAGGACTGCTTCAAGTGCCGCGATGTTAAAGAGAGGGTCGTTCCAGTTCATCTCTACTAGACCTGGTAAGCAACTTTCTCCTTTCTTCCTCATGCCTCCATATTAATTAGCCCCATAATTTAAATCTGATGCATTAGGCAAAAACAACTCTGAATGCTTTTGGAGAAACAAATTCCAAATTAGCTGTAGCTAAACATGCATCTATTGGAGAGGCAGGCAGTATGAACACTGACACTGCCAAAAATAGGCACGAGACACACATCTGCTCCTCTGAGAAGGGCTGAGGTCAGTGGGGGTACCAACTGCCTGGTCCACAACCAAGATGGGAAGCAGGGGCCCTGAAAGGGAGGTTCATGGGCCACAGGACATAGGAAGGAAAAGAGATGCTTTGCATGAAGGAGAATGGGAGCAATTCTCTCTTCCCACGGTCCTCTCCCAAGCCTTCTCTTGTCTTTTGAACAGCCCTTCCTGGAGGTCCAAAGAAATCAACTCTATGAAGGATGCTAGATGCTAAGCTCAACGCAGATTTCTCCCAGGCAGCGGATGTCCTCCACCTGCTTTGTCCTCTTTACAGTGTTCCTTAAGATGCAGGCTAGGGTGGACCATTTCAAAACTGTTGAATCTAGCATCAAGGTGGCTGGCAACTCCCAACAGTCTCAACAGTCTCTGACCACCTGGAGAAGAGCTGGTTTTGCCCCCTCAGCACTGCTCCCTTGTGATTAGGAACGCCATATCTGCAACTATGTCTGTGTTCTTTGTTCTGCTGCCTAACTGGTGGTGTCAACTGGAGAGTGGTGGGAACCATTCTGTGTGGTGTAAAAAAGAAATCGTCCTAGAGCCCAGCTTGTGCACCAGAAACACTTTTGTGCTCAAGGGAAGGCCACCCCGCCTGACCTGGAATGGGTTCTCCAGGCAGTATGGCCAGCAACCAATAGGCAAATATGGACTTGGGGACATGGTTAAAACAAACAAACAAAATAAGTAGATGATAGATAGATAGATAGATAGATAGATAGATAGATAGATAGATGACAGATAGATGACAGATAGATAGATAGATAGATAGATAGATAGATAGATAGA